>NC_090280.1:28725750-29051584 GCF_037392515.1 Haliotis asinina
TACCTCTTGAAACTGTTGTTATATCCTTTGGTGCTGTCTAACCTTGTTTTATCTCTGGAAACCTTTTTCACCTCCTTGACGCTATGTAACCTTATTTATCTCAACATATTTCAATGGCTATCTGTAACACAATGCCTTTAGACATGGTGCACAGAGATCAGTAGTAACCTATTATATTGCAGCTGTTGCATCTGAGTCTTACATCACAGCAAGCAGGGCGGGTATATGGATGCAGATGACATCTTGTTAGTGAGACAGGTGCTAGTCTTATCTCACCTCTTCCATACCTTCTCGCTTGTGTTCCAGACCCTGTCTTTATGTGTGCTTCTGTCTTGTTGTGTCTCTGTTTCACAGTATGTGTCAGTCTCTTAGTGTCCCTGCCTGTGTTGTCTCTGTCGTTCTCAGTCTTAGTTTATTTTCCCTGTGTGTGAGAATCGACATGTCCCTTTCTCTCTGTCTTTCAGTGTGTCAGTGTCTCTCTGCATCTTTGACTGTCAGTGTGCCCCAGTTTCTCTCTGCGTGCCAGTCTCTTTCTGTGTCTCTCTCTGCGCATGTGGGTATGTATGTATGTATGTATGTATGTATGTATGTATGTATGTATGTATGTATGTATGTATGTATGTATGTATGTGTGTGTGTGTGTGTGTGTGTGTGTGTGTGTGTGTGTGTGTGTGTGTGTGTGCATGTATGTACGGATGGATGATGGATGGGTGTGTATTGATGGATGGATGCATGCATACATTTGTGTACGTGTTCATCTGTTTGCCTGTCTGTCTGTCAGACTTCATTATCTACTAGTTGACGTCACAGAGAGGAGGAGTATCTGGATATAGTGTGCCATGTCAAATAGTAACATAGGTCAGAAAACACGCGAGACCGACAACACAACAGTACCTGAATTTTGTTGTATCTATTGGTACTCTCGTTTATTGTTGTTCATTGTCACTACTTTCCTCCCCACCACACACACAGAGCAGACAGCTTTATATAGGACTTTCGTGTGGTCACAATACCGTCACCATGGGGAAAGGTGTTGGTCGCAATGCACGCACATGATCGATTTGACCCACTTATGGCTGAATGTCAATAGCCCCTTATTTCCGATTCAATTGCACACAATGTACCGCTGTAGTAGTAGCTCCATTCTGAGAATACAGGGACACAAGTGTTCAGAGAGTACAAGTATTAGCTTCGAGTAATCTACGGTGATCGGAGTGAACACACAATGTGTTACTTACAGACACAGTGTGGTGTAGACGGTCGATACACAGGGATATGTTCACCGACACGCCTGGATGCCCTGAAGCGTTCGCAACAACCCATGGAGGACGACAAATACACCGTGAGTAGTTCCTATTCCCTTATCACCTGCAGTTAAACTGATAGGAGTATGGATATGAGAACCAGATAGGCCCCAGCAGTATTTGTGTACCTTTCACTATTACATCACCTGTCACCCGTGAAGATCCAGGTTAGGGAGGTCTGGCTCGTTGACTTGATTGACACATGTTATCTGTTCCCGCCCCAGACCATACAACCCCGTGTATGACTTGATAGACAGAGAGAGAAAGCAAGGAATTCCACATCTGTTTTGAACCTGCCAATGTTGTTGGTCAGAATTTAAAATATAAGGTTAGTTTTGTTGATGGTGACGTACTGCTGTGAGATATAGCAAATTAGTAAACCAGGTCAAGTCATTCACCAAATGTGCTCAGAGTCGGTTATATGTGGTGGAACCGTCTGACAAATTATTACAAGGTGTGTACATGCAATGAGTGGAACAGAATGGCAATGCAACCTACTTCTGGGTGAAGCTGACTGGTCTTAAAAGTGAAAAAAGGGGCTTTTGCTACTCAGGACCAGCCTACTCGCAATTGCCAAAATATGATTCTCAAAGAAAATATCAATATAGAAATATCAACTTTGCAATGAAGTTGTAGAGACTCACGAACACCTCATCAGCGGATGCCGTTTCTTAAATGCTCGCTGCTTTTACTACCGTCACAGACGAGGTCCATCTATGGTACGACCCTGACCATGTCAAGGGAGTCATGGAAAGTGATAATTTTAAACCTATTTGGAATAGACCTATATGCAGCCTAAGAAGAACAAACAACAAGCTTTAGCTTGTGATGAGCTAAATTTTACGCTATTGAATTTTCTGAAGTCTCTTTTGACTGCATTGTGACTGACAAGATTGCGGAAGTCGCCTTTTAGAAAAGTCTCGTTTGTACACTGTCGTTAGGCAGTGCAGTATTTTTTGCAAAAATATATTACATGCATGATGCACAATTTACAAATATGATCTGCACTGTGCCTCACAGTTTGAGTGTTACGAAGTAAATTGTAATATAGACTTCAATTGTAATACTTGCAGAAAACTGTGATAACCCTTTATGTAAATTGTAATTAAAACGTAAATTAAAGCAAAAACCGATGTAACGTGTAGTATAAACGTAAATTGTAATAAACATTGACGTAAATTGTGATAATCTAGTTGCGGTAAAATGTAATAACTATTTACGTAAATCGTAATAACATTTTATCAGTCGTAAATACGCTTGTGTGCGTTTTTCGTTGCATTGCATACATCATATACGCTTAAGCTTGTTCGAGCGATAAGTCAACAACAACAAGAACGACAACAAAAGAAATAATTGATTTTGTTCAAATTTGGTAAGAAAGTTTCGTCGCGAGATTCGGTTACACCAGTTGAGAGATTCGCCTACATCAGTTGAATGTTGTGACCTTGAAAGGTAACAGCAAAATTCTGAGGATTTGCTAGCGTGATAAACCTAATAAAAATAACAGATTTTGATCCAATTTTACACCAAAGTGTATCGGCAGGAATTTCCCTACACAAGTCGATTGGGGAACTTGTGCTCATTTTGAGTTGTACTGTTTGGCACGTGTTCAACTCTTTAGTGCGAGTACACAAGAAAGAATTAATATATTCTGCTTAAACGTAGCATCAAAATGTTCTGGGCGGATCGTCTCCTGCCAGTCTAATTCACTGATCTTTCGATAATTTTCAAGGTCACAGCATGTAGTCTTCCGATATCCCTCCAAACTAATGGATGGAATTTGTTTCACCGCATCCGGTGACAGTTTTCGTAACGTTTATGTAATTTGCAAGGCCACACAGAGCATTATTAAGATATTCCGATATTGAGTGTAATAGCTGCACACGTGTTTCTGACAAAAAAACTGTCATTAGTGATTTTCAAAATTTTCTTAGCAATTGGTTTCCATAATTCCACGTTGTGAAATTACTCGTCATACGTCTTAAACTACAAGATATTTTTTTGTGTTTGTTTTTGAAAATTAAGCTACATGAAATTGTTTTTAATTATGAAGGTATTCTCACAGTTGAAGCAAGAGCATATTTTACGAGCAATAGCTTTCAATATTTTCATGTTATTTCTATTGCATTTTGAAGGTGTTCATGACGTATGCTTGTTTGTGAATAGAACAGTAGGTTTATTCTTCTTCACGTTGGAAATCGTTTCGATGTTGACGCAAGGACATATCTGAAGTTAATTTGATGTTTCTATTGTGTGTGATATATTTGGATTTATGTTTGGATACCGCTTTACCTGGTTCGCATTTTGTCTTCATCATATTACTACATATTACTAAAATTATATGAGGGGAAATTTATGTTATATTTGCTAAAGATACAATGAATCGCTGGCGCCTGGTTATTCCAAGCCACAGTCACTCTGTCTACTTGTTTGTTGTATTTGGTTGATGCATTTTAAAATATAATGTAGAAATGCTATTGTATTATACCAAGTTGTTTCAAGGAATCGATTATATGTGTTCGTTATCAAAGTAAAGTCAAACTGTAAGGTACTAAATGTTTGCTGACCCTTAATTGTAATGGGAATACTAAGGAAAACATAAGTCTCATAGCACAAAATTATGGAATCCGAGAAGGGACATTGTCGCGTTGTCGCCCTCTCAAAAACAAGCAAAATGAGGTGAAAATTAACCAAAGCGCGACAATGTGACAATGCGACAACGCGACATTTCGCCTATTTGTCGCATTGTCGTGATGTCGCATGTCGCGTTTCGAAAAACATTTTCTCTGTTCCTCCAAAGTGCGACACGCGACATAGCGACATTTTTCAAGGTCAAAATATGTCGCGTTGTCGCATTGTCGCCCTATCTAACATATGTAAGAATTCACTAAAACGCAACACGCGACAATGCGACAACTGTTGCGCTGTCGCGTCTCGCGCTTTATTAAAATATTGACCATAGTATGCATTTAACAAATTGACTAAAACGTGACACGCGACAATGCGACAAATCATATGTCGCACTGTCGCGTTGTCGCCCTTTTCTGTTACCGGTGCGCATGTGTAGTCAATTAATCTACGCATGCGCAGCAAATATTATACTCTATTCCAGACTTCACCGGTCTTTCGTTACCTTCAATGGTTTTCAAAATGAAGTAGTGCTCGAAATGGCAATAGGCCTTCGCTTCTTGAACTTAATGCAAATCTTTCTTTGTTGCTTTATTGTTTTACGTATTGCAAATCTATTTGGCCAGTCAAGTGTGTACCAGCAACAAAACGAATTATTCATTGTAATCACAGCACACTGTGCCCCTGTCATTCAAGGCGGGGCAATTTGCTGTTCAGAGCTAGTGTCTTAATCACTCCATATAGCTATTATCATAAATTCAAATCCCAGCAAAATACACATTAATCACTTTGGACATTTCGATGACAGGTTGTGATGACAAGTTGTGATGACAGGTTGTGAGAAACTGAAATATTGTTAAAATTCAAGCCACAGCGACAGAAACATCAGGTGATGTCCTCGAATGGATCACTATGTTCCATAATGTGGCTCTTGACAGTTTCATGGTACAATCCTGTCCGACGCTGATGAATTTGTTCGAAATCTGCTTCTGTTCAGCCAGCAGTGGATGGATACCAAATAGAATGAATCACTGAATCACTTAACCATCCGGCACCTCAATGACACTTTAGGTCGGCTTTGAACGTGATAATTGGAAAACGTCTTACAAATGGACTGCTAGCGGTAGGATATTAGAAACAATTACATCACTTGGTAGAGTTGCGTACACTTGCAGTGTCAGAAACCAGCTTAAACTACCTTACTCCTCTCACTCCGCGACGCTCCACTACTCTCCACCCCACTCCGCTCCTCTCACTCTTCCGCCGCTCACTCCACTCGCCCAAGGTGTATTGGTAAATAGGAAGGTATTTCAATACAATACTGTATTGTGATGCCCGTTTTCATTTCTGTTTGAATCCTATATTATTGATCCTGCACATAGTCTGATTCACAGTATACGTAATTTTGTCATACGTATACTATATCCAGTCATACACATGTACTTCTATCGCTTAAAACCTACGGCTGCTATATCAGAATAATTTTCAACAAAATGGTCAGCCTGAATAGAACCATCCCGTTAAGCAACAACACTCAACCACTCTGGACTTCACGGCTATATGAACGTTCATTCATTATTGTTCTGATTTCGATCCCTGGGTGTCTGAACCCTTCAAAAATATCGAAAAATAATCATGGTTGTGATAGTTTTACCTTCCGCCGTGACTAATAAAATTTTGATGAAATGTCGCGTTGTCGCATTGTTGCGTGTCGCATGTCGCGTGTCGCGTTTTAGTCATTAAGCTACAATACATACATTGGTCAATATTTTACCAAAGCGCGACACACGACAATGCGACAACGCGACATTTCGTCAAAATGTCGCGTTGTCGCATTGTCCCGTGTCGCGTTTTATTAGTTACGACGGAATCTAAAAAGTGTCACAAACATGATTGTTTTTATATGTTTTTAAGAGCTGAGATACCCGTGAATGGAACTCAGAACAATGATAAATGAACGTCCATGTTGCCGTGTAGTGTGTGGGTTAAGAGTGCGTGGTTAATGGAATGGCGTGTTCAAACTGTCCATTTTGCTGAAGAATATTATGATTGAGTACGTGCATGTCTGAAACGATACAAGTATATACGTATCGCTGGATATAGTATCCATGTGAGAAAAGTATGAGATATACTGTGAATCTTCTCATGTGCAGGGTTAACCAGAGTGAGTGAGTTTGGTTTTACGCCGCTTTTAACAATATTCCAGCGATATCACGGCGGAGGACAACAGGAAATTGGCCTCACACATTGTACCCATGTGGGGAATCGAACCCGGGTCTTCGACGTGACGAGCGAACGCTTTAACCACTAGGTTACCCCACCGCCCAAGGGTTAATAAGACAGGATTCACCAAGAACTAAAAACAGACGTCGCAACGCATTATTGGCATGAAATACCTCGCTAATTTCCGAAGCTTCCTAAACCTTGAGAAAGCGGAGCGAAGCGGAGAGGAGACGGCTAGAGTGGAGTGGAGTAGAACGGAGCGACGGAAGGAGTGAAGGGGAAGGAGGGGAGAGGAGAGGTGTGGTGTGGTGTGGTGTGGTGTGGTGTGGTGTGGTGTGGTGTGGAGCGTCGCAGAGTAGGAGGGAGGGAGAGTTGGTGTCTGGCACTTCAAGGGTACGCAACACTACCAAGCGATTTCATCGTTTCTAATAAACCATCCCTCCAGAAGAAACGCATAGGCGATTTGTATTTTAACAACTCTAGTAATTACCTATTGTGTTCACACAATCGTCAAAATATGTAACAAAAGTGTTGAAAACATGATTTTACACAATTTACTTACTGGCAATAAAAATCCGAAATTGGCATTCGTTTTGAAGGCGTGTCAAGGTCAAATCACTCGACACGACACGGAACATCGCCATTGAGAGATGCTGGAGATTACCAATCTTCTGTTGCCAGGCGTCTATACGTTAGTCTGATCAAGATATAATGACTTGCAGCTCGTTGCAGCCAAACAGGTATAAGAAATCACCGGCCCCGTGCAGGCAGACCTCGAGTTACCACTGCGGCTCAAGATCGGTACATAAGGTATTACAGTTGAGTAATCGTACTCCCATGGGTGAGAGCACAACAGCCAGGGCACCTGGACTTCAGAGGATGTCAGGTCAAACTTACGGGACAGGTTGAAAGAGATTCGTTTGAGAGACAGAAAACCCGACGTCAGGGTCGTGCTACGTCGCCATCATCGTGCTCAACGTCTTCGCTATCAAGATGTATAATATTTGTTTTATAGACATTGCCTTCCTCTAAGCTCATGCAGTCATTACTCATGTAAAATTTCATGCTCTAAAGTCTATGTATGGACGAGTTATACATGTTTGAAAATTTTCGCCAAATATTTCTCGTCTATGCGTTTATTTATTGGGATAGTATATCACAATGATAACAGTCCATTTATATGACGTTTTCCCATTATCACGTTCAAAGCCGACCTAAAGTGTCTTTGAGGTGTCGGGTGGTTAAGTGATATCTCATTCTACTTGGTATCCATCCACTGCTGGCTGAACAGAGGCAGATTTCGAACAAATTCATCAGCGTCGGATAGGACTGTCAGGAGCCTCTCTATGGAAAATAGTGATCCATTCGATGACATCACCTGATGTTTCTGTCGCTGTGGCTTGAATTTTAACAATATTTCAGTTTCTCACAACCTGTCATCTTGATATTGGCGAAATGTCCAAAGTGATTAATGTGTATTTTGCTGGGATTCGAAGTTATGATAATAGGTATCTGGTGTGGCTAAGAGGCTAACTCTACACAGCAAATTGCCCCGCCTTGAATGACAGGGCAACCGTGTGCCGTGATTACAATGGAAAGTTGAGCAAATAATTGTCTTGCTGCTAAAACACACTTGATTGGTTAAATACACTCATACATAAAATAGTTTGCAAACCAACAATGAAGATTTGCATTGAGTTCAAGAAAAGCAGCCCAACTGCCATTTCGGGCACTACTTCATTTTAAAAACCATTGGAAGTGGCAAAAAGACCAGTGAAGTATGAAATAGAGTTTGACTTTTCCTGCGCATGCGTACTACAATTGACTTTCTACGCATGCGCACCGGTAATCGAAAAGGGCGACAACGCGACATTTCAATATGTCGCATTGTCGCGTGTGGCGTTTTAGTAAATGATTAGTTTTTTCTTTACACATCTTAGATAGGGCGACAACGCGACATATTTTGACCTTGAAAAGTGTCGCTATGTCGCGTGTCGCACTTTGGAGGAACAGAGAAAATGTTATTCAAAACGCGACACGCGACACGCGACACGCGACATCACGACAATGCGAAAAATGGGCGAAATGAAACGCCCCGTGCAAACCCTCAGATTTTTGCTGTGACCTTGCAAATTATCTCATGGTGAATCTCACCAAGACACCTTGATTCCAAAAATGTGAACACAATCCATCATTTCTTTTTCCTTTCCCGCCCTAAAACGCGTGTATGATGTACGAAATGCAGCGAAAAATGACCACTCGCGTATTTTCTAAACCTTTAAACTGTTATTACAATTACCGTAAGTAGTTATTATATTTCATCACAAGTTAAATTATTACAATTTAAGTTTTTATTATAACTTACGTCAAGGGCTATTATGGTTTGCAGCAGGCATTACAGTTTACATTTTAGTACAAGTTACGTCGAAACAAAATATAGTCATTGTTGCAAATATAGCCATTGTTACACATGGCGGTATAGTGTTCTTTGATAATGTCGGCTGTGGACAAAGCAGTCAACACTTCTATACCTTATTGCAAGCCAGAGTTACTACATTAAATATTTCATCCAGTGGGGTTGGGCACAACCCGTGAAGATACAGGTTGGAATTGGTCTTCAGCAAACCCATACTTGTCGTATGAGGCGACACTCAGGGTTTGTGGTCAGACTGGTTGATATTCCTAACCAAATTTCAACGCATGCCAACTCAAAATAGTTCATCATGATCCCAGTCACTGGATTGTCTGATCCAAACTCGACTTTCATAGTCTTGCATTTGCTGAGCCTGCGTTTAAAACACGCAGGCAGGTACCTAAGTGGATAGGTGCTCTCATCTCACCTTTTGCATCATAATAAGTCCATAGAAATGTTTCCTTCCTTCCTCAATGACGGAGGTACATAACGTAGATACCCTTGGGAGGCTTGGACGTGCACTCCTTCGTCTGCGGTGAACCCAGTCTCTTTCTATCACTGAATAAATCTTAGAACTGTTATCTCGGTGGCATCAAAAGGCGTTGGCAGCAGTTTGGTATGTTGACCCAACCTGCTCCGTCTCAATTGGTCTTTTTCTTTCTCTTCAGCTTTTAATCGTACTTGTTAATCGCACTTGTTAATCGTACTTGTTAATCATACTTGTTAATCATACTAGATAATCATACTTGTTAATCGCACTTGTTAATCAGACTTGTTAATCATACTTGTTAATCATACTTGTTAATCATACTTGTTAATCATACTTGTTAATCATACTAGATAATCATACTTGTTAATCGCACTTGTTAATCATACTTGTTAATCATACTTGTTAATCAGACTTGTTAATCGTACTTGTTAATCATACTAGTTAATCATACTTGTTAATCATACTTGTTAATCATACTTGTTAATCGTACTTGTTAATCATATCAAGCATGACAGTCTTTCTTTATACCCATATACTCATTCTACACGTGCAAATACTGCTTGAATATTGCTACATTTTTGATACTTTTGATGCGGAATGATGCTGCTGTGTGTAAACAGAGTGGAAAAATGTTACTGTGCAAGCAATTATGAATGTTAACAAAGATATACTGAAATGTTCCCGACACTACACAATATCAAAGACACGTTTTAATTGTGTTCACTAATGCAGATCAGCAGAAAATGTTTTAATAAACTGAAATCATAGAAATGATTCTTTTACAACACTACGACTGTTGTGTTCTTGTTTTAGTAGTTGAAAATGGTGATTTAAATGGCTTATCATTGTCTCAAAGCAGAAGTACATTTCAATCCTTTTTTTGACATATACTAGTTTATTTCGGCATGGTATAAAATGGGACGATTTAACTATTCTGAAAAAGATGCATTTCGCCTAAATGTGAATACATTTGAGAATTCGTTTTCGTGATTTGATTTAAGTTGCTTTGTTCAGCTCTCTTGTCAACTAATGCTTTCTAACATGTCTTTGATAGTTCAGTAATTCAAAAGGGTAGGAGGGTAACGCCTTTAGTGTGTATAGAGTCGTCATTTTTAAGTCATGTAGACGACCAGGTGTATGCCATCAAAGAAAGGAACATTAACATCATCCCTCTCTAACCAGCAAATTTGGTAAACAATACAGTTAAGAAGATCTGAAGTCAACATCACGCTGACGCCTCTATCGATTCTCATATGACTGATAGATACGACCGATAGTAGTCTCGCCATCATATAGATCAAGCTGGCTGTAATGAACAGATATCGAAACACTGTATCTCATTAAATGCACAGCTGCTCCAGGTTAATACAAGCATGGACACCATGCTGTCAACATGCGTGGTACAGTTACAGGTGTGCAAGGTGAGCTGGTATGGTAGTATGCAATATTGCAGAAATGTTATTGGGTGGTCAATTTTGTGGAAGAGGGAAGAGAGTCAGAGGGGTATGGGAATATGGGAACATTGATCAAGTAAATCATCTATGTTGCAGAAGCAGGAAATCACTCTGCTGACGAAGGACATATCGCCGATCCTGGACCAATGTATAAGGGAGGTAATTCTCCTTTTTCTCCGTCTACTGACCGTTATTATTGGGTTCTTCATCGTGTTGTTTCTATTAGACATACTGCTAACACTGAAGTACGTCTTGGATGTGTTCGTGATGGAGTTGCATAGAAGTCCAGCTCTCCAAGACGTCCGACCACCTCCAATGTTTCCAACACTGAGGATAATCACAGCATACATTAGTGACGTGCTATGACCAGCCATGGTAAAAAGCATGTTAATGAACCCCTAGCTAGATGAGATGTGAAACGTTGAAGAAGCAACACATTTCAACATACGGGAAGCATGCCTAATGATACGTAGTACATATAACTCAAGTTCACATTCATGACACCTAGCTACATCCGATGTCAAACTTGGAACGTACAGCTCATTTCGACATACGTGAAGCACGCCAACATGACATGTGAAACGTGGGCATATATCGCCTTTCCACATTCGTGAAACCTAGCTACATGAGGTGTGAAACGTGGAACGTGGAACTCATATTTCCACATAAGTGTAACACGAGACATAACATATGGCACGTGGAACGTATACCTCATTTCCACATACGTGAAAAATCAGAATATTAAGCAATAAGCAAGAACATGTTGACGTATGTCAGCATAGCATTGGACACATGCTGATTTACTGCTGTCATATTCCATTGGAAATCACTGGATCCATGCGTGTAAGCTTTTTGCAGTTATGAGCACACATTGTGAACATGAATCTTTCGGACGGATGATAGATACCGTGGTACAGCAATAGGTCTTCAGTAACCCATGCTTGTTGAAAGAAGTGACTAACTTGACCGATGGTGGTTGACTCGTCACTATTACGTAGAAAGACGCTCATGCTGTTGATCAATGGATTGCCTGGTCCGAACTACAGGTCGCCGTTATACATCTCGAATATTACTGAGTGCGACGTTAAATAACAACCAAACCTAAAACAATAACATTTACTGAAGGAAAATAACTTAGATGTCAAAGTCAAAGTGCTTGGAGGAATAATCAGCATATGAACAACTTAGGGTAGCCAAAGACAACCGTGACAAATCTCACTGATATTGTTCTAAGCAATACATTGCATGTATGGCAAGCAGTTATCATATCCATTATGAATTTAAAGATATCATTAGCTGTTTTAAAAATATCTGCATCCTATTTAAATGGAGCAATAATGTCTTAACCATATCAATATATAAATGAGGATATCTTTTATTAATTTCCCATATCCAAATAGATTTATTGATATCTCAAAATCTTTTAGAGATATCACGATATGTGTACATGTGTTTAAGATATCAGTAAAACAATTAGGTATTGTGTACACAACTGTATTCGAAAAATTCAATTTAATTCATGATGTCAGCAGTGTTTTCTAGGATAACATTAATATATTCATCATGTCCTCATTTCGAGATACCATGAATTTTATTGCAGATA
The DNA here is from genome assembly GCF_037392515.1 of Haliotis asinina. Lineage (NCBI taxonomy): Eukaryota > Metazoa > Mollusca > Gastropoda > Lepetellida > Haliotidae > Haliotis > Haliotis asinina. The sequence continues at coordinate 28,737,866 of NC_090280.1, forward strand.
TTTATAATTGCCTCAGTGCAATACATTTTAAATTCAGTTCAAGTTATCTTCAATTCAGTTCAAGATATCTCCATTTTCATTCACGATATCTTTAAAACAATTTACGACTCGAGTACTTCTTTGTAAATGTGAAAACGGTTTGTCATATGAACGTGCCGCCAAAGCACTGTTTGCAGCGCCATAAAATACCACACGGTGTACAGTGTACGATGTACGGTGTGCCCTCTCGGGGACTTAATCCTAACACACATGTTCAAAAATATTACGTAATGCTACATTCTATTTTGGTTACTAAATATTATATGTGACTAACAGTTTTTTTTCTGTTTTCAATTGTGATCATATTGGGCGTTTCAAATTGTTGGCTGGAATCTATGTCGGTAATTCGTGAGGTTGGTGAATGTTATCAATGTCGTGGAGGGGTTGAGTGACAATGATACGAATAAATAACTTCATACAAATGAACCATGTGGAATACTACAGCTTTGCGTTATGTTTCTTTGTGCATCCGCAAGTAAATTCAAGGCGGGTGCACCCAAAAGTTACCTAAACGGACAGGATTAGCTAAATTTCTTCTTTGTGTTGCTGACTGCCGTTTTTCTCATCCATCACTTATCAAAAGATGGGCGGTGGAGTAGCCTAGTGGCGTTCACTCGTCACGCCGAAAACCCGGTTTCGATCCCCAAAATGGGTGCATATGTGAAACCCATTTCCAGCGTCCCTCGCTTTAATATTGATGTAATATTTCTAAAAGCGGCGTACAACCACACATACTCACTCACTAACTAACCAAAAGACCTTAAATACATAACATGGCAACACTGACACTGGGAGGAATGTGTCAGATCCCACAACGTGATATCATCCGTGAAGATCAGGGTTAGAACTTATCTTCAGCAACCCATGCTTAAATAGCTTGTCTTAGGAAATGAAAGGGATCGGATGGTCAAGTTTACTGAACTGTCATAATCCAATGGATCGATGCTCATGCTGTTCACTGGATTGTCTGGTCCAGACTAGATTATTTACAGACCGGCTTCATATACCTTGAGTATTGCTGAATAAGGCATAAATTAAATATATAAATGGATATTAGTCCTTTATCTTCACAGTCTATGATGTTGATTGTATAGTGCCGTGATGCACAATTGTATTAAGTCAAGACCTACCACAGATTGCAACACTATTAAATACAAGAACAGGAGAAAGAACACAGTATCATGGTTTTGAATCAAACATGGTCAGATTTCAATGCACAATGATTGGGAACAACGTAACGTTGACGGTTGCAATATACCATGTTCAGTACCACTCTTTGAAAATAGATGACAATCAGAGGAGACGTTTACATAGTAACGTAAAGAAACAATAACGCGTATTTCTGTTAAACAACAACCGACGTCAAGATGCTGAAGCCTCTGAACAATACCATGCTTCTTAAAAAAAATAAAGCTTTCGTCTATTTACAACTTGGCGTTCATTATCCTTGCATTCAAACGTTGTCTTCGCGAAAGCTCTTTAATCACAAGGGAGATAACTCGGTTAGGCGACACCCAAAATCAAGGCCTAGCCGTGCAATTCCGGGTCCGTCTTCTTAGATTTCGGAAGGAGGAGGTTAGATTCGACAAAATGTATCATGAGGACGGTCGAAGCATTGTTGGTTGATTTCGTTCGAGAGATATTTTAAACAGGGGAGATTTTCTTGTCTCCTATGTCCTTTGTCAACACGATCGCTAATATCACCTGCACAATCTGAAAACAAATTAGGTACACATATTGGACAAAACAGAGTAAAATTACAACACGTGCATTGTTTTAGTGCACATAGTTTCTGTAACAATGCATTGATCACCAACTACTGCCACGATGCCCGAAGCTACTGTCACGGTGCACGAAGCTAGCTAGTGTGAGGGAGCACGGAGTTGCTTTCACTGTCCAAAGAGCTAATGTCACGGTGCTCAGAGCTAATGTCACGGTGATCAGGGCTAGTGTCAAGGTGCATGGAGCTTCTGTCACGAAGCAGACAAGTACTGTCACGGTGCACAGAGCTACAGTCACGGTGCACAAAGCTACTGCCTTGGTGCACACAGCTGCTGTCACGGTGCAAAGAGCTACATTGCCATGGTGCACAGAGTTACTGTCACGGTGCACAGAGCTACTGTCACGGTGCATGCAGCTAATGTCACGGTGTACAGACCTAATGTCACGGCATACAGAGCTAATGTCACGATGTACAGAGATAATGTCACGCAGTAAGTACTTTCACGTTTTCCTGTCCTGGGTGAGGTGTATTTACCTACCAGCAGCAGGACAACCCCCACCAGACCCAGGATCGTCCAGGGTTGCTGTTCGTTGATTAAGTTCAGCAGCTTCTTGTAGCAGCCCTGAAACAGAGGAACGATATAGACACATTTGGAAACAAAAACTGCCAGCCTAGTAGCAACTGGCATGACGTTCACGTCGTGGGCTACCTTGCCATTATGGGTAGTCTAGTTTTTAAAGAGTTCACTCGTCACACCTATGATCCGGGTTCGAGTCCAAACATGGGTACAATGTGTGAAGCCCATTTCTTGTGTACCCCGCCGTGATTTTGCGGGGATATTGTTAAAATCGGCATTAAGCCATACTCAGTCACCCCCTTTATCGTTAGCTCGACTTCGCTAATGTTCTGCAAAACCTGTGCGACGTTAAACCCTGAACCTATTGAGCACATGATGAAATGGGGGGATGGGGGGTGGGGGGTGGTGGTGGGGGGGGGGGTGGGGGGGGGTGGGGGCTCGCTCGTCTTGACGAAGACATGGGTTCGATTCCCTACGAACGTACAACGCATGAATCCCATATCTGGTGTCCCCTGACGTAATGACGTAAGATTAAATCGCATTGACAAGTTCGTGCGCTGACCCAACTATGTCTGCTGCATCTCAACCCACGTGTGAGTGAGTAAGTGAGTGAATGAGTATTGTTTTAAGCCACTTTTTAGCAATATTCAAGTGATCTCAAGGTACGAGATTCCAGAAATGCACTTGACACATTGTACCCATGTGGGGAATGGAACTAGGCTCTTCGGTGTGACGAGTAAACGCTGCAACCACTAGACTACCCTACCGCCCCCTTAAACGTATGAGTAATGCAAATAAACACTTAACACAGATGCGCAATCAAGCTTAAGGTTGTATTGCATATTAACGCATAGTAGAGTGACACTATTAACTGCTTGAGGGTATGTGCTCAATGAGAGAGTGGGAGTGAACGAGTTGGGATATGTGTCGCTTTGAGCAATATTCCAGTAATATCACGGCGAACATTGTACGTTGTACCCACGTGGGGTATCGAACCCGGGTCTTGTGACGGGTAAACACTTTTGACACTGGGTTACCCCACCGTCATTATATGTAGGGGAGTTATAGCTACTTTGGTGATGGTTAAATATTATTACGCAAATATAAATATCTGAAGCCCCATAATTCCCGGCACTGCCAAGGATGATCTGACCTCTGTATGTATTCTGTTGGAGGTGAATGGTCGTTGAGTGCACTCGTCCAACCTCTGGTCCTTTAGATAGTCGTCTGTGCAACAAGCAGGGGAGGCCTGCAGGGTGAAGGTGTTACCTTCATAGGTGTACTTGGTCCATGGTGCGCTGTCGTTGAAGTCGTCTGGGCCACCCATCGCACAGCACTGCATCTGAAGATGCAACGGGCAGCTAGCAGAGTAGGCACAGTTATAGTGGCAGTATCTATACATAAAGTTGGTTATGTTGTTTAACTGCGGACTCAGCAATATCCCAGCTTCGTGGCGGCTGTCTGTAAATATTCGGACTGACTGATTTTGTGATATGTTCTCCAGAGTTGAGCAAGCTTGACTGATTGTATGGTATGTTCTCTAGAGCTGTGCAAGCTTGACTGATTATGTAATATGTTCTCCAGATCTGCACAAGCTAAATCGATTGTGTGATATGTTCTGTAGAGCTGTGCAAGTTTGATTGATTGTGTAAGGTGCTCTCCAGAGCTGTGCAAGTTTGACTGATCATGTGCTCTCCGGAGCTGTAAAGACTAATTATGTAATATCTTCTCCTGGTCTATGTAAGGTGCTCATGATGTAAGCTCTACTGATTATTTAGTATACACTCAGGACGTGCAAGCTTGACTGCCTGTGTATTGCGCTCATCGGATCTGTGCAAGCTCGACTGATCATGTAATGTTCTCTTAGGGGCTTTGCAAACTTGACTGAGGGTGCAATATGTTCTCCAGAGCCGTGCAAGTTTGATTCATTTTGTGATATGTTCTCCAGACCTGTGCAAGATTGTCTGATTGTGTAATGTGTTATCTGGTGTTGTTTAAGTGTTACTGATTGTGTAATACGAACGTCTCGAGAGCTGTGTAAGTTTGATTGATTGTATAATATCGACGATGCTGTGCAAGGTGTATTGATGAAGTAATATGTTCTCCAGAATGGTGCAAGCTTGACTGAGCATGCATGTAGTTAGATTGATTATGTAATATGCGCACCGGAGCTGTGCAAACTGTAAATTGATTATGTAAAATTCTCTCCATGCAAGCTTGTGTGGTTATGTAATATTTCAACTCTGTGACAAATTAATGCACTTTCTCTTCAAGAATCATCCACTTGCTTCAACTTAACAAGCTCTAACACTTGTGTTGGTTCTGATGGGGATATTTCAAATATTATTTTTCTTCTAGATTTATGTGGACTTTTCTGTAAAGTAGTTTCAATAGTTTGGATTCTGATAAAGTATAATGACTATTCGGAATATTTCCCGTTGTGGTATTTACAGAATGTGAATTTAAAAAGAAAGCAGCAGAATTTTGAATAAATTCTGAAAAAACTAACGGTATCGTTTCTGTCTACGAGTACCTTGGCGCAAGACACTAGTATGATGCAATTTGTCAGGTTAAAAGAGAACAATATCATTAATATATACCTCAACTACATGAAGATTTGCTTAACAATCCTAAACATTTTGGGGAAGTGATACACAACTCATAATCGAATTTTACAGAGAGCTCTATTCCAAAACTTTCGAATGAGTTCACAATTTCACTGTTTGAAATACGAGAAAACATACAACATCTGATGAATGACAAATCCGCGGGAATAGACAATATTATTATTCTCTTTCAAGAATGCATGTAGTATCTAGCATTATACATGTACTAGCAAAGCAACCCTTCTACATGCGTGGGATACCCGTATCAGCATTCCGCTGTTTAAGGGATTGGATCGATATATTAGCAAATAATTACAGGGCTATTTCATTACTTGGTATTTTCAGTAAGGTTTTCGGGCATGTCACTATTAATAAACTAGATTCCAAAACATATATAACAAAATACATAAATTCACGAATCACAAGCAGGCAGATGATATTTTCATTTTTCAAAGCCTTGCACAACGTGATAGGTCACGTAAAGGGGGTAGATTTTCTACTTTGTTTGTAGTTGGCCAAGGCATTCGATTCAGCTGATAGGAGTAAATCGTTGGAGCTTTTCACAAAGTACGTCTTGAGTAGAACTGCGATAAACCTAGTACAGAACTTATAACAATGTGAAAGTATGTCAAATTAGCATTTGATTGTAAGATTGGCCTACGCCAGGGTTGTATACTAACATCATGTTTGTTCATGTTCTTTATAAATACAGTAGTGACAGCTGTGTGGAGATTGTACAGATCAAAATTGTAAAGATGTATTACGTTCTTGTAAAGCCAGTGCCTTGAACATGAACTTAATGTAAGAACTGAAAGAAAGTTGCTGTTCATAAAAATGGCGGTAAACTGTCAAATTAGAAACGGTGCTGTTTAACAGAGAAAACTTGGAAGATGTACAAGGTAACCTTGGTGTGTATATTGGCAACATGTTTTCATGGTATGAGAGGGGGAGGGGGGGGGAAGAACGCACGCGTACATACATACAACAAACACTTTACATCCATACACACACGCATGTACACACAAATAACACGAACTGACACACACACAGACATGCTACCACGTACAAATACATGCACACGCGCACACACACACCCACACACACCCACACACACACCACAATGCATACCTATACTCACATGCGCGATACACAAACACGATACTCACACACATAGATATACACAAACACGATACTCACACACATAGAAATACACATGCACGATACTCACGCACATAGAAATACACATGCACGATACTCACACACATAGAAATACACATGCACGATACTCACGCACATAGAAATACACATGCACGATACTCACGCACATAGAAATACACAAACACGATACTCACACACATAGAAATACACATGCACGATACTCACACACATAGATATACACATGCACGATACTCACACACATAGAAATACACATGCACGATACTCACACACATAGATATACACAAACACGATACTCACACACATAGAAATACACATGCACGATACTCACACACATAGATATACACAAACACGATACTCACACACATAGATATACACAAACACGATACTCACGCACATAGAAATACACATGCACGATACTCACACACATAGATATACACAAACACGATACTCACACACATAGAAATACACAAACACGATACTCACACACATAGATATACACAAACACGATACTCACGCACATAGAAATACACATGCACGATACTCACACACATAGATATACACAAACACGATACTCACACACATAGAAATACACATGCACGATACTCACACACATAGAAATACACATGCACGATACTCACACACATAGAAATACACATGCACGATACTCACACACATAGAAATACACATGCACGATACTCACACACATAGATATACACATGCACGATACTCACACACATAGAAATACACATGCACGATACTCACGCACATAGAAATACACATGCACGATACTCACACACATACATATACACAAACACGATACTCACACACATAGAAATACACATGCACGATACTCACACACATAGAAATACACATGCACGATACTCACACACATAGAAATACACATGCACGATACTCACACACATAGAAATACACATGCACGATACTCACACACATAGAAATACACATGCACGATACTCACACACATAGAAATACACAAACACGATACTCACACACTTTCACTCGTAATGTATGAACTACTCACTGAGTACGAGAGAATGTTGATGGCGAGGGTGAAGATGTCACTGCTGTCTGGGCCCTTGTAGTCGTCGTGGACACGTTGCTGCAGCTGCTCCTTGATACTGGCATGCAACTGAAATGAGTGAATGGGTGAGTGAGTGAGTGAGTGAGTGAGTGAGTGAGTGAGTGAGTGAGTGAGTGAGTGAGTGAGTGAGTGAGTGAGTGAGTGAGTTTTAACGATGAGTCATGGAGCTGAAGTCAACGTGTTTGTACTATGTCTAAAATAATTATTCCTCAACACACTCGCATGACAGGGTATTGCATTAGTCCTTAGACTAAGAGTGTAATCGCACAAAATAAATATATGTGAAGAGTGTTGAGTCTCCAGTTAATTCATTCCACAGCCATCTATCACTCCAATATTGCACGCAGACTTACACCATGGTTTGAACAGTAGGGAGGCTTAGCGATCATGTTACAGTCGTCGCTGTCAGTGGTAGTAAGTAAACAAGATGACAATACCGCCAAACCCTGTATATACCTGCGTAAGTTTGACGAACAGACGCCAAGACGTCAAGGGGCGTGCAAATATTGAATGGCTGTTAATAGCTGTTCACAATCTGGGAACCACTTACACGCAAACAACTGCAGCGAAATTGTGCTTAGTATGGGGAATATGTTTTGCATTCATTGCACTGAATATCTCGCAATAAATAGATAAATGAAATATGTAGCATCCTAGACGATGTTATCGTGGACCAACACGCTTCTTGCTGTAGCTATATACAAGCACAGGTAATAATTATACAGTGGTCTATGCGAGAAACGAATATTGAGAATGGACACGTTTTCCAGGGAGATGCAGCGACACGCGTACCTGTAACGCATCAAAAGTAGTCATCTATGTTCATCATTTCACTCATCAGTCACGACCACTATATACACGAGGACTGATTCATTCCAGGATCTGAGGTAACTATCCGAACATAGACCATGTGTATACTTATACAGTACCCACAGTTCTTTTAAATCAGTTAAATTGATTTGTTCCGTGTAGTGGGATAAAAACACTAAGTTAAGATAAGTTAGATAAAAACAGTTGGCATAATTTCAAGGATCATGGCTGTTTTAAAACAGTTTTGTTAAATATGTACGGTAAATAAATAAATAAATAAATAAACCTTTTTGTTCGTTAGCGTCACGATGAGCAATAGTTTATATCCCGCTGCGCACCATGACATACACAGCATCATGTGCACGGCACAGCGCGACCACCTACTCGAGGAAAGGACCACCTCCCCAGGTACAGGGCCACCTACCTGTGAGTCTGTGGCAAGGAACAGTCCACCTACAGTCGCCACAGCCAGGATCAACAGGATCATGCAGATACAGTACTGTGGACAGAGCACATACATCATACATTCCAGTTGACACACCTTGTTTGCATATTGCAGGGATATGAAGCATTGCACTGAGAACAGTGCATGTTACATAGCATAGCGTGTATGTTGCACTGAGAACAGTGCATGTTACGTGTCATAACATGTATATTGCACTGAGAATAGCATAACTTACATAGCACAACGTGTACGTTGCACTGCGAACAGTGTATGTTACACATCATGGCATGTATATTGCACTAAGGGCAGCATATCTTACATAGCATAACATATATTGCATTGAGAATAGCTGTATATTGCAATGGATCCAATGTATGTTACATAGCATAAGGTGTATATTGCACTCTAAACGGTGTATGCAACATAGCACAACGTGTTTATTAAACTAGAACGGTGTATATTACATAGCATAGAGAGTATATTTTATTAGATCAGCGTACGTTGCAGTGGATAAATGTGTCTATTGCATTCACTAAGGTTTGTATTGCACAGGATAGATTGTATGTTCCACACAATAAAATAGTTGCACGGGGTACAATACATATCACACAGGATGAAGTGAATATTGAAGTGACATGTATCTATATCATGTGCATGTATAGTAGAATAGAATGCATATTGGATGGGGTGCACTCTATGTTACATTGCATAAAGTTTTTATTGAATTGGATAGTTTATATTCCTTTGCACGGTGTGTATATTGCATTCTATACAAGTGTACATTGTATTTAATACAGTGTACATTGCTGGAGAGTGGACTCCACCTAAACCGACATTGCTCGGACTAGTGAAGACTATCGGTTTAGGGGGATGTCAGTTTAGCGGGAAATATTAGAAACTCAAAATAAAACCAAAAATATGTGTGTAAATATCTGCATTGAAATGGACACAGTGTATATTGCTTTGTATAAAAGTGCATATTGAATTCGCTACGTTTGTATTACATAGACAAAAATGCATATTGTAAAGGTTACTGTGTATAATATTGATAGTTATTCGGTACATATTGCGTGTATTGCAAATGATACAGTTTTGTGAGGTATTTTGTATTATCTGTACAGTGTATATTTGTGAGCTAGTTCTGTGTTATCATGAAATGCTCATTACTTTATATTACTATCATTATTTTGTAAATAGTTTATAAAAATAAACTTCAGAAAAATATCTTATTGTTGTGCTAGTCTTGTCTTTTACGATGAGTGAGTGAGTTTAGTTTTTCGCCGCCCTCAGCAATATTGCAGCCATATTGCGGTTTTCTGTAAATAATTGAGTCTGGAGCAGACGAACCAGTGATCAACAATATGAGCATCGATCTGCAAAACTGGGAACCGATGACATGTGTCAACAACGTCAGCGAGCCTGACCACTCGATCCCGTTACTTGCCTCTTACGACGAGCATAGTCACCTTTTATGGCAATCATGGGTCGATGAAGGCGTATTCTCCCCGGACCTCCACAGGTCTTAAGGGCACAGGCGGTTAATTACCGGTGGTATCAATGTACGGCAACTTACAAAGATGAGGAAGAGTCTCCATCTGCAACAGGCTCCACAACAAGCCAGGAAACACAGGCAGAACAACGTCGCGCCTATTATGATCAGAGCGAGGCCGATTTCATCTACCAACGGTACAATGTCAAGGTCATTTGATCCGGTCGGAAGTGTAAACGGTACAGTTGCTTTCAAACCTTCAAACAGGAACTTCATAAACGTCCCTGGAAAGAACTTCAAGATGACACCAGCAACGATCAGTACCAAGGATATCAACTGAAAGAAGAAACAGGAATGTTATCTTATTGGATGATGACGTCAAATGGTATTGTTCTCTACTATAAAAATAGGGCACTATGCCGCCATCTTTTTTTGTCATTGTCAAAACGTTACCAATATGTCTACCCGGTAGGGGGCGGTGGGGTAGACTTATGTTTAAAGTGTCCACTCGGACCGGGTTCGATTCCCCTCATGGGTACAATGTGTGAGGCACATTTTCTGGTGTTTCCCGTCGTGATATTGATGGAATATTGTTAAAAGCTGCATAAAACCATATTCACTCTACCCGATAGATAACACTCTGTCACAGACCCGTGAAGGTCCCGGGGTAGAATAGGCCTTCAGCAACCCATGCTTGCCATAAAAGGTGACTATGCTTGTCGTAAGAGGCGACTAACGGGATCGAGTGGTCAGACTAGCTGACTTGGTTGACACATGTCATCGGTTCCCCATTGCGCAGATCGATGCTCATGTTGTTGATCACTGGATTGTCTGCTCCAGACTCGATTATTTACAGACCGTCGCCATATAGCTGGAATATTGCTAAGTGCGACGTAAAACTAACCTCACTCACTCACTCACTCACTCACTCACACTCTGTCACTATTAATTACTCTATCCACATCGTTAGAGCATGCCGTGACTCGTCACCGTGACAGCTTACGGGTATACAAGAGTATATATCGCATATCAGCTCAATACCCGTTTCATAATAGCCACATGTTTTCGTTATGACATGCAAGTGACGTTGGTAAATAGGCCCGATTTCTGTTTACCCATTTCCTGTTTCTCTTCTTGTCTTTACGTGACTGCTTTCAAATCCAAGACGCATAATTTCTTCACATCTATTGTATATCACTACATTTGAGAGATGTATATTTAGCTTTGATCTGACCTGGGAAATGCGAAAATGATCATTGAATCCACAGATATAATGATTTCCGATTTCTCAATGGCTCGGCGAGAATGTGAGAAGCTCGAAGCAGTCTCCAACATGGCAAGGTGGGCTATCAATGCTGGGAATCAAAACCCCAAAGATCTGCCTACTCAGTGTGCACGGTGACCACCACCCGAATACCAAAATCACTTCACGGCCAGAAAGCGATTTTATTTCAGTGTTTTGTTTGTTTGAAGGACAAAGTCTTACACTTATATTATCCTGCTGCGTTAACGCATGTTTTGTACGCAACAAACATGCCAATAATGTGAAAACGTGCAATTTCCACGCGACTCGTTATTATGCTTAATCCGTTGGGGTACAATTCATCCTTGAACGGTATTCTGAAGTGATACATACACTTGAGAATTTATGGATGTCAGCAATATGTTAAAGACGTAACAAATGGTAAATACATTCACTACTGGCTCTAACTTTGATGTGTCGAACATATGGTTGTCTCGAAGAAATACCATGATCAATGATTATTCCTTCTGTAGTCATCCTTTGCGGTTGTGTCGACGTTCGGCAGTTTTCGCAGTACTATTGTGAGCTGAGTGAGTGAGTTTAGTTTAGTTTTATGCCGCACACAGCAGCTATATGCCGACGATCTGTAAATCATCGAGTCTAAACCAGACACTCCGGTGATCAAGAGCATGAGCATCGATCTAGGCGACTGTGACCATCCGTTCCCGTTAGTAGCCCTGAACGCCACGCATGGGTCACTGAGGATAAATTCTAACTCGGATCTTCACGGGTCCGTAGCATAATCAATGATGTTTAAGTGTATTTGTTTACACAGCTCATTATGCTACACAAGGTACTGTTCTCTCTCTATATGTCTAACCTATAATGTCTATTCACATACACACAGAAATATTTTCAAAATAGACAGCATACTGACAATACTATAACTTTTTACGGGCTTACCTGTTCATGTCTGTAATATTTGTCACGGTGTCGTTCAGTGTAACAGATGTGCGATTTCCAGCCTTGATAACACCGACACACACAAGACTATTCAAGAGATAGTACTAGCTCCGTTTTAGCTGGCAACATATTTCAGGTCGATACAATTTCAAATTCTAAATAATAAATAAAATAATCGCTGAAACTTTTCGATTCTTATGTGTTCGCAATATGAAACTCCACTCACCAGAAAGACGACATTCAGAAGTACAAGAATGCACTGTCCGAAGCTGGCGCAAAATCCCATTGTCTCAGGTTAAATGTGCTACGGAGTACAAGATAAATAATCACACAGTAATTTCAGGACACCTTGCTCCTGTGGGTGGTGCCTCACCGTTCCCCATGCTGATCTAACTGCTGGGGTAGACACGCACACCATGGCGACGACCGTGACAACATGTGCTACAGATCGACCACATGCGACACGGCTAGGAACAATGGATTAGAACATAAATTAGTCCCGTGACCCATTTCAACAGGTCTGCATGTCCATTTCGCGACACAGCTGGCTACTTTCATTATTATGATCATTATTATCGTTATTATCATTATTTATTTTCGTGTTGTCCCTTTAAGACGGACATTTACAATCAATGCTACTATTATGGTATAATAATATATGTTATGTGGTATAGTATTTAATTATTATTACCGGTATTTATAGTTATTCTTACCGGTATGTTGTTAGTATAAAATTGCATCATAACCACCGTCCATTGCAGTTATTGCTTACTGCATTGTGTATATGGTATCTGTAGGATATTTTTTGTAGTTCCAGCTTTTAGGATTAAATATTGGTGGAAAACATGTACATAAATATTAATTCATTTCTATACAGTTATCATTGTTGACGGTTTTTTGGTTTTGTTGTGTTTGTTGTCGATATGATTATTTTCGTTATGTGAGAAAGGAAAGTGTACTACTCCCATGATGTAGCAGAGCAGCTGCAAATAGTCGAAATAAGTACATTGTTTAGATAACCTACATCTGGACTCCGGTTTCGGGAAGGTCGTGAAGGCAAAATAGAGCTCGCAGAACCTGGATTTTATTTTCAGATAAGCATTATCAGGATGGCGGCAGTAATCAGGTCACGTTGTGGCGTTACTCTGGTGTTACTGTAGTCTTCTGGCACGTCGTTGTGTTACGGTAGTGATCGGGCACTTTGCGGTGTTACAGTAGTGATCGGACTCATTGTTGTGTTACTGTAGTGGTCGGGCACGTTTTAGTGTTACAGAAATGATCGGGCACGTTTTAGTGTTACTGTAGTGATCGGGCACGTTTTAGTGTTACTGTAGTGGTCGGGCACGTTTTAGTGTTACAGTAGTGATCGGGCACATTGTAGTGGTACTGTAGTGTTCGGACACGTTGTTGTGTTACTGTAGTGTTCTGGGACGTTGTTGTGTTACTGTAGAGCTCTGGCGCGTTATTGTGCTAGTGTAGTGATCGGGCACTTTGCAGAGTTACTGTAGTGTTCGGACACGTTGTTGTGTTACTGTAGTGATCGGACACGTTGTTGTGTTGCTGTAGTGATCGGACACGATATTGTGTTGCTGTAGTATCCAGAAACATTGCCGTGTTACCGAAGTGTTCGCGAATGTTGTAAAGTGTTAATGTTGTATCCGGCCACGTTTTAGTGTCACTGTAACCTTTTAGTTTATTCGTCCATTATTCGGCAAGCCCCGCCCACTCCACAGAAACAAGTTGTAATTTAAAAGCAATATTGTAATTATCTATCCCTTCACCATCGCATTGTGAATGTCTGAGTACATTGTCGTAAGTTACGCTAGCGTGATACAGCTGATCCCTGATACCCATGCATTTCTTCTATACACAGGTTTGTAGACAAAAACACAATGTGGGTGCAGACACCTATGGTGTTATTAAGTCGAAAAGGTCAACTTGATCATAATAAGACTTAACAACACACATCTAATGACACTATCTTTTATTAAAACACGCCATCAATGCTTATTTACATTAAAACATTATGAAATACGATACATTCAGACATAAGCAAAGAGGGGTTGACGTTTGGAAACATCTTCTCCGGCCCAACCCGAGTTCCATATCGGCGTAGATGGCACGCTACATATAACGAAACATCCTCATACCGACATGGGCCTAACGATGACATCTCTAATTCAGGTTGGCATATTTAACCTCACCATTTTGTTAATCAGTATGAGGTGACTCACTACGGGTAGTGAGTTATCATGGTTTTAAGCCGCTTTTTAGCTATTGCTTTTAGCATTACTTCACGGCGAGAAATGGACGTAATACATTGTACATAGAGTAATCAAAACCACGTCTTCCGCGAGACGCGCTTTAACCATTAGGCTACGCTAACTTCAATGCTTGGACTGTCTCGGACAGTGATACACCCACCACTGTCTGAAAGGTGTAAAGTTCGAAACCCCTCTAGAACAAGACTGACAGCAAGTTACAGACGAATCCAGCACACACAGCACTTCGTGAAACATTAACCGTCCGATGGCTGAAGGGTGCTCCAGTTCACAGTGCCCAGCTTCACAAAGCTTTCAAACCATAAGGGTGTCGTAAATCAAAGTTAAAGCAAAGGAGGTGTGACAGTCGTAGTGACACGATCGCCTTGTGACACAGGGTCAATGGTCCCAATCGACAAAGCTATCGAAGCGCTACGATATTCGTAAGCATATGGTAAACTGTAAAGTTACGACAGGTCGTAAAGTTAGGAACGGCCTGTGGATCGGCACCCTGGCCACGGCATCATAAAATGTTTTAAGCTCATATTTTGTCTTAGTTGTTCACATTTCAACTTAAGACTAAATCGTGTCCTTATCGGGGATCACGAAGTTCGATATTTTTACAAAATCTACGTCCTTAGATTGTCCCTGAGTAGACTTATGACAAATTTCGTGATAAGCAATTTTCAGACTTAAGATACTTCCATGATCCCGGGGCCAGAGCGTGACCACATTCTCGACAGCAATATGGTAAATAAATAAGTAATACTTGTGTAATCAGAGCAATAATGGAACAGACCTGGGTCCCTTTTACCAAGCGATCGGAGCACTAAGGTGAACTAGTCCCATACTTTAACATAGACTTACGACAGTCGTAGCACTACGATCGCTTCGTGAACGGGCCCCTGGTTTGCAAGAATGATAAGTACAATGATCCATGATAAGTAAAACAAGCTGTGATCCATGCTTGACAGCACTATCTAATAGTACTAATACTTATAGCGTTAATGAACATCATAAGAAAGGTTGCGTTCATCGTGGTATTGTGAGTTGGCGATGACACCAACGGTGACATGTCCAAGACGTCGCACAAAACACCTACGTCCACTGGACTGCGCTCACGATACAAAATATACGTTTGTGTACGCATAAATAAGGTACGCTCAAATAAGGTACAATTACTGGACTCACACTGAATCGGACGACGCACAAACATCATGTTGTCACTAGGAATGTATGTCAGGATAGTACAGGGAGACTCTCTTACCGTCGATTATTTTTGGGTATCACTTTTTCAGGTTAAAATATTCACAATAATACCGAGATGCAAAATTGAGCAAGAATTTTATAAAAATGAGCAATGGTATAAGAATCCGTACCGAAACGTGGCATCATATATAATAAAGACGTTGTTATCTATAAAGAATCTTATTACTCGCCAACTTCAAATGAAAATCAAACAGATCAAACAGATCAAAACTGAGCAATGATTTTGATCTGGTCTTCAAGAAAGGCCATGTTTCAAGCTGAGCAGGTGTTTGTTTGAGCACCATTAAACACGATCGCTAAAAGTTAATATTTTGTGCACGTATATAGAAGGATGGTCGACATTTCCTGAGCGCTCAAAGTAATTAGAGTAAGGCGGAGTTACAACTGGCTCCTGATGTTTGGTTTTCATAAGAAATGTTTCCACAAACTATATTCAAATACAGAAACTTCTTTCACGATATTGATTATATAAAGCATAAGCATTATTGACAGTTAACAAGAATCTGTAACAAAACGTACCAATTTCGGAATAAAAGAAGTTGTTCGTCACTATTGTACTTCCCAACTTCTAAAATGCCGCTCAAAGACGTTGTCATGGTGTTTTGAAACCCTATTTAATAGTGAAGATATCAGCTGTCCGAAAAATAGTGAGCATGCGCCGTATTTGTGGCACTTGTCATAAACACATGTACAGATGTTAATTATGTTAATTATTCACACATTATGCTGAACCCTGATGCAGGTACTCACTTTTAAGGTAATTACATTATAGCAGGTTCCCATGTGGGTGAGTGAATTTTGTTTTACGCCACAGTCAATAATATTCCAGCTATATGTTGGCGGACTCTAAATAATCGAGTCTGGACCAGACAATCCAGGGATCAATAGTATGAGCATCAATCTAGGCAGTTGAGATACGATGTCATGTGTCAGCGAGCCTGACTTCCTGATCCCGCTTGTAGCCATGGCTTACTGAGGATCAATTTCTATGCCTGATCTTGACGGATACTATTGGTTTGAATCACCAGGATTAGAAATTCCCACACGTCGATGACCCTCCAGCCGTGGTTCGCGGATCAAATATTACTGCCAAACACCGTTATGACAAACACATCTATGGAAAAAAAAACACCGTTGTGCCAAACGCGTACCTACGATTGTATTTCCCACTATTCTATGTTCGTTACAACGGGGAAAGGAGCACTATACTGAACAGCAAAAGAAACGCACGTTTCGAAAAAAATAAAATCTCATTTAAGCATTTAAGCATTTAAAAACGTGACAAAAGCCAGGATTGCGTTCCTTTTGCTGATAAGTATGTAAATCTTAAACTTCGAGGTAGCCGTGAGTTCTGCACATCAGTGTTCGACACAACATTTGAGAGACCATCATTTAAGGTCTTGGACCATGTGGTATAACAGTTATCTCTGTAGAAGACCTTTTTCCTGAGACAGATTGTGATATACCTGTGTTGGAGTAGCGTGACTGGTCAGTCGCTGGCTGTCATAGAAACAAGGGATACAGAATCACAGACATTAATGTAAGCATGGTAGACTATGGGAAACAAAGGGTATCAGCTGAAAGTCAACAGAAACATAAAGTGGACGTTGAGATTTGAGGATTTGAGGATTCACATTTGGTACATCTGAGCTAAGAAACACATAGCTGAGATGAAGACACCGGGTTGCTATCGGACCCACGGAGCTGTAACATGAAGCGTGGATTACGCTCGGAAATACAGACTTCCAACAGAAACACTCGCTGTAATCAGACATATATGGGCTATAGTCAGACAAAGGTTTTAATCAAACACCTAGGCTATAATCAAACGAATGGGCCATAACCGGTTTTAATCAAACACATGGGATACATTCCTACGCATGGGCTATGAACCGATACATGGGTCAGGATCAGACACGTGGCTATGATGAGACAAATGGGTCATAATCAGGTATGAACTATAGTCAGACAAATGGGCTATTATCAGACAAAGGTTTTAATCAAACACATAGACAAAAATCAGACACATGATCTACATTCAGACACGTGGGCAATAATAAGACACATGATTATAATTAGACACTAGGGTTTTTAATCAAACACATGGGTCATAATCAGACACCTGAGCTATGTTCAGACACGTGAGCCTTAATCAGACGCATGAGCTATAGCCAGACACGTGGGCTATAATAAAACACATGAGCTATAATCAGACACACGGGTTATTATCGGACACATGGGTTCATTATCAAACACGTAATCTATATTCAAACAGAACTACAATCATCTACAGGATCTACAGACAGAGTTATAATGGGATATTATATAATCGGGAACACAGGATTATCAGTTATTTATATCAACAGTATCGACAAAAACATTTTCCACAAGAGAAACAATGACAGTTCACATAGTCTTCTCTGTACGTTCATATCACACGTCAGATACAGCAAAAAAACATCCAACATACAGGCAGCTGAGACAGACGTAGTGTTTCTGAAACATTACAGGTACTGGTGACGTCATAGCTGATTTCGTCAACTCGATAAACAGCTCCCAATTGAACTCTTGGTTCTTCATTCACACACTGTCTCCCTGTGTGCTCTATGTTAAACGATCTATCACGGGAATATGACGAGAGGTGAGTTAGTGAATCCAACATTTAAAATACAACAATTCTGCAGCCAAAGGAAGACTGCACAAACACGAATGAAGCGATCAGGATCTTGAAGTAACCGAGAAGCCACATGCCACTGGGCTGACCTGAGCCAGACAGGGTTCGCTCAGAAGCAACGGGCACTTAGATTGAGACATAGTTCCGTCACCGTCACTCCATCCGTCGTCAACACTCACGATGTATCAACGAACAAATGTGTGTGAATATTGAGGTAGACACATATGTGTAGATGTTCGTGGGGGGTATATATCTCGCCTCACAACAAACTCTGTACTCTGACTCAAAGAAACCTATGCCGCTTCATGCTGAAGATAATCTTTCTTGAGTAACCTCAACATGGATATAATGAGTGAGTGAACATAGCTTTACGTCGCTTTTAGCAACTTTCCCAGCAATATCACGAAAGGAGACCCCAGAAATGGGACACCATTGTTCCCCATATGAGTAATCGAGCTCGGATATTCGACGTGACGACTGAATGCTTTAACCACTCGGCTACCCCAGCGCCCCCAACAACATGGCAAAATGTAGTGCTTGGATTCGCTCGCAATTCCAGTACGACTGCTCGCCAGTTTGCCGTTCCTCGATCCATACTGTCGCTTTAGTTGTCCTTCTCTTTGTCACTGGAACTGTCAATGACAATTTCCGGTACTTTTGAAGCTGAAGGAGGGGAGGCAACTTCAACTTCTGATCTGACTTCTTCCATGTGAATCGTTGACTCAGGGACATCATCCGCCAAACCGATCTCCACAACTCGGCTTTTAGCTGACGACTTCAGACAAGGAGTGCTGAGCAGGAAGTGGCAGAGGGCGCCAGCTATCACCAAAGCGCCACCTAGGAAGAACGAGGTATCGTACGAATCGTTGAGGTCATACACGGCACCTGAAATTACAAATTGCGTACAAAGTTAATCTTGTTATTAATTTTCAGCCGCAAGATGCAAGATGTTTTATCCTCCATCTTCATTAATCCTAAACGTAATGCTTTGGAATTCACACTCAGAGTAGGCAAACGCTTCCGTCTCATTTCAAATCAGCCTCAACACTTGCTTTTGGGGAGAGCAAACAGGCAAAACATGCCGATGGCAGTCGAGTGTTTGTGACTACAGTACGACCATTGTATGTGACTCCAGGATGGTTGATCACGATGTAACCGAGTGTTTCTGAACGTACGCACCTGCGAGGGGTGGGCCGGCTGTAGATGATATTCCACGTGCCAAGGTGAGCAGGCCAAAGGCATTGGTCAGATTCTCCAGACCCAGTAGGTCACAGATGATGATGGATGTGAGGGAGATGTAGGCAGCTGGAGATTGACATTCATATATATGCAGAATATTATGCATTCATTTCAACAAAACCTGCCCATATTTTCATATTTCACATGTTAAGGAATTCTGGCAAATGTTCCTATGGAGGTTTGTTTGTTGTTTAACAGAGCACTCCTTATGTAAGACGGTGATTGATACAATCGCGTCGAAACTAGACAATCCAGTCTTTGAACTGGAACAAACACAAATGGAAAATGGAAAACGATGACATGTGTCAACAAGTCAGTGAGCCTCCTATCCCATTACACGTACTCCCTTCTTACAGCGGGCTGTAAAATACCTATTGTGGTCCTAATTATCAAGGGGAGTAATATTATCGCGTAAATAAATGGGTTTATCCAACGTCAGTTTGGATAGTTATGTCACACCGTATTACAGGTTGACGAAGACATAGTGGGAACGGTCATAGATGTTTACTGAAGTGGACATAATGCCGCCATACTAATAGAAGTGAATATAGACGAAATGATACCGAGGCCATAAGGGAGATAACTCGTCATGATGTAAACGTAAGGTCGACTTACCGACACATAGACCAAAGACTGCGGCGAATGTACACAACAAGGCGTAGGTGGTACAGAATGGGGCCAACATCGTTGCTATCCCCAGTAGCAGCATCGCGACGTTGTTGATGATGAGACTGTCGATCTTCCGGAGATCAGCCAAGAAACCGGCAAGGACACGGCCTATAGTGTTGGTAATTCCTGAAACACAATGAGCGAGTGCGCAGGTATGTGCGTGCGTACGTGAGAGAGAGTGGGACCCTGACATACAGACCCTGAAACAAATACAGTGAAGATTATGTGGTAAACGCAGATTTCCACATATTCAGAAAATGAAGAAAGTCACGGGCTTCTTTCATTATATCTCAGATTTTTATTGTGAACTCTCTTTTCGTAAAATAAGTTCGTTTCATAGACACGTTGTTAGTCTTAGTGAGTGAGTAACTGCGTGAGTGAGTGAATGGATGGGTGCGACAGTGCGTTCGTACTTGAATGAGCGAAGGACGCGGTCTTGATCAGCATACCAAGTCAATCTGGGAGGGAAACCCGAAGTGGTGTAAGACGGATACAAGTCTTGTCACCGGATCACGGTGCTTCTGAGGGCCACAGCTCTAAATCAGACTATCATTAAATCAGTTTTGTTTTGTTTTTTAAAAACAATCATCTACATGGCTGCCATGTACACGAATTTACAGGTGTTTACAACACTTGTTGCAATTTGGAAGTATAATTACTACACATTAATCCTACCATCGTAAAAAGAGAAACTTTTCATTCTTGGAATCAAGGAAGTATTTCAAATCTCACGTTCATGTTAGGTTCACAATCACCAAATCACACTCTTCCTATCAGTGCTTGTTTATACTGGCTTCCAGCTTTCGTTAATTCATTCCACTTGTTACTTTGTTATTGTTTTACCTGTACATATAAATATAGCCCTGTACCCCATTCGCATTCACCTGATGAAGGAGTAAGCATTAACTCCGAAACGTTGTGTTCTCATAATAAAGAAGTTGATATCCATAAAAATCTTCATCCCTATGTATTTCACTTCTAAATGCGCTTCAAAGACTTAAATCACACTCAGTTGTTCAATAGGTTTCAAGTAACTTTTATTGGTTGGAGTTGGAACTAACGTTATCAGATTCAGACACCTCTTTGGATGCAAAGTCAGCCGTCTAATCCACTCGGCTGACCTTGTGTTATAATCATTTACTGATATGCTTGCTGACAGAAATTCTTTATCTGTGCTTGGAGGATATTGTGTTAGATTAAACTGAGTTTTAAATTGTTCACGCCGTTGATGGAATTTTGCTAAAGGCGACTTAAAATCATGCTCACTCACTGACCAAAGTGTCAGACCACCCAGCAATTACATCTGACTGTGATTTGTAGTGATTCGTGTTACTATTTTATTTCTTTCAGACCGATGATCTAAGATGATCATAGATATTTCTAGGTAACGTTGGCTGCAAATTTGCACTTATTTTTGTTCTGCTTCTTGTGATCTGAAAATGAGCCTCCCAAGTGGGTAAAATGTGTGATTTTATTGCAAGATTAAGATGAGTCGCTGCATACATGTACACGGATTGGTTTTCGTTGAATAAGTAGTTGTTTGAGTGAACAAATACGCACCGAAACTTGAGGTTAAGGGGAGGCAACTCTTGTGGGACTATTTTACAAAGTAACTCCACTGTCGCTGATCAACAACCTAAGGCTGCTGTGATCTGTTTGTTTGTTTGTTTTGTTGTTTAACGGTAAGCAATAGTCCAGATATGTGGCGTCGATCTGTTAACAATCGAGTCTATACCACACAATCCAGAGATCAACAGCATGAACAAGCGTCAATCTAATCGGCCTGAGCCTGACCACTCGACCCCATACGTGGATTGCTAACCTGTATCTTGACTGCTGTGGATGTGTTTTTGACAGTTGGAAGTGTGGCCCGCCCTGATACAGTTTGGGCATGCTCCCTACCGGTTCCAGTCAGGGGGCGGATTACAAAATGAATATGTCTGAATTGGATAGGTATGGTTTGAACGTTGCCCTATCAAAGTGCAGCATCAACAACGAATACATAAACTCTACTGACATGAGTGAGTGAACCACAGATGACATAAACTCACAGTCACTTACAACAGAAATATAAAAAAATACAATCATCCTTTGTGCAAGATATGTCTTCTTTCACTGGCACTGGGGAGATAATAAATCAGTACACTTTTATGGATATACCTCTTTATTATGTTTATACCCGTTCAGGTCCGGGGTAGAATACGTCTTCTTATGCTTGCCATAAAAGGCGACTATGCCTATCGCAAGAGGCGACTAACGGGATCGGGTGGTCAGGCTCACTGACGTGCTTGACACATATCATCGATTCCTAGCTGCGCGGATCGATGCTCATACTGTTGATCATTGGATTGTCTGGACCACATTCGATTATTTACAGATCGCCACCATATAGTCGGAATATTGCTGAGTGCGGCGTATTATTGATAGGCGAAGTTTCGACATAGATTCGAAAATGTCGTTGTGAATCTATGTCGAAACGTCACCTATACAGAATAATGAAGTTGCATGTTCATAAAATTGTTCTCATTAATCATTTAAGCTGTGTTCGTTCAACAGATACATCTTAATGTTTAAGGAAAGTCAGTTGAGTGGTAGTCTTAAAGTTACGACAGTCAACGGTGTATAGTGCGTACTGCTACTTTGAAAGTCATATACTACTACAGCAGAAACTAGTTACGACAGTCGTAAGTGTACTGAAACTGTGCAGTAATTTACGACAGTCGTGGTGGAACCCATAGCCCTGTGCAATAGAGTAAGGTGAGGTGCGTACTGATACTTCGACAGTTATAACCCTCTAAAAGTTACGACAGCTGTAAGCCTAGACTGTAGTACTAAAGAACTATAGTTGTAAGTCTCCGAAAAACCATGTCACCCTTTAAGGGATATCATTCTGCCATTTTTTCAGTGAGTGAGTTTAGTTAGTTTAGCAATAGTCCAGCAATGTCACGGCGGGGGACACCAGAAAATGGGCTTCACACATAGTACGTATGTGGGGAATCGAACCATAGTACTTATGTGACGAGCGAACGCTTTAACCACTGGGCTATCCCTTCCCCCCCCCCCCCCCCCCATCTTATCAGACTTACCTATGATAGACAGAAGGAAGGCTGCCTTTCCCTCATCAATGTTTAGCGAGATAGCACGGTCCACGAGGTAGACGAAAGGCACGTAGAAGCCCAACATTGCCAGGATGTTGCCGAAGCAGATGAGGAGGAAAGTAGGGTTCTTCAGGAGACTGACGTCAAGCATCTCCGACAGCGTGTCGCGTGCAGGTTTGGGTATCCACTCGCACGTGAAGCACGTCTTCTCCATGTGCACGCTGGGTATGCTCGTGACGCTGCGGATGTAGTCTTTCATATCCGGCTGAGACTTGAACTGTTGGATGTTCATGATGCTGCCACTGTAGAAGATGTCCTTTCGGTACATCGGGCGAGACAGGTCGCCTTTAATCTTATTTAAGTTGGCCTCTGATATAAATGTCAGGTCGTGCGCACGACGAGGGCTGCTGTGCTGGATCCTGTCCTCCACGTCCAAAAATCTCATCTTGTGGACAAGAGGTTCCACTTCCGCTTTGTCCAAATTGTCATCAGGAATGGCTCCAATGTATTTGGAAGCATCAACAGGCTTGTCCCTACTCTTTGATGGCACCTTGTCGTCTGTGCTAGTTGAACGCATTACCATATTTGGAACTGAGGAGTAAGCAGCGCCACCTGTTGGTTTGTCCAAAACTAAGAATTTATTTTTTACTATTGGTTTTGATTTGGAAATCATATCAGTCACGTTGTCTTTCTTTGGTTTCTTCTTGCCTGGCGCAGACAGGGGTCGCATGAGCATCCCACACACCATTCCGTTAAATACAATTCCTGATAGGATTAGAAGTGCGCTCTTCCACTCAAAGGCGTCGAGTAGGAAGCGCGAGAATGGGGCGAATATGAACATGCCTACTCCGGATCCGCACACCCCGATCCCGGTGGCGATGGCGCGTTTCTTCTCAAAGTAGAAGCCTACGCTAACGATGGCGGGCAGGTACATCATGCCGAAACCGAAGCCTGAAACGACACAGACCGAGATAACGTAACTGTGGGAAGCTGCGAAACTAAAAACATCAGAGGTGATATATTTTACCCGGATAAATAAACTTCCACATCAAAACTAGGGACAGGGCATAAGATGGATATATCTACTCTCTGTATATAGATTCAGAGGTGGACACTGTTTTCTGGGAAGGGTGTTTGTGTGTGTGTTGGGGAGGGGGGATGCAGAGTTCAGAAGGGTAGGGTGTGTTCGTCTCTCTCTTCCCCTAACAACACACACACACACACACACACATACACACACACACATCACCCCACACTTCCCTCCCCTCCCGCCTACGAGATTCCAGTCTGCAAAAGTATCACTGAATTAAACAAACATGACGTCATCTGTAATGTCATCACAGACAATCTTAATTACGGCATTTGCTCCTTCTTGCTGAACTGAGCACATATCTTCAGCACATTGCTGTAGAATACGATCACACCTACCTCCGATGACGCCATATGTGAGAATCAGTATCTCAACATTTGGAGAGAACGTGCTGACAACAAATCCTATGGTTGCAACGAGACTGCCGGCCATGCACACGGGGCGACATCCGAACTTGTTTGTAAGGGCGCTAACGATTGGCCCTAGAACGAAAACGAAGCACATAACAGCTCAATGTTTTTCAATATGTGGTTAACAGTATTTATGTTATTAAAACAGAACTCGAACGTCAAGCGAAATCTAATTGGTCAGCCTCTTTAAATCTGACCTGTTTAAGGCCTTGTGCTATGGAGAGGCGATGCGATGCTCATTTTGTGGCGTATAATGACAGATCTACATTGGTTGGTTTCCTATTTAACGCCACACGCAGCAATATTCAGGCTATTTGGCGGTGGTCTGATAGCAGTCGAGCCTGGACCAGACAATCCAGTTCTCAACAACATGAGCAAGAATCTACGCAATTGGGATATGTTGACACATGTCAACCATATCAGCGAACCTGACCACCTGATCCCGTTATTCGCCTCTTACGACAAAGTTGGGTTGCTGAACACCAGTTCTAACCCAGATCCCACACCTGTCAACATCATATCTTTCGGGAAATCGTAACAGTTGCTGCATTTACTGTCTCCGGCGATTTCCCATGACGTCACCTCTCGGCACTAACCCGTTCCTTAGAAATAAATCCAGGGTCATAAAAGAAACAATTTGTTGAGAGGAAGATGACCGTTTACTAACCTACACACAGGTATGTCCCAACCTGGACAGATCCTACCAAAGCGACTTTACTCTTGGACTCTTTGAAGTAGCTTGTGAATTCCAATAGGAATATACCAAAGGTGTACCCGATACCGTCCACGATGATGTTGCAGACGAGAGACGCAGCCACGATTACCCAGCCCCATCCTCCATCCGGTGGCGTCGGAATGTACGCATCGACGTCGTTAATTGAAGCTAAGTGTTCATCTTGGCCATTTTGTAGCCCGTTCTTTTTGTCTTTGCTTGACATATTGTCTCTTTGGGTTGTGTCTCTATATAATCTCAACGAGATTCACGTTCACATGGAACAATTGTTGATTAAAAGG
This sequence comes from Haliotis asinina, assembly GCF_037392515.1. NCBI lineage: Eukaryota > Metazoa > Mollusca > Gastropoda > Lepetellida > Haliotidae > Haliotis > Haliotis asinina. Next base: position 28,763,766 of record NC_090280.1, read on the forward strand.
ACTCAAATCTCATTTAAACGAGATTTCGAACGGCAAAAACTGAAATCTCGTTCAAACGAGATTTGCAGGTGCAGTCATCCAAACGTCATGTCCTTTTCGGAGTCGTGATGGCGTAGACAGTTTTCTGCAAAAGAAGATGGATAAATATTGTAGCAATATATCACCATGTCACGTGCTGTCTTTGAGGGTCAAGCCCTAACGTTAAGTCCTAGTGACAAAGGTCAAGAGTGGACGCACTGGATTAATCCGATATTCCAAACATTCACACTCGCTGGCTTGGTGTACCCCGACTACGCAGTGACTATTTTTCAGAATGTCAAATATTTTTATGAATGTGTGTGTGTGCATGTGAGTGTGTGTGCATGTGTGTGCATGTGTGTGTGTGTGCATGTGTGTGTGTGCATGTGAGTGTGTGCATGTGAGTGTGTGTGCATGTGTGTGAGTGTGTGTGTGTTTATATGGGGGGGGGGGGGGTAGTGGAGGTGGGTGAGACAAATGGTTGAAAAGTCTGCTCGTCACACCGAAGACCCGGGTTCGAATCCCCACATGGATACAATGTGTTATGTCCATTTCAAGTGACCCCAGCCGGGATAATGCAGTAACATTGCTAAAAGCGGCGTAACTCACACAACTACAACCCTCAAACCACTCACTCACTTTACATGCGGCATCTACAAAACTACCAACTGAATGGAGATGACAAAATGAGGACTATTTCAGACCGTGACCTTCAACGTCATCATAAACTTGTGGCAGAACTTGACGTGCGGTACATCAGAATGCGATTCAGCTGTCTTTTCTGTGATACAGCTAGGGGTCGGGGTAGATGGAGGAGAACCTAAAGCTGGTTATGTCATTGTAGGCTGATCGTCTGGAAGGTATTTTCAATGTGAAGGTGGAGCGTAATCTGACAGGTTCACGAAGCATGTACGTTGCCCTTGCCGAACTGTGCGAAGACAATGGGGGAATCTGTTACGAGTGTCTACTTCAAACTGCACGTGCTTCAAACTGAAATATGACTGATTGTGTGAGATACTTATTATCACGTGATCTATCCGCACCTGTCTCAGGTGAAGTCCCACAGGCAGGTAACAATTACACTGTATATCTCAAAAGGTCAAGGTCGTAACTCAAGGTGGCCAATTCAGCTCACAAAGACATGAATATATTATCATAAATGTCGAGCAAAAATCGCCTTGAACACATGTTGTACTGTACAAACTGGTGGTTCACATCGATATGAAAAAGACAAAATGATTTTATTGGAACATACACAGCAGATGATAAGCTTGTACTCATTCGCTGCATGTAACCACTTCTACCTTTTGCTGCACTATTGATGGAACAACTTTCATCTTTCTCAGATTCACGCTGTCACACACTAACATACACACACACACACACACACACACACACACACACATTAACTCCCACACTCAGACATCCTCTCAATCTTTGTCTCTCTCTCTCTCTCTCCCCCCTCCCCCAGAAGAGCCCTTAACTTGTAATTATAATGTAAAAACTTTCCTTTCATTGCCCATTCTCCGCGAAGCCCAAAAGTCCTGTCGTGCGCAAAGCCCATGGTTTCCATCTCTCCCACCTTTTGTCTCTAAAATAGTCGCACCTAGGAAAGCCATCTGCCGTGTGAACCTCTCATTGATTAGTCACGACTAGTCATTTGCTTGTGTCATCCCTGTTGTAATACCCAACTCGCATATGTGAGTTGGTCACACCTCTCCAACAATACATTCACGTCACGTCTCACTTGACAATACACTTGACAATACCACAAACTGCTGAGTCGGCAGATAATGCATGACCTACAAGCCACAGCTTACGTTATGGATTGTACTCGTACTCCTATACAGCTCCCGATAACGCATAACAAGTCCCAATATTCTGAGAATGCCACAAGTCTCCCATTGAATAGAGTTATTAAGATTGTTGCATCGACTGATCTCATGTTAAAACGGTGATCTTATGCAATACAGATTGGTGCTATGTCGCATAAATAGATGTATTACTGAACAATTGTCGCATTAGAAAGGTTCAACGAACTATATTTGTTTACATAAGTACTATCACAAACTCGATAGCTTGTAAGACAGGTAGATTACTTATTATTCACTGGTAGGAGTCCCTCAACATAGGCTGATGTCTCATTAAACAGGCAGCGGTCTTTCTTAGATGTCTTGTTACATAGGTTAACAGGTGATGTCTGATTACACAGCTAGATGTCGTGTTTCACAGGTATGTAAGTACACACACGCACATGCACACACACACGCACACGCACACGCACACGCACACACACACGCACATACACACACAACCCGTATGAGGAATTAACTGATTGAAAATTCTCTTTGTTTCAGCAACAACTCGGCTTTGGGACTCGTTGCACTCACATGGTGAATGAACCCAGATAGGGATTAAAACAGAGCTTAACCAGGATACCCCTCGCCTTCATATACCATCCATCAAACGTGAAGGCACTCTCTGTATGGTTAGATCAAAGACGAATTTCTCCACTACCTTGGGGGAGACAACTGCAAACCTTATACAGATGAACTGCACGAGGATCATGCATTAAATTGCCGAAAAGCATGTACAAATATCATGTGTTGTGGTGTAAGGATTAGCCTTTTCACTGAGTTTCATCATTTATTGAAGTCATGACAATAATCTTCTCAATTACAAATTTGTTCTAGAATACTTCAGTTCATGTGTAAACAACACCTTTAAGGAGGATGGAACATTTTGCAAAACCTAGTTTACAACAGTTGACTGAAGTAAGTGAGTACATTTAAAGTAGAGAGTCAAACCTTTCTATGGATGGTAGAGTACAGAGTTACTCGTAGGCAGGGAGACGCATAACATTCAGTAAGTGAGTGAGTTTAGATTTACGCCGCTTTTAGAAATATTCCAGCAGTTCAACGACGGTGGGGTGGGAAGGAGGAGGGACACCAGAAATACGCTTCAGATATCGAACCTGGGTATTCGGCTGTGTGACGGGCGAACGCTTTAACTGTTAGCCTACCCCTCCGTCACGTCAAATTCTGAATGTGAAACAGGAATAGAGACGAGGGAGTGTGGTGTTCAAATTGCCGTCAAGAGTTGATGGTTTACACTTTTGATAAGTTTTAAAAAAATATTGTATATTCTACTGCGACACCTCGGGACTGTACTTCGAGTGTCCCCAGTTTCAGTCTAATCACGTTCATATCAGGATGCGACCCGACAGCTGATGGACAGGTGTTGCAGATAGCAATGTCACGTGACAAGAATCGGCACGTGCTCCAAGTGTCGTAACAATTTTGGTCTTCACGTATGTAATACTGAACGTGTAGATTGCATTATAAAGAGCATACTGTTGTAACATCCAGGATTTGAGTTTGTCAAGCATCGCTTTCAGACGTATTCGGCAGTATAACTGCACAGATGTTTATTACTCATTTTTAATGATTCAGATTGTAACATCTACAGAATTTAGCAAAATAAAAGGATATATATTAAGGACAAGTTTTTTTTCAGAAGGAATTTGCCTAATGCAGACTGGCAAAACGATTCACAGGCCTAGACAGTGCGCTGTAGACATCGAGGGTAGAAGCCTTGACCGGGTGCTAGGTTCGCTAGGTATAAGGTTGAAGACAGATGGTGCTGCAGACGATCGGCATAGACCCACAGAATGGCGTTGTAAATGTCGCTTGTGTCGTGAGTGAGTGAGTGGTTATAGTTCTATGCTGCTTTTAGCAATAGTCCAGCAGTAACACTGCGGTGGACTCCAGAAACGGCCGTCACACATTGTACCCATGTGGGGAATCAAACTCGGGTTTTCGTCGTGACGAGCGAACGCGTTATCCACAAAACTACCCTTTCGTCGAATGAGTGTAGACGACTTCAGATGGCGGCTATAGCAGACAAGAGAGGCTGCTTCAGATGTGAGATAGATACGGGGGTAGATAAGGGTGGAATGTATTATCAGTCCCAGAAACCGCACAAGGTTACATGTAGTCTGCCAGATGTCACATAGACATAAACTGGACTAGTTGCTATCACAATGTTATGTCACAGTGTTGCTACGCTGATAGAACATTGCCCGGTCGCTGTACTATTGCTGGTTGCACATGTTCACATATTCACTCACGACACTACCCTCACAAACAATGAATAACAACAAACAAACGACAAACACTGGTCATTACTCAATACACAGCATGGTTTCATGGTTAATGCATTTTCTTTGAAAATTCGGTTTTCAGGGAACGGAAACGCGATGCTATGTCGCTCTCTACGAGTGTGAGTGAGTGGGTTTAGTTTTAAGCCGTACTTAGCATTATTAGAACTATATGGCGGCGATCTGTAAATAATCTGGGACAGACAATCCAGTGATCAACAGCATGAGCATTGATTTGCGCAAATGGAAACCGATGACATGTGTTAACCAAGTTAGCGAGCCCGACCAATACGATCCGGTTAGTCGCCTCATACGACAAGCATGAGTTACTGAAGACCAATTCTAACTCGGATCTTCACTGGTCTACCAGATAGATACTAGAAGGGACACGCAGTTGCATACTGCTGGCGCAGCAACCGGTATTTGTAGAACAAAAATCGTCACGCTACTGCAATGAATGGGTACACGGTATGCTGTTCTAATCCTGCCGGGTACCCAGTCATTGCAGTATGATGGTCTATTGGAGTACCAGCAGGGTCTGCGAATGTTGAACATGCAAGGGAACATAACTAGAGCGATATAGGAACTTGAGCCCACATCACTGAATCCTGACACAAATAAGGGAAACAACTCGTCACTAGGAGTAGGCGATTACGACAATATAATGTATTCAGACATAACTTCAGCAACAAGGATGTACATCTACTTGAAATAATGGCCAAGTGTGTCCCTCCAATTCACTTTAGACGACTGCCGCTGCAAGTGTGGACGCTGGCATTTACTTAACCAAAACTATCACAGTAAGTGTCCAAAGTTCGCCTTGCAGATCAAGGTGACCTCTTGTGCCCCGGTAAATCCTTTGGGTCATTGGTTTACACTTTGAGTTCACATGATTCACAGAGTGCATTGGCACACCTCGTCACAATGTAAATGAAAAAAAGACCTACCCATCCAAATTCCCTTCACCAGAACCTGAGGCCGAGCCTCATCTCAAACCTAACGCTGTGTGACACAAGTTCGACCTGATCGAGTGAGTGATTTTGATTCAGTACCGCTTTTAAGCAATATTCCAGCAATATCACAGCAGGGGGCACCAGAAATGGCCTCCACACGCTGTACCCATGTGACGTGACGAGTGAAAGCCTTAACCACTAGGCTACCTGTCCGCCCCTTGGTCTGATCGAGGTGACTGGAACGACGCGGTCATATGGACACAGTTGATATCTGCCTACCTGGTGGTTGGGACAAACATCTTTGAGATTTGGCCATGTGGTGGTTGGGACATTGTTGAAATAGGGGCATGTGGTGGTTTGGGCATCGTTGAAATTGGGGCCTCTGGTGGTTGGGACATGGTAGAGATTGGGCCACGTGGTGGTTGGGACTTAGTTGAAATTGAGATACTTTCTCAGGCCTACCATACAAACGGTGAACAAATCATCAAAACTGAAACCTTATGAACCAAAACAGAACAAAAACACCAAAACAGGAAAATAAACTTCTAAAACTGCATCTAAAACCGATAAAACGCTTTATAACGGAAAGCTAGTCGTTTGAAATTGAGACAAATCTCTCGTATCAGCCAGAACAGCGCCCGAGAACTGTCACCACGCGTACAAAACGGCAGTCATAGCATCCAAAAAAGACAACCATAGCATCTCGAAACGGCATAAACATCGTCAAAGATGGCGGCGAGGGGAGAACAGACTTTGGTCAATAATAGTTTTCGTCACCACGAGTCTAATCTTGAAAATTTTATATCGGGATGAAGCGCATCAAACCCCTATTGTATTACGCTTCAAGCATAATGTTCATACGTCTCAGCTTCTGGCATGCGATTCTACATAGTTTGGTCCCTTTTAGCAGGATTGCATGTTAAGCACCATTTACTGGCATATGTATGAACAGTATTGAGAGTCATTTGAAGAGCTTTCGGTGAAGTACTAACAAGTGTTGTGTCGTCAGCAAGCAATATTGTCGGAACACTCAGACCATACACACTTATTATGAGCGTTTGTTTCGGTTGTAGAGGAGGTTGCAGTTTTACGAGGTTATCTTCTTATTTTGGTCATTTTTCTGTTTTGGTGTATTTGCGTTCAGTTTTGATTATCTGTTCACCGTTTGTATGGCAGGCCTGTTAATGGTTGGGGTGTGGTGGTCGGGACATGGTTGAGACTGAGGCACTTAATGGCTGGGACGTGGTTAAGCTTGAGACATGTGGTGGTTAGGACACAGCTGAGATTGGACCAGTGTATTTCCGACATCGTTGACACTAGGCAACGGATTATGGTTGCGCGGAGATAAAACTGTGAGTTCGATTTTAAGGAATTAAGGGCAATGTTGCTATACGCCGCAGTGAAACATATTCAATCAAAGCATAGCTGCCGAGAAGATAGTGACAAACCAGAGGCAAAAAGCATGTGTATCGTCCCATATAATGTGTGAGCTGTATTAGCCTCACATTGGGTCCCCAAACACACATGAAATAAGCCAGGGAATGTTCCACAGAGCCACCGTAACGCAATGGCGATGATGCTCCCATGAGGGTAACAGCCAACTCGCACTCAGATCGTCTTATGGGACGGAGCCCATGTACAAATCCACAGTAACATTACAGTGTCACCGGAGGTCCTTACCTGGAGGTGATTCAAGGGCAGTATCAGAATGCAACGTATGGATGTCCAGGGTTATCTCCTCTGATGGTCACCTGTGACGGACGATGTTTTACTATGCATAGTACAAGTAGTGTGTAAATGCTCAGCTCAGCTGATAGTCACGTGTTAACCATGTGATGTTCTCACTTAATATTTCCGGGTAGGCCCGGCTTCTTGCTATTCATTGTGAACGGATAGCTACCGGCTACGGGCCAAGGTCTACTACCTCGGATGACGCATGGGGACAGCTACCGTGTCTCTGCTTCTCGCACAATGCAGACCACCGACAGCTCACACACTTTGTCATAGCATTGCTGACATCGAGTTTCAAGTACTATACTTCTCACATTCTTGACATCAAGGCAAACAGTCTCACATTATACAGGTCTCGCATTAGTGACATCAAGGTAGAGATGTTCAGATACTACACTTCTCACATACCTGACATCAAGGTACACAGTCCCACATTAGGACCTCAGACATTCAGGTATGGCTGACATGAAGACCCGGTGGTGAATATGATAGCCTGCACCATTTCGACCCTTGTTCCCATTATATAAAGTGTCTGAACGCCATTTGTCGCTATTACCAGATAATTACACTGCTGACGTCATACTCCAGGGCTTTGCAACTCTCAGTGCACAACAACGTGTACTGTCTCCCAGTCCCCGGACCACTCTAGGATCTCATTTGCCTACCTCTCTCTCTCATGCATAAGCCACAAATAAAGGACTTTTGGGGGTTTTTTTTAATAAGGTTCAGTATCTCGTCTCACAGACGGGGCAGTTGGGTATCGAGTAGTTAAAGCGTCCGCTCATCATGTCGAAGATCCGGTTCGATTCCCCACATGGGTACATTGTTTGTTGTTGTTTTTTTTGTTGTTGTTTGTTTTTTTGGGTTATTTTGTGTGAAACCCAATTCCAATGCCATGGTATTGTTGACATACTGCGGCGTAAAGCCATACTCACGGACTCATATATCTCGGTGGCATTCTTTTTCAATATTTAGTTGCTAGTTTCAAAGCTAGACATTTTCACACTAAGTGTTAGCCCAAAGCGCCAACTCAAACATGCTTGGGTGAATAGCTATTGAAACACGTTGAGATACAACGCTGAGTAAAACTGCAAAACAAGTGACCCTATGCACAACAGCTGCAGAACATTCAAGGTCAAGGCTGGTACAGTTAAAATTGAAACGTAAGAGGTAAAGTACGTTACCAAGGAGCACAAGATGTCAAATTACATCTGACGATACCAGGTATGATTGCTGGCTGGTAGGGATGCAGGAATGCATGACTTTTATAGTAAACCTAATCTTTTGTTGACTTGACGGTGCGGTAGCCCAGTCGTACAAATATTCGTTCGCCTTGCCGAAGACCAAGGTTCAAATCCCCACATGAGTTCAATTTTATAAACCCTTTTTTGGTGTCCCTGAATGTCTTACTGCATGGGGCAGTCGGTTACGCTTTCGCTTGACACGCCGAAGACCGGGGGTTCCATTCCTCCACATGGGTGCAATGTGCGAAGTCCTAGCTTGTGTCCCCAGAATTTGCTGGAATATAGCTAGATATGACGTAATACTAAACTCAACACTTTAAACAACTAACAGCTTTATCTACTTACGCAAGCGTGTCCTGAATTCCAGTCGAATTCCATTTTTATTTACACCACAATTTCCTTTTCACCCCTGTCATATATTGAATATTTAGTGAATACTGCGAACAGCGGCGTCAAACTATAATCACTCACTCAACAAGACTTCAAACATAGTACAGAGACATGACTTGTTCTAGACAAGAACAGGTGCAGGCTAATAAGCCAGGGTTATGTTTTATAATCAGAGCGGAACAGTATCAACAACAACAACCCTAAGCTTGTAGCACCGTGAAGATTCGGTTTAGAACTGGGCCTATACTTTTTTCGAAGCTCTCCTAGCGCTAAGTTAAGCTTAGCGCTAAGTCACTTAGCACTAAGCTTCGAAAATCCAGGCCCTGATCTCCAGCAACCCATGCTTGTCGTAAGAGGCAGGATCGGCGGTCAGGCTCGCCGACTTGGATGACGCATGTCGTCGTATCCCAATTGCGTTGATCGATGCTCATGCTGTCGATCACTGGATTGTCAGTCTAGGCTAGATTATTTACAGATCGCCGCAATATAGCTGGGATATTGCCGAGTGCGGCATTACACAACAACTCAACTTGTCGCACAGATCATTTGTCAGTGGGGAGCAACAAAGCATATATATACATATATATACATACATATACATATACATATATATATATATGTGTGTGTGTGTTATCAGAAGGGGATGGCACTTAGTGTCTGGTGGCAGATGTAATATTTTATAACTGTTTGCTACCACCTCGCATCAATGCCATTTGAAAGTGATTAAAAGCATCTGTATATGGACTCGAACCTTGGACCATACATCCAGTTAAAGTTTTCGCTCGTCACGCGAAAGACAGGGGTTCCATTCCCCACATGGGTACAATGTGTGAAGCCAATTGCTTGTGTTCCCTGTGGTGATATTGAGGGAATACTGCTAAAAGCGGCGTCCAGTCAACACAGCAAATGTATGCCCTCATATCGTGCCAGACAGGCAGACTGAATAAGGTTCTACGCCGCCTTTAGCAGTGTTTCCGCAATATCAAGGCCGGGACACCAGTGATGGACCACACACATTGTACACATAAGGGAAATCGAACACGCTTCTTCGGCGGGATGGGCGAACACATTAAGCACACGGCTACCCCACACACTGTTTACTACAGAGACGGCCATGTGGTGGTGAAACTGTCACGGTGTTACAACGGCAAGGATGTGTGGAATCACGGCCAAAACAAGAACAGCTGGCATCGCATCACTGATCCTGCAACAAGCTATGTTAGCACTGTAGTCGGTATGGTGCCAGCGGCAGTATACTACCTCTATACTACCTCTCGTCCCTGGGTATTGGTACCCTCCAAAAATATTGCTATTTTGCCAGGGTACTGCCATGACACATGTTCTGACCAGTATGGCCTTCTGGCAAAGTAACTTCTCTTCAGGTGAGCTCTGAGAGCTAAGAGTGGTGGGTTTGGTTTCATGCCGTACTCAGCAATATTCGAACTATATGGGGAAGTCTGTTAATAATCGAGTCTCGACAAGACAATCCAGTGATCAACAGCATGAGCATCGATCTGTGGAACTGGTAACCGATGACACGTGTCAAGCAAGTCAAGCCTGACCACCCGACCCAATTAGTCTTACGACAAGCATGGGTTACTGAATGCCTATATTATAACCCGAACCTTCATGGGTTTAGAAGGTATGGAAGCTTCATGTTCATCGAGCTAGGTATCTTGTGACGGGTATACTCAAGAGGCAATAAAGCAATGGTAATAATAATGTTAATTATAAGCGCCCATATCCAGGCACCCCTGCATGCTCATGCCACCCCTACATTGCTATCCCCGGCCGCAGGGTACTATCATATTTTCCTATACTTTTTCAACTCCATGAGGATCATACAGTCATGTTGCCTTTTGGGCACAATAAACTAAATACACATAGCCAATCCATCCTCACGGGTACCTTTTCCACAGCTGTGTGAATTGAGACAAAGTGGGTTTAAAAAATATCTTGACTATCAAGTATACTACGCAAATGTGTCCACCTCGGGGCTCGCTAAATAGGTGTCTCCACCGGGGATCGAACCCAGACCTGCAGCGTGATAAGCAGACGCCTCACCACTGCACTACTGCCCTACAAGATACGCACCATGGGCTATAAAACTACGATGAAAATATATTCAGAAGGCAGTGAAACTTCTCTCAGTGCTCTTAGTGCAATGAAATTATTATGCCTTGACGGCTGCAAAACCCCATCTGTATAATATGTTTTAGGGTAATAAAACGACACTGAAGGTGTGCTTTGGGGACAGTGGAACACCTCAGATGGTATGCAGTGGATCTGCAAACAATCCAGCACTAATTGTGACGACACTGTCACATACCCGCCTTGTCGGTGGAGGCATCTATGATTGTAACGACACAATGACACTTACCTGTAACTTAATTCCCGAGATGTGAGGCCTGTTTAGCAGGTACTTACAGCCTAGTACAATCAGTGAGCTCGAGGTGACCCGGGAGCCTTGACATACAAGTGTACGATACCCGTCAGCTGGCTATCAGCTGGGACAGCGCACGTGGTTTCAGATATTACCTACATCAGCTGGACGGGGAGGGGTGAGGGGCAAGCTGCACATGCGCTGTGGGTAGGGAGGAGGGTGGGTGATGACGTATCCTTACCGTCCGGCTGTATCTGGTCACTGACTGGGTGTAGAAATGGGAGGAGTGGGGACAAGCTGTAGATGATAGGGACAGGCAATGTTGATAACATACAGTCCGGTTGTATCTGGTCACTGAACCGTGGGTAGTGAGGCGGTATGAGAGGCAACATACTGTCCGTCTACAGTACTGACACTTGTCACTGACAGGGTGTAGAAAGGGGACAAGCTGTAGACAAGCAAGGGTGGACTTGTGTAGACTTACAGTTCGGATGCATCTGGTACTGACAGTGCATGGAATAAGGAGGGGTTGCGACAAGAGATTGCACAAGTTGCACATGCGTCGGGATAGAGAGGAGGGATAGGTAGTGATATACCATACTGTCCAGGTAAATATGGCCACTGACAAGGGTGTTTACCAGGACAGAGTAACACACACTTGCTGTATTATTGTGTTCAACGGGACAGTGTACCACACATGTGGTGTATTGTTGTGTAACCAGGACAGAGTAACATACGCGTGGAGCATTGTTGTGTTCGTCTGGGCAGAGTAACACACGTGGTGTATCGTCTTGTTCACGGCCACAGTGTAAAACACACATCGTGTATTGTCCTGTTCAACGGGACAGAATAACACACACGAGGTGTATTGTCCTGTTTACCAGAGTAGAGTAACACACGCGTGGTATATTGTCCTTTTCACCAGGGCAGAGTAACAAGGGCAGAGTAACAAACGCGGTGTATTGTCCTCCTCAAGTAACGTGACACGCCACCAGCTGATTCCTTGTCAATACATCTCTAGGTGGTGTTATAACAAATCCGTGAGAGATAAACATCTCACTCGGAGCTATAACAGCGTACACAACGTTTGAACAGGACAGTCGTCAATGTGATCGGTATGACTGATGTAATTGCATGTTCACTAATTACGGGCTGATGATTACTGGGTGTAGTTTGTCATTGGGTAACAAGGCAGAACAACAGAACGTCAAACTCAGTCGGAAATGAGAGTTAACATACGAAACATATATCGCCATTATTCTAATAATGATTAAGATCTCTCACATCAATCGATGAGCGACTGGTCGTAGCATATTTTCTTTAGATTGTACATGTACATATGGAAGTATATATGATTTTATATGTACTACGAGTGAGATGATAATGAACCTGTCTGTCTGCCTGTCTGTCCGTTTGTCTGCCAAACAGTGCGTCAACATATATCACAGAGATTGGGAGTGAGGTGGAGATGGGCGGTGATTATGGGGCGGGTGTGAGTGTTACTTTAAGAATAGTTAACAGGGTAGTAGCATCGATTGAATGATCATTAAATCAATAACATTCAAGATATGATATATACGTTACAGTCACTTTATGAAATCAGTCATTTCGTGAAAAAAACTAAGAGGGTCAACCATTTCGCGTAATTTTGTGTAACAACAAGTGACTATGCTTGTCGTAAGAGGCGACTAACGGGATCGGGTGGTCAGACTAGCTGACTTGGTTGACACATGTCATCGGTTCCCCATTGCGCAGATCGATGCTCATGTTGTTGATCACTGGATTGTCTGGTCCAGACTCGATTATTTACAGACCGTCGCCATATAGCTGGAATATTGCTGAGTGCGACGTACAACTAAACTCACTAACTCACTCACTCACTGTAACAACAATCAATATGCTTGAAATACGAAATTATACTTAACAACGTAATATGCAGTATCGTATCAGTTAAAACTATTGTGGCAGCGAATGTTGCACTTCAGCCTGACTTTGAAGCATTTACACCTGTTTGTTTCACACTTAGTTCATGCAGAGCAGTCACACCTCACAAACCCCTGTCCAACACATGTATATGAAATGAAATTTCATGAAATGACTGAAGTATATTTTGTTTGCTGTTACACAAAATGACGCGCAATGGCTGGCTGCTCGTTTGTGTAGTATATGATGGCAGTCTGTAAATACTTGCGCAGACACGCTACCCTAGCGCTCTTTACATACCACTCCAAAAAGTTAAAGAACACCAAAACCTTTCATTCCGCTATGAGAGATCATTGCATATGTGGCGGTTAGAAAATAACCACTTTGATGTCGAACAGATCAGTGACTAAAAGTACAAGCATTGATTTCCTTTACCGGGGCGCAATGACACGCCACAACGTTAAAAGACTGACTCAATGTAGTCGACTCCTGTCACCAATCGATGTCACTGTGGACACAACAGCTCGGAACCTTAGATCAAAGACGGGTAGCAAGGTACACGTATGTAGGTCAGAGTGTGTGGTATTAATACAGGTAGATGTGGTGTAAATGTGAGGTATGTGTAATCTACTGACGGAAGTAGGGTACTCTCGGAGAGTATTAAGCACATGATATCGGTGGAAGAAATTGAGGGACGGGAAGAGGGGTAGGAGGGGAGGTGTGGTGGGTAACCACCATATGTGGGAACGAACCAGCTAGTACAATGTCAGTAAATGGTGAGAGAGAATAGAGTGAACTGTACCTAGTGAACGCTGACAAGCTGGGTACACCGAACCCACTGACAGATCGATGATTCTGACATAACGATGCACGGGTGAGTGAGTTATGTTTTATGTTAGCTCATGTCATCGATCACCGGATTGTCTCGCCCAGACTCGATTTTTACATACCGCCGCCATATACCTGGAATATTGAGTGCGGTGTAAAACTTAACTCAGTTTTGTTCAGCAGCACTCATGATTATTTCCGCTATGTGTCAGCAGTCTGTAGAACATCATAAACTCCCAAAGCACGAAATAATTAACATCCATGGTTGCCTGTTTAGAAACAACCAACTCTTGTAATTAGTCTTACAGCAACTGAACCACGTTATTGTCTCCCATGCCTAGCCCTCCCAAAATTCTAAGGCCCTATTTGAAGCACAGTCTGGATTTCTTCAGGTTTAGAATCTCCCAACCCTGGGGCTCCTTTTCAGTTTAAACTGAATTACTTATTACTGTCAACATTACACATGTTCAAACACTAAGCGTTAGTCTAGCGTTGTGGCAGCGACCTGTGAAACAAAACCAGACTCTGCAAGAGAAGAATAACCTTCTAAACACAACACAATCTAATTAACATTTACAACTGCTACTTGTTTAGAAGCATCCAGCGGTTGTATTGTGAGTTGATGTTCATCACATCCCAGCAGCTGTGAAGCATTGTCTGGATGACTAACACCACAGATCTATAGTGGTGCAAAGTACAGAGCCTTGTCAACAAGCGTTTATATCACCTCTCACATAAAGATGTCAGTGTGCGACACTCCCGTGTGAGGTACAGACTCGCCAGCAATGAATAATTTGTCACTACTCATTGACACAAGTAGGTTAGCTGGGTCGGACATATTTCAGGAATATTCGCTTATATCAAAGTGTCTAAAGATATCGATGGGCCAGTTGGGTAGCTGAATGGTTAACGTGTTCGCTCGTCACGCATAACACCTGGGTTCGATTCCCCACATGGAAACATTGTGTGAAGGCCATTCCTTGTGTTCCCCGCCGTAATATTGCTGCAATATTGCTAAAAGCGGTGATATAAAACCATACTCACTCGGTACTGACACTGAATATGTTTGCTTCAATTTGGACTTTAGCATTGCAGGGTAGGCTTGGCACTAGGGAAAATAATGCGGTTCATGCACTGTGAGACAAACCAGCTTGATGTGGGCCTGACGAGATGTGACGCGAAAAATCAGAATCTTGCGAAAATCATAAATGATAATCTCGCTGAATCCGAGACGCGAATTCACGATACAAGTCATTGGTAAAAAGAGGCACATTCTATTGATACCTCAAAGATCTGTTGTTGTCTGGTAGGGGTGAGTGAGTTTAGCTTTATGCCGCACTCGGCAATATTCGAGCTAAATGGCGGTGGTCTGTAAATAATCGAGTCTGAGCAAGACAGTCCAGTGATGAGTGTCGATCTGCGCAACTGGTAACCGATGGCACGTGTCAAACAAGTCAGCGAGCCTGGCCACCCGATCCCGTTAGCCAGCACGTACTACAAGCCTGGAGAAAGGTTGGACTGATACCGTAGTGGGCGTGTTAGCTGTGGTTGACACGTATTCTGTTAATACATCGGGGGTCAACTGAGATTGGGACCTTGATGGGAATTAAACCAAGATTTCCGTAGTGGTACATGAACGATTAAACAGCCGTGACGCCAGGTTTTTCTGGTTAACAAAATCTGAAAGTTGAACGTACATCGCTGAAGAGACATTGTGACCGTTCTTTGACAATTTGCGAGATTGCCCTTGGCAGGATAATCTGCAAAAACTGTAACTGTCGATGCGTCATTCCTTCCCCACTCAAACCGTTTTGTTTATTTCATGAGTGGAGCGTCGATACCATAAGCATGACACATGACCTATACAGTCCACGCATAGCACAGGAATAGCTGCACTGTCACCTGACCAGCTGACAGCTGACATATTTGAAATTTACAACGGCAAACTGATCGATATAAGTCGGTACTACTCATTACCGGTCATCTAGGTTATCAGCTGAGCATAATGAACCAGTCGCCACCTGACAATCAAAACGTGATTAACCAATGAAAATGTTCATGTCGACAACTTCAAACCTGTAGGGTTTTCTGACCGAATTACCGTTTGGATCACTTGTTATACAAAGGCTTTAACTGACCTGATAGCTATTGTTTTGGTCATTTGTGAGATTATGACTTTTCCTGACCTGATAGCTATTGTTTAGGTCACTTGTCAGACGATGTCTTTTACAGACCTGATAGCTATTGGTTAGGTCATTTGTCAGACGATGCCTTTAAAGAGCTGGTCGCTGTTGTGCAGATCACTTGTCAGACATTGTCTTTTACAGACCTGAATGCTATTGTTTCGGTCATTTGTCAGACAATACTTTTGCTGACCTTATGTGTATTGTTTGGGCCAATGCTTGTCGTAAGCACCGTCTACGCTTGTCGTTGGGGGCGACAGTGGCCATCATAAGAAGCGATAATGCTCACTTTAATCAGCGACTACGCTTGTATCAAGATACGGCTAACATTGACATAAGAGGTAACTGACAAGATAATTAGACTCGCTGACTTGATCAATACCTGTCATCGTATCCCGGTTACACAGGCCGATGCTTCTGCTATCAATTTCCATTATTTACCAACCGTGTCCTTTAGCCGCAGTACTGCTGGGTACGGCAATAAACAAAAATAACCCAAATAAATACATACATTGACCGCCCCTTCTATCCTACTACCATATAACTCTGATCCAATTGTCCCATCATAAAGGTGCTTGTGTATCCAATCTGTAGATCTCATACAGGTTAAGACGAGGCAGGATGACTTCCACTTTGCTGAGCCCAGGGACCATGTAGGTTTATGTACTCTCTGCTGGACGCTATCCATTGGTCTATACACTGACAAGAACTACATAAAAATGAAAGTAAACATGATCCCCGCTGAGGAAACAGCTGGCCACGCATGGCTGACTAACAATGGATCAGGCAGAACACATTCATGATCACGAGTTGCTCATCCGTGGTTCACGACTCGAGCCATAATGTCATTTGGTGACGGGTCTGTCTTACTCAAGTATGACTCAAGTAGCCATCGTCACTGAAAATATCATGAAAGAGAGAATTATATTAGCCTGTCGTACAGACCCTGGAACCCATATATATCCACTAAAACTCATGCAAGTCTAGAATATGTATCAAGCCCAGACTACCATAGTTCGACACGGAAATGAAGAAAGTCTCTGGGCTCTTTCTCACCATATTTCATGGTTATAATTTACGAACCATGTTTCAGTAACATGCATTCATTTCAGATACAGGATGTTGCTCCAGAAATACATCTACTCATACTGAAATAGGCGCCTGATACATTTGCGTGAGTGTCGTTGTCAAATGCTTGTTGCGTATGGAGGGTGTCACAGTTATGTATATGTGTTCAACGCTGGAGGCGACTGTAATCGACCAGGCGGGTCAGTGAGTGCACACGTAACTATCAGCGCTGACATAACCGGCACGAATAACTCGACGGAACGGTCAAAACAACGCATGCACCAGTATAGCCGGATAACAAAAATCTTTTTTACATGTATTATGTTACGTGGAATAAAGATGTAGCTTTATTTATCATCTTGTGTATGGCACTGCCGGTACAGCCTGGTGCAATTGCGTGTGGGTGTTAGGAAAATTAGAAACAATTATGACTTGCAAATATGTGGAAAGACTTCCGTCCGTGTCCCCTCTTAAATTTCATTCCCGTCAAATGATATCAGCAGAATATACATTCCTCATGTGATAAGGAAGGGTTTTAACGTACAAATTTAATCTTTTAATTCTATCTCAACATAGTGCCATACCTATTCAACTTAAAAAACTGCAACTCGAAGTTTTTCCTCATCGTTAAAATTTAGGGCGGTTAAGGGCGGTTAACAATACCACAGTTACTTGTGTACAATGAATGCGACTAATTGAGTTTATTTGTATGTGGATCTATTAAGCTCACCTGTTTGCTCGGAAAGGAATGACGTAATCCAATTATCATGACGTCACGGCATTTCCAGAGTGGCGTAACGTTAACTGATGATGATACAGCTTATGTCACACAGGTACATGCAGATATACAAAGGATACTAAACGACCTTCCGTGTATTTCCGTGTAAGTGTTGACTCACTTTCTCTCGTTTGGTACTAAATCATTAACTAGTCTGTCTACCAATCCTTGAACCGCATTATTTTCACTATTGCCCTACCCTCTCTGCAAAGCTAAAGTCCTAAATGAAGCAAGTCTAGATTTCCTCAGGTTCAATCTTGGGTTTCCCTGTGGCTCCTTTTAAATTTAAATGGGACCGTCACTATCAAACTATGAAAAGAATGTAGTATAATGTGTGTGTGTGTGTGTGTGTGTGTGTGTGTGTGTGTGTGTGTGTGTATGTGAATATATATATCGTATCACAATTGCGTAGATCGTGAAGCTCATGATGTTGATAGATGTATTAGTGGTTCGAATATTTACAGACCAATGACAAATAGCTGGAATATTGCCGAGTGCGGTGGTTTATATATATGTTTGTGATACATGGGTCGAATGACCTTCATTTCTGAAGTAAACAACGTTAGAATACAGGTTCAGGGACTCTATCTCGTCATAGATTTTCGAGTGTTGGAATAGTCTGTGGAACGTACGCCAGCTGTCGGTGATCGGACCAGCTGGCCGGTTCAATAACAATGTAGTAGCCTCGTACCTTCGTCAACCGCCTCCGTGGTGTATAGTGGTGTCGATCAGGAGAGTGGAAGGTTGCGTGTTCGATTCCCGGCCGCGTCATACCGAAAGACCTTAAAACAACGTACTTGTCGGTGCCTGCTTTGGGTTCGTCATTACTAGGTACATACAACAAGGACTGGTCGGCTCGGAGTCAGTATAATGTGTCTGAGTAGGGTATTCATCCTTAACTGCGACATGGCATCTCACTGAGCTGGCACTGTATAACCAGCTTAAGGGTTGGTACAAGCAGCCATACATACATACGCATGCATGTCGTCATATGAGTCATAATCTTTAACGTCTTATGCAATGTGATAATTGTTTGTAAGGGCTTTTAGGTTTGATACATTCAAGGAATATCGATAATTCTGAATAAAATATCCCTACACACGTGAAGGAATAATATAATTTTAAGCAGTGCATTTAAATATCCAGTCATGACCATCTGAATGGCATTTTAGAAGTTGATTAGTAATAAAACAGATGCAAGAGGATTTTAGACTGACAACGGTGGGAGAATGTACATTTAATACGAAATACATACGTTTTCATCCATAAAGCGTCTTACTTCTATCATTATAATAAAAAGGAGACACATTAAATAGTTGAAGAACTGAACTCGGATCCTCGTGACGAACTAACACTTCAATCATAAGGCCATTGTTTAAAATCAGACAACAAGATACCTTGCAGATTCATATCAAAGTCATGACTGATCCATGTATGGAATCGGACCCGGATCTTCATGACGAACGAACACTTCACCACAAGGTCACATCATAAAAACAGTTTAGGTTAGGACACCTGAAACATACCCAAAAAAAGTCATGATGGACCCGTCCCGTGACACCCGGTTCCCCTCATTGCTCTAGAAATGTCGCATTGATGATGCAGCATGTTTAAACGTATTCACGCACGGTATATATCAGGTTCTCAACTTCCAACTCAAATCTCCATCCACGTGATCCTTTTAAACGTGTCATGCTGACCCTTCATGGGTGGGTGCACTTCTGAGCGTTGGCCCTAGTTGCCAGTATACCATACAGATAAACACCAAGGACAGGAGTCATGTCTCTCACCTACTCCCACCCCGTAAATACTTATCAACGCGGCGGCGTCACTCTGTTTCCCTCTCCGCCCCCCTTCCCTCTCTGTCCCTCTCTGTCCCTCTTTTTTCCTTCGTCACGTGTCAACATGAAGAGCAAACTTCTTGTCCGTTTGTACTACTTATGTGGGTAAATCTGTGGGTAGAATTCTTGGAGCCTATTTCCGGTGTCCCTCACAATGTCATTAATGGAATATTGTTAAGAGCGACGTAGAACTAAACTTACTCACTCTATACACGGCACCTACAACGCCCTATCCTTGTCTCTTTTCCCTTCGACTACAGCACCGTCTTCAAACATTCTACCCATACTACCCTTGCTGTCAACAATGCGCGCCCGAGGCCTTAATCCTCGTTCGGCGTTTACAGCGTCGGGTCTAAGCCTCCATACCCATCACTTAAGCACCCTTCCTCATCAACCTCCACACCCTGCGTGCAGTTTGCATCAGTTAGATATGTTGAGAAACGATTACAACGACCACAGTGGGGTATAGCTCACTGGAGAATGAATCTTGTTCACTGGAAAATAAATCTTGTAGTCAGTGACATCCTCGCTATGTCGTATATAGCCGACAGGTAGTCAGATTTGATGTCTTGTTTGACACATGACATCGTACCCAAATTCTGTAGATCGTGATGCTCATGATGTTGATCACTGGATTGTATGTAGTCTGTCCCACAGTCCCTGAACCACATGATTTTGAATAATGATAAACCTTCTCTGCAGTGGGAAAACCCTAAATGAAGCATGTCTAGATTTCCTCAAATTTCGGCTCTGGTCTCCCTAGCGCTCCTTTTCAATTAAACTGGGTTTGTTTGTTACTATCAAAATCATTTATATATTCAGAGACTAGGTCTTAGTCTATATTGTATGACCAATGACAAACAATTGGAATATTGCCGAGTGCGTTGTTAAACAATCAATCAATCAGTCACACATGGCTGACTGTTCAAATATATGCCTGTTTGTACGTATGTCATTGCGTAGGTGGTTGCTCATAATATCGATCACTGGTTTGATCTGACTCCTCTATGTACAGATCGCCATGCAGCTAGCTACAGCGTTAAATACCAAACAGATCTGTAAAATCCATTAATATATCAACAGGAAGCTATTACATTTCCTTTCCCATAATAATGAATAGGAGTGACTACATGAACGACATGTGCCAAGCGACACCGTGGTTGTTGTAAACAACGCCAGTGATAACAGGTTAGATCGGCCTGACCGATATATTCAGCTAATACGCAGTTTCAAAAAGACTGATTAATGCATGGAGTTACAAGGCTGACAGTGTAAACTTGTCTCTAACCTTAGATGTAGAGATTTACACACCTCTAGCTTACGTCTAGTGACTGGAATATGATAACGGTGAAGCATGGGAAGTATTTGTGCTTAAAGAAAAGGCTTTATATTAGGTTTTACATTGTAAGGCAAGAAATGCTATTATACCGCGGAACGGTGGGGTAGCCTAGTGATTAAAGCGTTTGCACGTCACGCTGAAGACCCGGGTTCGATTCCCAACTTGAGTGTAATGAGTGAAGCCCATGTTTGGTGTCCCAAGTCGTGATATTGCTGGAATATTGCTAAAAGCGGTGGAAAACCATCCTCACTCACCCAGTCGCTAACATACCAAACACTTGGGTGTGTGGAGACTACAGCTGACGAAAGGGATCGGGATATCGACGGGAAATGGGTAAACAGAACCTGCTAAACATACTGCTCTTCGAACCAAGCTATTTGATGTGATCTTCAAAGAATTTGGGACCCGTGAAGATCCCGGGGTAGAACAGGCCTTCAGCAACCCATGCTTGCCACAAAAGGCGACTATGCTTGTCGTAAGAGGCGACTAACGGGATTGGGTGGTCAGGCTCGCTGACTTGGTTGACATGTCATCTTTTCCCATTTGCGCAGACCGATGCTCATGTGGTTGATCACAGGATTGTCTAGTCCAGACTCCATTATTTACAGACCGCCGCCATGTAGCTGGAATATTGCTGGGTGCGGCGTAAAACTAAACTCACTCACTCACAAAAAGAATCTAGGGTTCTGTTCCTCTAAACTAAACCCACCCTGGAATATCATATTTAACCACTGGCGGGTGACTGTCGAAGTGTACTGGACGCTTCGTGAATCTTGATTCTCAGCGGCTGGTGTCAAGGCTGAACATCCGGTGTCAAGGCATTTTAGATTGTATCAAGACTACAGCTTGTGTCAAGGTCATTCATATCGTTTCACGGATTAACACCAAGTGTCAAAATGCTTCAACATAGTTTCATGGCCCCAGGGCTGGTTTCAAAGTTCTACGGGAACGTGAAGATCCGGGTTGGGATTGATCTTCATAACCAATGCTTGCCGTAAGAGACAGCTAACTGGATCGGGTGGTCAGGTTCGCTGACTTGATTAACACTTGACACAGTGTCCCAATCGCGTAGATCAATGCTCATGCTATTGCTCAGTGGATGTTCTGGCGTGGTTTCCATTATTCACAGGCCGCCGCCAAAAAGATTTCTGAGTGCAGCGTTGTTCACTAAACTCACTCATTCAATGTTCTACGGCTGGTTTCAAGGCTCTACAACTGGTTCCAAGCTATACGGATGGTTTCAAGGTTCTAGAGTTGGTTTTAGGTCTCGACAGCTGGTTTCAAGGCTCTGCTGGTTTAACAACTCGATTTTCGTTCAACGTCAAGGTTGCAGCTGATGTGAAACTGATGATAACCAGTTCACATTACCCAGCCACCCCACCCACCCCAATCCCATCCCCCTATGTGTCATAATATGATATAACACACACATCCTGTCATGCATCCAGCGTCCTCGTGTCCATATCGGAAATTCAGTCGTCATAAATGTCATAATTATCCCAGTTACCAAGGTCGGAAGCCTGTGTTAGTGGGAGAGGGAATCTGTGGGAGGGAAGGGAGGACAGTTGCAGCAGCTAGGCAGACAAACACTGTGACATTTATAATCAGGATTTTTATAACCACATGTTTAATTCAAAGTGCTTATTATGATATACATTATGTATTATTATGCCTCGATAAGACCTGAACATTGCCGTTTGTAGGTGATATGAGACACATGTGTATACAACTGACAGTTCCAGTTCCTGTTTGTACCAAAATAGAAACATTGAGAACTGGTTCAGAATTACACCGCTATGTCGTACTTGTCACACAGGCCATATAATCTAAATATTGTCCTGGGCAATATTTAGTAGTCTGCGGCCAGACGTCCAGAGAGAATTTCAAAGGGTGTAATATCCCAATAGCCGACCGAAAACATGTTCATGTCAGAGACTCGAAGTTAGTCTAGGACCCCAAAAATACTTAAACATGTGGATTGTAGTGTAAGAGAAAATCAGAGAACTGACACTGAAACTAACATTGACTATGGCTTGGATCATGTACAGGATATTCATTAATTCACAAATCGGGTAAACGAGGTTGGGGAAACATTAATCCAGCTGGTAACATATTGGCAATTCTGTTTACCATCCAGTTCCATTTAAAACCTGCGTTAAGCATGCAACTCGATACATAGTCTGTCTCACAGTTCCTGCAGCGTCATTTTCCCTACTGCCCAGGCCTTCCTGAAATACCTAAAGTGCTAAATGAAGCAAGTCTAGATTTCCCCCAGATTCACCCATCGAACTGGAACTCCTTACTAACTGTCACAGTTATACATATACAAAGACCAAGAATTAGCCTGGTCGATTTAGCAATCGTGTTCCACCACACCAGGGACAATGTTCCGGTAGCTGGTCTCTCTAACAAAGTAATGTGACTTCGATACTCTGGAAACAATACCATCTGTTCTAATCCACAAGTAGCAATTGACCTCTTAGTACCAAAGGTTATAAAATTTATCCTCGAACAAAGCAAGGAGTGACCCGGATGAAAGGCGAACAACGTGTAAATCCCTCACCGAATAAGTACCGATGTGTACTAACTACACTGCCTTGGTCACTGCGGGCGACAAATGTCGCCCTGATAATATACGTTGGGTGACGTTTCCTCATCTTCAGCGAGGATGTGAATATATCACGTGAAGAAAAACATGTTTTGGCTGAGTCCTGTAAAATATTTCCGTAACGGTAATACAAAATATTATCACCGTGACGCATTACGTAAACATTCATAAAAATCAGGCTACCATGCACTTGATACTCCAAGATGATTATAAAAACAAACTGACACATACCTACATCATTATCCCCACAGACACAAACATTACTCAACTACTCCGATTACTAGCTATGGTATTATATACCAGAAATACAACCTCGACAAGACAATATTACTGACAATATGTTCAGGTCTGCCTATCGACCGACATCACGAGTCTTACTCATGCGCGCACACCCCCTCCCCCCAGTTCCATAATGCACTCGCCCATCTCGCCCTAGAAACGCAATAGAAAATAACACGTACACCGAGCCCTTGAAGTAATGCAGAAATATATTTAGTCTGACGTGTGTAAAGTGCATTAAACGATCTTTAGACCCCATGTACTTTATTCCTCTCAGTGAGGTCGGCGATGAAAATGAAGACATCATCTGAGGGAGACCCGGGAAACGATTTCCAGGAACGCACACGCATTCTGCACCCTGTTTAGATACATA
The DNA here is from genome assembly GCF_037392515.1 of Haliotis asinina. Taxonomy (NCBI): domain Eukaryota; kingdom Metazoa; phylum Mollusca; class Gastropoda; order Lepetellida; family Haliotidae; genus Haliotis; species Haliotis asinina. The sequence continues at coordinate 28,787,864 of NC_090280.1, forward strand.
GGTGATCCTGTCTGCATGCGACAAAGGACACCCTGACTCCTATATTATTCGACACCCACATAGTTCTATGAAACATAAATCAAAACAAACCGACTAGGTCGAAATATGTTTCGTAACAAAGCCAACGAAACAATGAACTCGCTGGAAATCTTATTCTAACAGCTTTGGGTGGAAAATATATAAATAGGCAACATAAGAAACGTGCTGGTCAAGCCTTACCTTATGTCTGTGTCTTTTGTTTATAGTTCAAGCGCATCTGGGCATGATAGTCCTCTGCTACAGATCGGAGCTGTCTTTGTGCCAAACAGCTGATTGAGACTAAGCGCAGAGCCAGTTGACCTGGATAGTTATTTATAGAGCAACTATCAGCACCGCCGTATATCGAAGAAGGGGTCAGGAGTGTCGGCATGTCAAGCGTAAGCAGTGGGTTACACAGTCTCGTTGTAGTGTCGAATAGGTGGTGGTGCAAGTAAAGAGAAACTATCTGCCAATGTCTCGCAGAGAGATGTAGCTATATCGTGCGGTATAGCGAGGATGTTGATTCACTTTACACCTGCGCAACACAAGAACATTTCGTATATAGGGCGAATATTATTGAATAGAGGGCGCATTTGTTGACAACATGATTATCTTGCACTCGCGACCGCTGGATACATATGTTTGTGGACCCACGTAAAATGAATATTTGATGTTTACAACTAACGATAACCATGGCGTGATTGTCTTACGGAATAACACAACTTGATCATATCAGCTCAAGCGAGCTAAATGCATTCCTGAATTGTATGTATTTTCCTCATGTCGTCACATTTCATTGATTTCATGCCTTTGCTAGCTTACTCGTGGTAATTATTTTCTGTCTCTATTTATTCAGATACAGAATATAGTTCCTCGTTGCGTAGTAGTGGTATCTGTCAGTACATTGAGGCGGAGCAAGGGTCGATTTACAAAATCAAATCCGAACGCAGCTTTTCTCGGATCGGATCCCTCGTCTCCAGCGCCGGACATACAGTTAAACCGGTTGCATGCTCTCTGCGCGGATACGCTTGTTATCCGCGTTTGCTTCAAGCTTGGAAGCAGCCCCCTAATCCTTGCAGGCACTCCATAAAACACAGCACATGGCCTAGCTGTGTAATTAAGCGGAGTTTTAAGACATTATACAATTAAATATCGAGTTCCAAACATTCAGTCTGACTTCATAATTTCCGTTAAAATTAACAGAAGTGACTCACGCCATTTTGTTGAAATCATGAAATAATATGCATTAATGTCTTGAGAGTTCGCATTCATGTTACAATATTCCGCAAGCCGATCGTCATATAAACCGAAGCTACTTTATATGGTCCTCATGGATCCAGCATACCGTCAGAGATCACACTGTTGTTGTTGTCTACTATATACTAGGTGTCCGATTAATTGAAATAATTTAAGATTGGTCGTAGTGAATAAAAAGACCAAGCAATCGATCGTATGTTCTCATAATCGAACACAAACAATTAAGTTTGAAACACTTGTTTGCATTAACAATATTTTTCACGAGATTGGTTTTGTCTGTCATTAAATATACATTTCGTTCGCACTACAAGCTCGTTCCAAGGCATAATTGAATTTAGCTAAGAGACTCCAAGAAATAATGTTCCTAACATACAAGTAATCCTTTAAAGGTGTGAAATTTGTAAAAACAACATTTTGTGTAATTTGAAACAAAACTCAAAATCGTTTGTGCGTTAACAAACATAATGGGACAATTTGATAAATGACGCTTACCAATTATTTTCGATGACTGACCTGTTGTAATGAGCCTATCATGAATAAGAAGATTTTAACTAGTTCCCAACACTACATCTGCTGGAGGCATAGTACTGTCACAGACTATCGCCTACGCCTTTTATCCGTCACGGAAACCTTTGTCTGTCACACAGACCCTGAAAAGAAAGCCCATGCAAGTCTAGAAAGAAAATGTGGCAAGATCCATTTCCACCGCTTCAGGGTCTTAATTGTTTTTTCTCTGTCAGTTTTTTTTCTGTAATACATGTTTCATAGACCAGTTGTTCGTCTAAGGAAACCTGTGCTCAGCTAATATGCCTAAGTGAAACCCTTCTACAACGTGTATGCAAGTGGGAAATTCGTCTACAACTTGTAGACTTATGAAGACCCCTCTACAAGACAGAGCCAAGTATTGTCAACACAAATGGAACTAATCCACTATTTCATAACAGAAGACTTCAAAATCGCGCCGTTCCTGTAATAATTATTATCGTCTGCTCTGAACAAGTCAAGGGAGGAAACTGGTGGTATAATCCGGCTAGATACATGTCATCTCAATCCCCTTCTCTACACGTTCTACTACGCTAAACCAGAATCACTTGCCCTCTGAGCAAGTGTGGATGTGACAGCTGTGATTGGATGAAATAGTCCAAGATTTTAATGCTTTTCGTAAAAGCACTATCCACCCAGTTACTAAAAGTCACCACAATGTTCATTATTTAATGCAGTCATTTCTATCACATTGACTGATGCTTAATGTGTGTACAGATTTTTTCAAGTAGGTGACATTTGGTGCGGAACATTTGGTGGGGTTCATGTGTTCTGCTTCCTGTGCTCGGAAAATAGGTGGGCTAACTTAGCCGTATTTGTATCTATATTTTAGTTTAAAAACCGCACTGTACTTATCTGTACACGGAATGGCTGTTGACAACCTGGGTGACATTTTTGGTTAAATATAAGTAATGTACTAAAGACTATGAGAAAATATTTGGTTTTGTGTAACAAAGATAATCCATCAATAGTCGTTGTTAAACTTTAGTCAGTCAGTCCGTCACCCATTGAATATTCTCTTGGTTCAGAATAAACAAAGCGTAGCAAATTAAAACAAACATATTTATTCATAGTCATTCAACGGATGAAATCAAAATACATGAAATTACAAATGCACATTTATAATGAAAAGGTAGAACATTCATCAAGGGAGACAACTCATGTAAGTTCGTTGCTGCTTCTGAAGAAATTCGTATGAGATGATTTTGCATTTCTTCTAAGTCATTTCTTTGTTGTTTTTGTTTACTGTGGTCACAGGTCTAACGAAAATTCTGCCTTGTCCTTGAGAATGGGCTGATATCGATTTTAACAGTGGTTGGTCAAGGTAAACTGCTGAGGAAAAGAAGGCATGCAGTAATGTTGTTTTTTTGAAAAACAAAAACCCACCAACATTCAGTGGTAATATATTTAGCATTGTATCAACAATTTTCTGATTTTTTAAAATATATTTTAAATCGATTTCAGCAACATTTAGTTTGAGTATGCGTTATTTTCCACCCGACACCTTTAGATCAAATGTTTTTCATTCATTGCGAAAGAACACGATACCATGACATGGCTACAGTCATTTACTGTGATGAGTGTGTATGTCTGAGGTGATTAGGCGGAAATCGATTTCATGATTTCTTGGAGTGAGTTTAGTTTTACGACAGGCATTACCAGTGATACGTAGAACACTACATGGTGAACGTTCCCCGGCGATGCAATCTCTCCCGTACAACAGGACACACCAGTCAGTGCCCGAAATATTATTTCCCGAGCATTTAAGCTGGACATACGAAATGTGGGAATTCATCAACACCTGACCTGTGTTCGTAACCAAAATAATAAACTTTTTTTCTTTTCCTACGGAAAGTAGGCAATCGATCGTCATACTGCCATTTTATGACAATATATCTTCTAAAATAATGCAGTTTCTGTTTAGTCAAAAACCGTTAATCTGGAAGGTACTGCTAGATCGGAAAGATTTAATCCACATGGTGCATTTAGATCAGATGGCTTTAATCCACACTGGCTTTCGAGATCAGATACCTTTAATCCGCTTGGTGCTGCTAGATCAGATACCTTTAATCCCCATGCTGCTCCGAGATTAGATACCTCGAATTGATTAGATACCTTTACTCTTAGACAGCAAGGTGCTTCTAGATCAGATATGTTTAATCCACATGGTGCTTCTTGATCAGATGCCTTTAATCCGTAGGGTGCTTCTTTATCCGGTACATTTAATCCACACGCTTGTGGAATTTTGTCATAAAGGAACCATGTTTGGCCAAAACTAAGCACTTTGAACCCTACGTCTGTAACGAGGTAGGGTAGTGGGGGAGGGGACACCACAAATGGGTTTCACACATTGTAGCCTTGTGGGGAATCGAACCCAATCTTCAACGTGACGAGCGGGGGCTTTAACCAAAATGGTACCCCGGCACTGGTTATTTGGACTGAGTGAGTAAGGTTTTACGCCGATTTTAGCACATTTCTGTCAACATCACGCCGGGTGTCCCAGAAGTAAACAATATTGCTGTTTATGTAAATGAGCGACAATAGCGAGTACATCACGGCGCATCACGTCAAACCATAAGATACGGCTTCTGATATTATGAATAAGGGCAACAATTCTGCACATGTAATTACGTTTCGTTCGCTAATGGCGAATGTGCTTTGGGATGTTCAAGAACAAGGCGGGTTAACTTACATAGTTCAGCTTGTTTCCATTTAATCCCTCTTATAAGACGGTCACCATTTCCATCTAAGATGGTTAAGGATGAAAAACATATATCATGACATTAAACATATATTATTGTCCATATCGGAGCTGCTGAATCGACAAAACAAACACAATATTTCACCAGTATTACTTGAAGCATGTTTTGAATGTCAAGATGTACAAATGTGAGACAAATGAGAGTGCTTCTGAAAAGCTCAGTGTGATACAACAGGGTAATCTGTGCAGGATATACTAAATATATCTCCGGATTATATATATAATATATACACTTTGAATTCAGGTAGGAAAATACAACTGAAACCACAATCTCTTTTCAGTGAGAGATGGGGGTTCTAGAAATATGGTCACAGTAATGCTAAAATATTTACCCAGCATGCTCACCTACAGACACAAACATGTCCTTCACCTTAATCGTAGATACATAATAACACATATTAAAATGTTGATCTGTTAGAGTTAAAATTAAAACCAACAATGGTACTGTGATATTTTAAATACAATATAAATAAACGAGATATTTCTGTAAAAATTGGATCTTTTTTGGAAACAAGGTTTTCCTTTGATTAAAAGAAAAATAGAAAAACTATTATTGTTAATAATAACGTCCTTTCAGTTAACAAAGCTAACTCAGCATAATAACAAGTTCAACATCTTTCATGACATCTATATGAGGCTCAGGCTCAGGTAACACTCAGTTGAGGTTAAGCAGCCTTTAACACGGAAAATCCTAGGATGAGTGACCATGTTTGGCAGCTCAACCCCTGAGAGATTCTGGTACTTCAGTCCTGCCCCTCAACGAAACACATGCGATACGCGTGGTTTCACCTTAGATAAGTGAGTTTGTTCAAATTGCTTCTGTTCATCCAGTAGATAAATGGGTACCCGGTGGGATAAGTCATATGACTTTCTCGGACAGCATGGGTTGTGTTCTGTGTGGGCACTCTCAGCATTCCTCTTTGTGGCGTGGAGTATTGCGCTATATTAATATCCTCATTAATGTTATTATTAGTGTTATTATGTATCCCAGACGAAGGTAAATAAGTGACATCCGGCACAGCCCCTGTCTACCGGGATGATGCTGGTACATGTTACATATCACAATTGAATGTGTACCATTATACACAGATATGCCCTGAGATCTAACTCATTGTTTACAACATAGAGTTGCCTTGTTTCAATACATCAAAACGGTATAAATGGAACGTATAGCACGGTCATACGCATTAAAACAATTGAGAAAACGTCGGACAGACAGACAATTGGTCTACAGTCACAGGGAATCTAGGAAACTGTCGGCGACATCTTTTGTTCATTATTGTTATTGGTCATGTGATAAAATCAATAATTACAAGCATCATACACAATAGGAATAATCGATCGACAAATATTCTATAATAATAACAATATGATTCAATGATTTATCGATCTCACTGGTTTACTGTTCATCTGACTACGTCAACATGATGTTTATAATCTGAAGACCCGCCCATTCCTTTTTTTTGAAAATACTGTTCAGCATTTAACATAATGAATGGTCACGAAATATGAAGGAAATTATCAACACATTGTGGGCCAATGTTAATAGTGTGAGTGTTTCCGTTTTGAAACCTGCAAAACAACCCATGAACATCCGGCTTAGATTTTTTCTTCGGTAACCGATGCCTGTCATAAAAGGCGAGCAACGGGATTGTGTGGCCAGGCTGCTGACTTGGTTGGTGCATGTAACCGTATCCCCGTTGCAGAGATCGATGCTCATGCTGATGATCACTGGATTGACTCAATCATTTACAGACCGCCGTCATATAGCTGAATATTGCTGAGTGCGCATATAACAACAATCCAGACCACCAAGAACAAAGGGTCGGCTCTTGTACCTGATTAAGAGCTGTTATAGTATGTTTTCTATGACGAACGTGTTTTCGCCAACAGGATTCAAGACGTTCGACACTGGACTCAAACACAGACCGTGTGTGACGTCACAACCCTGCCCCGTGAGCTGTGTAAAGTCTTTAAACTGAAATGGGGTAAATGGCACATGATACATGAATGTTGTGTGAAGTGTACGAATGTTTGTGTTGGGTTTTACGACCTCATAGAAAATCACATATAAAATGTACAAAATATCGAGATCATTAAGCCGTATGAGATAAATGACTCCCCTTTTTCTCTTCATTGGATCAGTGCTTGTTGCCATGCAAACAAAACAACGTGATCACTCGTGTCATTCGGGAACAAGCCGAATCAAGTCCCCATACACGGATTTCCGTAACCTGCAAGGACGAACGATACGAGTTGTTACGAATGACGCCGATTGCCCTTGCACGTCACGAAAAGACGCGAACAGGATGATGGCAGATAGATATGATCGATGACGTCATCAGACGCTGTTCATGGCGTCCTCCACTGTGAGGGTTTCCGGTCGGGGGCTTGACGGACCAAGCTGCTCTGGAGCGTCGATGAAGATGTCCTCGTACATCTCCTGCGGCTTGGGTGCAAAGCACGGCAGATGCAGCAGCATGTGGCACGCTGCACCCCCTAAAAGGAGGGTGCCGCCCATGTAGAATGAGGGGTCGTACTTTCCAGTAGAGTCAAACACGAAACCTAAATGGACACAAATTAAGTTTGTCTGTAATATAGTGACCAGAGAGCACTGGTAGCTCACACAAATACTGGTATAGCACACACTTGAATGTACGATTAATGCTAGTAGTGGGTGTCTACGATCACTGTAAACAGGAAGGGTATGCAAGTACTGGCTAATGGACGTCTAAGATGACTGCAAACACGATGTGTTTGCACGGATCTGCTAACGGAGGCCAATCAGCCGTATAGACAATACCAACTATCGCGTCTTTTAACGGAGGACTGTCAACCATAGACACACAAATACTGACGGAAGCCTGTCAGCCATATTCATACTAATGGGCCCACCTGCTAATGGAGACCGTCAACTATGTACATACTACTACACGGATCTGCTAACAGATGCCTGTCCATCATATACATACTAATGAACGCACCTGTTATCGGAGGTCTATCAACTAGTTACATGTTATTGGACGCAACTGCTCACGAGGGCCTGTCAAGCATATAATTCGTAACCTGCTAACGGAGGTTCCCAACCACATACATACTAACAGGCGCACCGTCTAACGGGGATCTATCAAACACTGACACACTAAAAGATGCACCTGATGAAGGGCTTTATTGAACATTAACATACTAACAGACGCCTGTGCTAACGGAGTCTATCAAACATTTACACAGTAACAGACGCACCTACTAATATGGTTCTATCAATCATTTACCACATAAATACTTACCTAGCTCCTGCTAACGGAAGTCTATCAGTCATTTACATACTAACAGACGCTCCTGCTAACGGGTTTCTATCAATCATTTGCAAAAGTACAGACGTACCTGCTAATGGAGGTCTAGCAACCACATACTAATGCACGCACCTGCTAACGGAGGTCTAGCAACCACATACTAATGCACGCACCTGCTAACGGAGGCCCGGCTACTGCGGCGAAGCCTCTGAACATCGTGAGCAGCCCAAAGCCATTCGTCAACTTCTCAAGCCCAAGTTGATCACAGATGAGGATGGAGGACAGTGAGATGAACGCCCCTATGGAAAAACAAGGTAGTTGGAACTTTAGGTTAGGCAATACTTCGAACAGAAATGTGCTTCGTTAATTCAATTCTGACTGTAAAGCAGTAACTGGTCATTCTATGGCGTCGAACTGCAGAATCATGGAAACCAGATTGCTAAATGAAGTAGTGTGTACGTATAGACTAATGAACATCAAGGTGGTTGTTACAAATAAAATGAGAAAGACTTCAAATTAAAGGACACAATTAACTATTTTGATCATTTACGCATGGAATAATATTTTTTAATCTTCCTCAGGGCAACAAAGAGAAAGAAGCTTTCAAGATCAACATATTTGAAAACACCGTTAGAAACGTCGTCTACGAGACAAATAACGTGACCTCCTCACAAAAATGGTTACGTTAAGAAACCCTATATCTATGCAGAAATACTTTAATGAATAAAAGTGAGTGACGCTGAAAATGTTTGTAAAACGGGGGCTGCCATCAGTGAGGTACGACCCGTGAAGACCCCTTACAACTGGCCTTCAGCAACCCATGTTTGTAGCAATTGGATTCCGTTCGCGTAGATCGGTGCTCACGCCGTGCATGGAGCACTGGATTATCTGGTCCAGACTCTATTATCTACAGGAAACCACAATATACATGTACTTGGAATAGCTCCGAGTGTGTCGTTAAACAAGAAACAAAGAAAGTGAGTTTTTTTTGTGCATGCCTTGTTTGTACTCTTAATCACTTGGCACACTGCATTCGGATGAATTTAGTTGATCAAAGTTCTGTTGGTTTGTGCTGATCCCTGTGGCGTTAATTCGTTTCAGTATTGACGGTTTAACGACAAATCCAACATCAAAACCTAGTTATGTCAAGATAGTCCGCAAATTTGCTTTTCAGTATTCAAGATGGGCACATTCCACGCTTTGCTTACAATTTCCGTGTACATACAAACTTTGATGTTAGCTGCATGTTATAGCTTCGCCACTGTATCTGTACAATAAGGGGGCAAGTGTTACCCATCGTGTAACGGTAATGAACTGACAAACAAAGCGTTATAGAACCTCTGAGCAATGCTTGCTGGACGAACCAGTTTGCTCGAATACACGCTCGTTATAACTTGTGTGTTTGTCGTGAAACGCTGCAATACCCATCTGTCTGTGTGACAACGATCTGTAAATAATCGAGTGGTTGACATCATGAGCTCCGAAAAGCACACGATGACAGACATTAGCCAAGAATGGCAACATGATCCCATCAGTCGCCTTTCATGTCAAGCCAGTTTCTCAAGAAGAGCTGTAAGCCGGATGTTCGAGAGGACCCTATGATTTTGAAGCAATAGGGATCACGTTGACCGTGTGTGATACAATACAGTAATTACAGTACAGCTGGTGCAATACAACTCATAGAATACAACTGATACAAACAGCTTGAGCAGTAAAACAGACATTCTGTTTTAAAGTCCCTGAACCGTATTAGTATTCCTCCTACTAGATCCCTAATTGAAGCAAGCTCTGAGTCCTTTTCAGTGTACAGTTAATCGCTTGTTTCTATCAAAATAATATATATTCAAACGTCAGTCTATAAACTGATGGGGCTGTGGGGTGGCCAAGTAGTTCAAGCCGGAGGTCCGTGTTCGATACCCCTCATGAGTACTATGTGAGAGGCCTACTTCTGGTGTCCCTCGTCGTCATATTGTTGAAATATTGCAAAAAACCATAATCACTCACTTACAATAAACTGACAAAGAAGTTACAAAGACGTGCATCATACCAACGCCTGCCCCAAATACGGATGACATGACGACGAGAGCTGCGTAAGACGCCCCACAGAACGGCATGACGACTGTGGCCACCCCCGCTATCACCATGGAAACGTTGTTCACCAACAGAGCGTCCACCTTGGGCAGGTCCGCCAACCATCCGGCCAAGATCCGCCCAACCGTATTTGTGATACCTGTAAAATACAAACACAATCTTGAGATTGACTATAGAAAAGGCTGGGGATAAAAGGAAACAACCTGGCTACAGCGGAAAGTATCGAGCACTGATCGGGTTTGGAGCAATGTATCTTTATACATGCAAAGATATAGTTTCACAGTCCCTGAACCACATTATTTTCCTTTCTACCCAACCCTCCCAAACCCTAAATGGTCTAGATTTCCCAACTAAGACTCCATTGATACTTAAATGCTTAATTTCTTATACATACTATATATATATCTTCAGGGCCTAAGCGTTAATCTAGCAAGGATATCCATGGCACAAAATGTCTACGATATGTGTGGATTATCGGGGATCGAATTACGGAGTTTAATTTAGTCACATTTAGAGAGATTCAAGAATACAGACCCCACCACTGAAACCCTCAGACCAAGTACACAGTATGGCATAGATTTGATTCTGAGAACACTCGAAACCGAGTATTGGATGGCACTGACACTGACGTCTCAGTTTAGTGTTACGCCGCCCTCAGCAATATTCCAGCTACATAGCAGCGGTCTGTAAATAATCGAGTTTGGACCAGACAATCCAGTGATCAAAATTACGAGCATCGATCTACTCAACTGGGATACAATGATACATGTCAACCAAGAAAGCGAGCCTGTGCATCCGGCCATGTTGGCTACTGAAGATCAGTACTAACCCGGATCTTTACGGGTGCACTGGCGTTTCCTTTTCATGTCCGACATACTAATGAATAAACAAATGATTGTTCGATGAAGATGTTTTTGACATATATCTTTAAATGTTCGGAGGCATGTTTGTCGTGTTTGTATTTTTTTCTCTGCATAGTGAATTTTTTTAGATGATACAATTACCAGTGAAATTTTTGTGAACAAAAATCAGATAGATTCATTTCATGCCATGTTGTATTTTGGACCTTAAATTTTCTGTGTTTCTGCTATATTTATAACGTTTGTGATTTGTGGTAAAATCCAGTTTTCAAGTATTTACTTTCCCAAGCCCACCATTTCACCTCAGTGGGCCTCCTCAGCCTTAAAAGCCCGCTGTCACGTACTGAAGAGATCTGCGATCGTACCTAACATCGAGACGTATCTATAGAAGTGGAGTAACCAAATGGCTAAAGCGTTCCCTCGTCACACCAAAGACCATGTTCGATTCCCAACATTGGTACAATGTGTGAATCCCATTTCTGGTGTCCCCGCCGTGATATTACTGGAATAATAAAAGCGGCATAAAACTAATCTCACTCACTCACATACCTATGACTGAGACAAGGAAGGCCGCTTCACTCTTGGGAATCCCCTCCAGGATAGCCCTGTCGACGATGTACACAAATGGGACGTAGAAGCCGAGGAAGGCGAGAACGTTCCCGAAACACAGGAGATCGAAATTGACTCCCTTCAGTAGTGACAAGTCCATCATCTCTTGCAGTGTGTCCTTGGCTGATTTGGGAACACACGTGCAAAGCTGCCATACCGGGGACTCCTTCTCTGGGGCAATCTCGCCGGGAATCGTAGTAATGCTGGTGATGTAACTTCGCACATCTGGCTGTGACCGGAACTGGGGAATATTTAAAACACTTCCGCTATAAAATATGTCCTTCCGGTACAAAGGTCGAGCAAAGTCTTCCTTGGAAGCGTGAAGGCTTCTGTGCGAGGCGATCAGCGACTTGGCCGACTTACCAATATAGCCATGGGTACCGTTCTGATTGGGCTTGACCATCTTACCTTCTGGAACGTTAAGTAACGGGATCCCTTCGTGCGTTTTGTGAATAGCGTTGGGTAAACTCCCGTTTGTGCAGTTCTTGATAATCACCGACGTCTTCTTGTTTTCAAGGTCAGTTTCAATTGGCCTCGTTTTGGGTATGCCTTCTTCCGGACTGCTAGGGGAGCTAACTTCAGGCGGGGAGTTGGGGGGAGAGGTAGGGGGTGTGGCATATTCAGACGGCTCTGTCGCCGTGCCGTCCCCTATGGCTGACTCTGTTGTCAGAGACAGCCTTGCTTCATCGTTGGGAACAGGAGCAACCTCGTTGTCCTGCACCACGATTTTGGGAACACTCCCCGGACTCCCCGGATGGCTAGTCGTATCGCCTGCATGACTGGCCACATCTCCCTGATGGCTAGCTACGTCGCCCCGGTCGGACAAGGACAGTTTGTGGATCCGCGCATCCCGGGAGCCCTGTCTCGCCTTGATGAAGATCATACTGGGTAATGATCCAACCTCCGAGTCATCTTCCAGCTGTTTCTCCCGTAACAACTTCGCCTCCATCACCCTCTCGAGTATGCTGTTGTTGTCACGTACGCTGTAGGCGTAAGCGCTACATTCGGACTCGGACCGGAAACGTTTGGACTTGGCTTGCTCTTTGATTCTGTCCATCATGTTTTTGGCACGTGGTCGTTTCTTCTTCGGCTTTTGAATAACCTCCAATGGTCTCATCAGCATTCCACACACGGCACACTGGAGGATGATTCCTGCAATTATCATTAAGGCGCTCTTCCAATCATATTCGTCCAGAAGGAATTTGGAAAGAGGAGCGAAAATGAACGTGCCAATTCCCGAACCACAGACTGCGATACCCGTTGCCAATGCCCGCTTTTTCTCAAAGTAGTACCCCACGCTGACGATAGACGGCAGGTACACCATGCCAAGTCCAAATCCTGAAATTATAGAAAATATTTATATATTATTCATTACAATTGGAAGATGGATGACACCATAACGAGGCTAGTGACTGAAATCACAGAGTAGGTATTACGTGTAAATGTTGAGCGACTGACGACAGGTTGCTCGGGCATTCTGAGCCAAACGCCAGAAACATCAGGGTTGGGCGATTTAGAGAACACACATTCATTATTATTGTAGAGATTCTCTAAACTGATTAATATAATTCAGGACAGAACAGAACATTTATTATTCAGGCTGAGATACTCGGCATATGAGGTACAAATATGCAGTTGTGAATATATGGGGTGGAGGGATGGTTTACAAGGAAGACTGTACTGCTTTCCTGATAGTGCTATAAAATAGACACTTTTTTTTAAAAAACAACAACAGCTAATTCGTTTACACCTAAACACTTCGTTAAATCTTAAAACATTGGGTTTTAAAACGTAATGTTTTGGGACATAACTTTTCCGATGGTGTGGCTGCGGTTAAACATTTGTGCTACCTACCTACTTCTGTAGCTAAACAATGGTAAACAGTTTTAAACAAGTGAACATAAGAGACAAGGAGTAAGGGATATATGTAGTGATATATTTTTCAAAGACAGGCTCGATACTAAACGATACAATACAATCCCGATACGATACAAAATGACGACACCGACAGCTAATGACGGTCTGCTGAGAAAATAATGCTTATAACACCCGCACATTTCGCTCCGTTGGTGCAATAACCGTGAACACTTCACAGACTTCATGAAACGCTTACGTCGACGTACCTCCCATGACGCCATACGTCACCATGAGGATGTTGACGGATGGAGCCCCCATGCTGAGGAGGAATGACGTCGCAGCGATGATACTTCCGCACGTAGCCACAGCTCGACAGCCAAACCTGTTGGTCAGCGCACTGACGATTGGTCCTGGAGAGAAACGCGGTTGGTGTGTGAGACCGTTTTCATGTAACACATAATTGTTACTTCATAAAACTGTGAACAAGCTTCGTACATAATTCGCACACTGCTTCATATATAATTCATGTATAATTCAAACATTGCTTCCTATATAATTTGGACACAGCTTCATATATATTGTGAACATTACTTCATAAAACTGTGAACAAGCTTCGTACATAATTCGCACTCTGCTTCATATATAATTCATCTATAATCTAAAAGTTGCTTCCTATATAATTTGGACACAGCTTCATATATATTGTGAACATTGCTTCATAAAACTGTGAACACTGCTTCAGTTATGATTTGGTCATTGCGTCATAAAACTGTGAGCATTGCTTCATATATGATTTGGTCATAAAACAGTCAACATTGTATCATACATATCTTGGGCATTGCTTCATACAACTATGAACAGTTCTTCATACATCGCGTGAACATCGCTTCATGTATATGGCGAACATTGCTTCATAAAACTGTGAAATTTGCTTCAAACATAATGTGAACATAGCTTCATAAAACTGTGAACATACCTTTGTATATAATTTGGACACTGCTTGTCATTGTGACACGGAACGTTTGTCGCATACTCGAGAGAATGGTGATATCAAAGTCGATGAATGACATTTATAATTTCTTAAAACGTCATCCACGTGGACGTAAAAAATATCTTCTTCGTAGCTTATAACATCGTCTACATAGACGTCAGCAATATCTTCTACGGAAACTAAAACACCATCTTCGTGGGGGGCTATTGGTGAAATTTATACTTTCTCCTCCCAGCAAAGGGTCAAACACCCCTCGTGGGTACAATATGTAACCCGTGTTACTCTAGTGTCCCTTCGTAACGTAAATGTAGTGTTGTTAAAGATGGCGTGCAACCGTACGCGCAATGGCAGACACTTGGATGGGTGAATATTCCCGTAGAGTCAAAGTAATGGCGTCCACATCTGGTGTTTGACATCTGGTGTTTGAGCAATATATCTATAGAGTCCTTGGATGGCACTTAGACGTGATACACACAAAGGTGGGAATGGATTGGATGTCAACTGCATTATTGGTGGAACACAACGTTTCGGAGGATAATCTTAATCCTTCACACACCCCACCCATCCCCTACCACACCCCCACCCCTCCCATCCCACAAAGCTGCCTACAACGTCACCTTCATGACCGCTAACTCTCCCCCGGGGATCAACCTACTCGAGAACCAATGCCTCCAGAAAGAAGAGCTGTCATCATGACCGACCCTCATGCAGTTTCCTCACTCTGGAGGAGGTGCCTACACGAGCGCCAGTCTCTCCTTACAGAAGAGGCGCGTCAATGATCAACATTGCTTTCTTCTTATGGGACATCTGAACACACGACCACAATTCCCTAACTCGAGGAGACCTGCCCACATAAAATCAGAGTAACTGGACCACCAATCTCATCTTAGTGTACGGTTCACCCACTCCCAAAAGGTGCATTCCTACCTGCAGTGAGGTACGTTCCACACAGGAGCGATCCAACCAACGCCACTGTACTCTTCTTTTCTTTGAAAAAGTCAACGAATTCGAGCAGAAAGATGCCAAAGCTGTATCCGATACCGTCCACAACGATGTTGCAGACGAGGGAGCTGGCCACGATGACCCAGCCCCACCCTCCGTCAGGAGGGGTTGGGATATAATCACTGTCGGTCGAGGCAGATGAGTCCGTGGACTCATGTCTCTTCCGTGGGTCTGCCATGATGAGGGTGGCCGGGGAATGGTTACAGTCTGGTCCTGTGTTGTCGGATCTCCAGGGGAGATCACCGGCCCTCAGTGAAGGATCTCAGGCAAAGATACACCTCTCCTCGTCCATATCGCTGTGTCTGAAACACAAACACGTCCCCTGACATAAAAACAACAGTGGACAAAGAACAATAGTGGGAAATGGTGAAGTACGCTATCATACAGCGAGAATTAGAATGATAGAAAACATGAATAATAACGGACAAGAGTGTATGGAAGTGTAAAAAGCATTGAAAACTAGTGAATAACTTTGGGAAATAATGGGATATGCTACAAAAATAGTGAATATCCCTCCAACACTGGCAGGAATAGAAATGAAAGCGAAACGCATATTATGTTGGAATAATGAGAAATAGAAGGAGACAGATATGAAGGTGAGTGAACAGTATTCCCGTCAATGTTGCCGTACATGATATTTACAAGTTTCCAGCGTTTATCATGCAGCAGGTTCTTCTGGTGAAGACTGTTCAGATTAACACCATAAATAGATGTACAATACGCTGTTTATCGTGACGGCAATTAACACCTGTGTATGACCAAGTGTCCGATTGTAATATAGTACGTACCTACGTACAAACATTGTTGTTTGTGAACATGATGTTTGTGACTATGATATTTGTTACTATGTTGCTTGTGACCATGATGTTTGTGTTGCTTGTGATCATGGTGTGTGTGACAGTGTTGCTTGTAAATGGGTATTTGTGCTTGTGTACTTTGTGAGCATAGTGTGGTCTGTGATAGTGTTTCTTGTTACACTGTGATGTTTGTGATCATGATGTTTGTGGCTGTCTTGACTGTGTTGCTTTTAAATGGGTCTTCTAGTCTGTGTTGTTTGTGAGCATTGTGTGGCCTGTGATTGTGTGGACTTTGACAGTTTCATGAAGTTGGTGCTTAGGACTGTTACATATAGCCACACACTTAGAGTAAATATACACATACTTCCATTTTTAATGAAGGGATATTATGCATAAACTAATTATAATGAACTAGTTGGAACAGTGTATGAGCCGGAACCAGGGCTCGCTCTTCAGGCTCAATAAATGGGTTAAATTTCCAACAGGGTTCCTGAGATATATTTAAAACAAACAAAAAAAAAAAACGAAACAAAAACAATCAAGCGTTCCTATAATATTTTCCAGTTTCATCACCAGCTTTGAACAGCGCTGTGGGAAGAATTCTGAGAATAAATAAGTCAACACTTCCGCTAAGAGGTGGTCCCTTATATGGTGGTCCCTTATCAGTATAATTATCTAAAGACAACTCTTGGTGTACCTCACATGAAGGTACGTACACATGTTCTCAGGATAACAGTACTACACTCTCCAATGGATTTATATCGTTATAAAAGTTATAATTTGCTAAACTGATGCTAAGGAACGTGATGACACTCACAGACGATGGGGCCACTGTGAAAGATCTTTGACGCAATCGTCATACCGTATTACTAGTCCCCACTTGTTGTGGCACTACCGCACATATGAATATCTGTCCAGGTCCAGTTGGTAGTTTAGGGCACGTGTGTATATATCCCTAAATAGTGTAGGTCTCGGGTGCACTGTCCACAGTTAGTGTAGGTCTTGGGTGCACTATCCACAGTGTAGGTTTCGGGAGCACTATCCACAGTTAGTGTAGGTCTGGGATGAACTATCCACAGTTAGTGTTGATCTTAGGTGCACTATCCATAGTTAGTGTAGGTTTCGGTAGCACTATTCACAGTTAATGTAGGTCTACCTACAAGTAGTGTACGTCTCGGGGCACTATCCACAGGTATTGTAGGTATGGGCACACTATCCACTTGGGGCGTAGGGTCTTGGGAGATTTGAGATGAAGACCTCGGAAACACTATCCCAGGTAGTGTAATTCTCGGATGAAATTGAGAGAGGTTCCATTACATTCTAGGGTGCCCGCAGTTACGAGAATTGATAACATGCTGAGGCTCCTATGAACAGTAATAAGAAGTGGCTATCGCCACAATGGCCACATGACCCAGTCTAGATACACAACGTGGCATGACGTTTATCAGGCGCATTACAAAGGATATTCTCATTTTCCAGGAAAAGGGCACAGCGTTGTTGATCAGTTGTACACAAGGTGTAGGTAATACATTCAATAATGTTAAAGCAGGTAAACACGATTCTCAGGGAATGGGACCGTTGGAATCATGTGTTTGCTGAGAATAGATCTCGAGGCGGAAGTGTTACGGTAATTATACACGTAACTTGCATACCCTCGTAACAGGACCAGGGTGCCAGGGGTTGGGGCGTTGGGGTGTTGGGTAGGGTTTATGGGCCTGAGAGCTGGAGTGGCAGTTGAGATAGGGGATATAGGTGTATCTCTGACCATAGGCAAACTGTAGCGCAAATGGGGTTGCGCAGCATAAAGAATATGACAAGTCTTCTTATATGCGAGCGAAGCAACGTACTTTCCATGAAAAATATTTTTCATGTCAAAATAAAATATCGCCACCATCAAAGGTACACTCCCATATCCTCACTTGGCTGTGCTCTCACATTTCTTACCCCATGTTTAGTAATTACTCACGTGAAATTTGTTTTATTCAACATTCTAAGCGCCACTCGTGCCATTCAGATCGTTCTTCGCCTCCATTACCCCCGAATCGCATGTAAAGAGGACTAGTCATTTGCCCATTTGCGCTACAGTTTGCCTGTCCTCTGATATGGAGATGGAAGGGGTGGTGATAGTGGCGGTTAGGCTGGGGAGGTGAACTAGGGTGGTCACGATGACGGGGTTGGTGGAGGATGATAGGGGTAGTTATGGTGACAGCTGGTGGAGGATGATAGGGTGGTTACGGTGACAGCTGGAGAAGAAGATATGGATGGTGACAGTTGGTGGGGATGGTTATGGATTTATGGTGACGGGTACTGAGGATAGCATGCATGGCAACGATTGGTGGGGATGGTTATGGTGTTATGATGAGGCGCAGTGTGTGTGTGTGTGTGTGTGTGTGTGTGTGTGTGTGTGTGTGTGTGTGTGTGTGTGTGTGTGGCGGGGGGTGGGGGTTGCTAAGGGGGTGGGGGGTGGGGGTGGTAGGATGGTTATGGTGACGGGTAGTGGGCATAGTGAGGATGGTGACGGTTTGGGGCATGGTAGGGATGGCAGGATAGTGGTGGTAGTGACAGTGACAGACTTGAGAGGTGTCAGAGGAAAAAGGATAAGAGTTAATATGATATTTGATTTATCATTAAGCATATAGTCTAATCACTTAATCCTGACCGTCTAAGCCAGGAATCAAACTGTGTGTGAGACAAGTGTCTGACGATCTGGTGAAGCAAAGGTTTGGTGTGCGTCGAGCTCTAAAGTACGAAAACTGAACATTTAAATATCTTTAAAGACAAACGAACCGCAGACATAGTAAACGTGATAGACGGTGTTACTCACGTGTGATATCAACTCCTGACCACTGTCCAGTTCAACATCGCCGATGTGCACATGACACACTTCACATGTGGTAAATTTGAAATAGGGGAAAAGAGGCAGGGGAAGTCATATGACATTGCATAATATCATGACGTCATTGTCCGGAATCAACAGGGCAGATTCGGTTTGAACTGGTCGACCAACTCTCTTCGGACAATGCTCTAAATCAAGTATAAAGCTGTACACGTTGAGAGGAACGAAGGAAAACATGTGCTCCACATGGGCTTGAGAGCTGCGAGAGCGGCCCATGTTGAGGATATTAAACTGGCCCAGCTGTAAGCTATTTGATATCACACCAAATATGGGCCCTCTTGACACTGGTGTGGGAGAGTAGTTTCCGAGCGGTACAACATTTACAATACAATTATGTCGAGTAGCAAAGTCGAACTCAGACGTATATAGTTGTTATTAAGCCTCGTGTCGTGTGTGGTTATACGGCTGTTTGTGAACACTGTAACTTCAGTCGACGACCTATTCGGCGTCCTCTACGACAGCATCATAGTTGCATAGCCCTGTGCTTTGCAGAGTGAGGGTATGATCTCACAGGTCATAAATTTGTCGAGTCTGCAAACTGAGTGTGCAAACACAATGTCATTTGAAATTTACCGTACTATTTTTTGTAACATGTCTTTTTCTTGAACTAATTGAATCTAGCATTGCTCCAAGTCTACACCAGATGAAAGGTTAGCCCATGGATGAATAGTAACTCTAAAAATATTGATGTGGATAAGCAGTATAAAGGACGCCAGTTCGTCAGAGTGACACTTATATATTTTTTAGAAATTATCATTTATACTACATCTATTAATCATCAAATAAGAGACTTGTGCAAGTCTAGAGGTGAGCGAGTGAGTACCTTTTGTTTTACGTCGCACTCAGTAACTTTCCAGCTATATGGCGGTGGTCTGTAAATAATCGAGTCTGGACAAGGCAATAAAATGATCAAAAGCATGAGCATCGATCAACGCAACTAGGATACGATGTCATGTGTCCACCTTGACCACCTGATCCCGTCAGTCGCTTCCTACGACAAACATGGGTAACTGAAAATCACTTCTAACCCGTCTAAGGGTGCAACCTGCGACAAATCGGTGTACGTTCAGTAGGTTTGGATGATTTGGGCACATACTGTATCAGAGTTGTACACATCATGTTCATTGGCATTTAAAAGTAATTGACCAATCTGCAGGTTAGATTGTAAGCCACTGGGTAATAATACTAGTAGTTGCAGAAGAAGCACTAACAGTGGTGTAGTCGTAGGAGGAGAGGTGGCAGCTGTAGCAGCAGAAGGGGCAGTAGTCCTGGAGGTAGTAGCATTAACATGAGCGGTAGTAACAACAGTGTTTGCAGAGTAGTGGTAACAGCAGTAATATTTGCAGTAGTATTTGTACTAACAAATCAACAGTGATAGTATCCGCAGCAATAGCAGTAGCAGTAGTAATAATATCCAGCACCAGTAATATTTGCAGTAGTAGCATCATGCGTTGCAGTAGCAGCACCAGTAGCAGTAGCAGCAAAAGCGGCAGCAGTAGTAGTAGTAGATCAATTTCTGACGTTAACTTTGAACTGATTAAAAGCTCTATGTGTCTTTAAACTAACGTCATCAACACCCACTAACACCGCCAAATTATCATTATCGGCCTGCTACAGAAATAAAATCTCGGAGTCAACAACAACGCCCAAAGCCGTTAACCCCGCTGATGGCGAGTAAATATGCCCTGCAGTGCATCCCTTTAGTTCCCGAAGTCTACCTTGCACGCAGGAACGTATCTGGCGGTACCGGTCGCCCTCTGATCTTTGCACCAGTAAAGTGGGCTCACTAAACACCACAGTTTCGAGTATACATGTATACTTTTCTTAAGCACGGAGAGGTAAGGTGTCAAAACAGGACACGCACGCTTATATTTCGAAATCGAGCTTTGCCAAGGGTTCCAGATCATAAATAAAACGGTACATTAACGACTGGCGTATATAATTGTCCATTATATAGGGTGTCCGCAGTAAAGAGGTTCGATAACATCCGAGTCCCCTAACATTGAACTTGTTTGCAGAAGCAACAATGATTCATAGATTCCAGAATATATATCATTTAACTCATTTAATTTAAAAGAAGTCCCCAGTGACGTTCGGGGACTCTACGGTGAATCAGTGACCAAAAGCTGAGAGCAGAGGTTCAACGGAGCCAAGGTGCACAAAGAGCACCATGACCCATATGTTCACACGGTGTCTATTATACGATCCCTTCAACCACTAAGTACGTTTGCTGTTAAGACTGTGTAATCCAACACTACAAGGTGTTTGTTTGGTAACATAATACTCTGACCTTGCGTTAATCGGACACAGCACGAAGAGGTCATTGTTGACACTCTTGTAAATACCCTCTGGAGAAGGATACAAACTTCTGAAGAAGGATACTAGGGACACAGAGATGTGGGACCACTGGCACCCCACTCCACCTTACTGGACTAAGCACCAGCCAAGGAACGACACTGAACTTGGGTTGACATTCAACCCAAGACTAACGTATAGTCTCCGAATATACATTAATTTGATGGTGTGAGCGAGTATGGCTTTACGACGCTTTTAGCAACATTCCAACAATATCACGGCGGGGAACACCGGAAATGGGCTTCAGACATTGCAATTATGTTGGTAATCGAACCCGGGCCTTCAGCGTGACCATCGAAAGCTTTAACCGCTTCCCTATCTCCCCTATTTTGATAGAAACTTTCAGAGGAAATCTAGACCTGCTATATTTAGAGCTTCTGCATTGCAGAAAGGGCTGGGCAGTAGAGAAAAAAATACGGTACAAGGTCTTTGAGAGACTGAGGAGCCCAAGTGAGATGTGCTATATAGTAAGGGGAAATCTTCACTTTCATTTCCGGTTTTAGCATTGTAGAAAGGCTGGGCAGAGGGGAAAATAATGAGGTTTAGGAACTGTGAGACTGACTAATTTAACTCATACATATTCTATTCCATAGATATGTTTGTTTGAGTATATTCGCCTTGTTAGCAGATTCGCAGATTCGTCTGTCATTGGCCTGTACTCATGGGTTTCACGGAGGTGATATCCGTGTGTGAGTGAGTGAGTTGGATATTACGCAACTTTAAGCAATTTTTCAGCAGCATCACCTCAGGGAACACCGGGAATGGGCTTCACACATTGGACCCATGAAGGGAATCAAACCCGGACCTTTGGCGTGAGGAGCGAAAGATTTAACCATTAAGGAAACGGGTCCAGTGGTACATAGTCCACAGTAGATGCCACTGAAATATTGTAGTCGGATGCGTCAGTTCTCTCTGAGTCAGAATCGGGCTTCACACACAATTCGGGCAAATAATGTGTTCCGTTGTCCGAATGTAGCTGTGACCACTATGTGACCGATGTACATCAATAGCTGTACCCAGTGCCCCTCTCACTGTGCGTGCTAGGCTGAAACTTATTTTCATTGTAACAAATAAGGGAACAAATCCTGAGGACATCTAGACTTGCTTCATGTAGTGTTTTCGCTTTGCAGAGAGGGCTAGGCAGTAGGGACAATTATGCGGTTTAAGGACTGTGAGACATGTACGTGACTTTATAAAACTGATATGCTTTGTCGTCTATGGCTTCTTTAGAATAATAAAAGTATATACAAGTATATTTTAAACTATAGAACCATATAGATATAATATTCTTATATTAAAAGATATGCATTATGCCGAGAGACAGAGAGAGAAGAGAGAGAGACATTTACCTTGTCAGGTTCTGAACTACATATACAGCACCATTGTGTACAACGTTATTACAATCACATTGACCAACCTTAACAACGTCATAAAGACTCAGGTAAGAGCTCGGTATAGTCACAGACGTCTTGCTACCCAGGTAGAAAAAACAACGCAATTCACGACACGCCTCATTACACTTGTCGGTGTAACACATATACTCTAGTCAGGTAGCTAATGCTTAGGTATTACCGCACCCTTTATAAAACGATATGAACCTTTAAAAATATTAAAAAATCCTTTGTGGTTTTGTCAGGAATAAGTGATCTGCGACTAAACATGTCACGCGAAGTCACGAAGTAGAAAGTGCGTTTAAAACATGCATACGGTGAAATTCATTTTTTCTGTCCATATTTGCAATGGGACATGTTATTGTGCCTCGTTCACGCACACAGCAGTTGAAACTTGTTCAGTAGAAAGTTTACAATTTAAGGTCCTTCCCAGATATCCAGACCAAGGGCCTTGAAGTTTGGGGTTGTAACACAAACACAACACTACCCCACTAGTAATGGTCGCTGACGGCCGATACAAGAGAGACAGTGAGTTTGGTTTTATGCCACGTTTAGCAATATTCCAGCAATATCACGGCAAGGGACATCTGAAATGGGCTTCACACATTGTACCCATGTATATGGAATCGACTGTTAAACCCCATACTTCCTGGCGATTATCGCAAATACAACGCGTACCATTTCTACACTGCCTAGGGTTACCTTACGGGGGTAGTCAAGCAATTAATGCGTTCGTTCGTAACGCCTAAGACCTTGTTCGATTCTCCAGATGGGTAAAATGTGTGAGGCTCTTTACCCTGGCGTGATATTGCTTATATATTGCCTGAAGGGCGTAAAATTGTACTAATATTATATTAGAACATGAAGATTTACGTTGTATTACACTATCGACTTGCCAGTCATGTGACCCTACAAACAACAGTCAGCCAATGCCCTATCACGGTAACAACATCCAATCAGATAATCAACTGGACTGCTTACCTTGCCTAGAGTCCGTGTCTCTATACACGAGGCGTAGTAAGTGTGACCGACAAACACACAGTGCTGACCCACGTGGGGCTGTATATAGATCTGTCACGTGATTTAATTTAGTCATATGTTGACCTAGAAAGGGAACAATGTAAAAATGTTGTCAACAGGTTGGTGAGTGTAAATCAGTGGCCGTGAGATTGAAGAAACTAAACTGCTAATTAGGACTATTTATATAATCAGTTATTAACAAAACATTACTATATTTGTTGGTTGCTAGGCAGTTATATTTCTTGTTTACGCGACTGAGAGTGTCTGTGTGTATATGAGAGAGAGATGGAGAGAGAGAGAGAGAGAGAGAGAGAGAGAACCTGCTCATGTCAGTATCAGCGTGCTTAACGTCACCCAGCTACGATCCAGCTTTACACGTCCCCAGCACTTACAAAGTCCAGTTCAGAGCAGACAGTCCTGTAGATGACATCATGAGCAACGCTCCTCGTAACAAGGAGAGCGAGCGAGTTTAGTTTTACGCCGCTTCTATATAGCGATATTCCAAAAAATATCAGACAACAGTGAGTTCTTCACACATTGATCCCTGGTCTTAGGCATGACCAGCCTACACCTTAACCACTAGACTATCCCGTCTGAATACGAACATATGGACAACAATACATATAACATGTCTACTGGAGATTGTATACTATACATTGTGGGGTCGGTGGGATAGCCTGGTGGTTAAAGTGTCCGCACGTCACGAAGACCTGCGTTTGATTCCCCACATGGGTATAACGTGACGCCAATATACGATGTTCTCTGCACTGATATTGTTTGCATATTGCTAAAAGCGGCTACGAGTGAACGTTCCAACCAGCAGGCCAACCTGTCCCCCCGGAATATGTTGTGGAGCCTGTGGGTAGTTACCTTCAAGGGGGGTAGTAGTAGTAGCAGTAGTAGTAGTAGTAATAATAGTAGTAGTAATAGAAATAGTAATAACAGTAGTAGTAGTAGTAGCAGCAGTAATAGTAGTAAGAGCAGGAGCAGCAGCAGCAGTAGTAGTAGTAGTAGTAGTAGTAGTAGTAGTAGATCCAGTGATCAAAATCATGAGCATCGATCTACACAGCTGGGTTGCGATGACGTATGTCAACCATGCAAGTCAGCGATCATGACAAGGGTAAAACCAATAGCTGAGTGAAATTCAGCGGAGTGCCACGTGGACCAAATGCCAAAAAATTAAATACATAACAGTTGAAGATATAAATAGAGGTATAAGCAACTGCATCTGGCAGCTGTGGAAGTAGAAGGGCAATATAACTGGAATACTGAGGAGTGCGACGTTAAACAAAGCACAAACTCCAAGAGGGCAATTCGACATGTCAAATGGTCAAATGTCAGGCCTGGTTTAAAACACAATCGACACACGCCTCATCGTGTTAATGATAAGGAAGCATAAAACCTTTAGGATGACAACTTCTTGGATGAAAGTCTACAGCTAAACGTCGCTCTATGCAATAAACAAAAAAATGTTATCAGTAAAACCGTGTGTCTCAATCTGACTCGCCAACTTGAAGAGTGCCGATCAAACAGTTAGTGTTACCGACGGTGTTCCAGTCACACATAGTGGCCTTCAACCCCCAGGATACAAATGCAATTATCTACTCGTATAACGAACTGGCTCTCTTGTCCAAGCCACTTCCTGTATACTGTAGTCGAAAAGCTTAACTGACTGTCCCTTTGTTTTCGCTACAACCTAGGTTTATAGAAGGCATTTTACTACGAAATTCAACGAAGAGGCATAAAATCTTTCTAAATGCTCGTCAAAACACCTGTGACTAGGCAGCTGTAATTCACAATTGACAAACGTAGATGTGGTTCACCATGAACAACGACAGTTGTGGTTCACAAAGAACAAAGTTATCCCTGATTCGAACAGGGACAGTTGTCATTCACAATGAACAGAGGAAGCCGTGATTTACATTGGACAAAGGCAGCTGTGTTTCAGTGAAACTGTGATTCAAAATGAACAACGACAGGCGTGATTAACAATGAACAAAGACAACTGTGTTTTACATTGAACACAATCAGCTGTGATTGAACAACGGCAGTATGGTTCACAAAGAACAAAGGCAAATGTGATTCACAGTGAAGATAGACAGATGTGATTCAGAACGGACAAACGCAGCTGTGACTTGCAGTGAACAAGAACCGCTGTGATTCACAAAGATTAGGGGGGATGTGTGACTAACAATGAACAAAGGTAGCTGTGATTCACAATGAACAAAGGCAGCTGTGATTCACAATGAACAAAGGCAGCTGTGTTTCACAGTGCGATACGAGCTATGACAACTTAAGTGAAGAATGGTCATAAGTTGTCATTGTTTCTTAGTGTTCTCATTAATCAGCACCTTTGCTCTGGACACATGTTCGTCGCTCTTGTTATCATTCTTTTCGCTGTAGAGTCGATGCTAGCACAGATATATACGTACATCGGCTACAGAAATCTACCCTAAACAATGCCAAAATATTGCAACGTATCCAGTACCCTAACCGGAGGACGGACAGGTTCATATTTCGCAACTCAAACCCGAATGTAGTTGTTCCCGTTCAGCTGAGTAGGACTGGTACAGTGCACTGCGAAACACTTGTCGCTGTTTATGCTCGTTTCTTATATAACACAATCAATTGCATCTAATACAACAGGAAGACAACGCCGAAAAGCGGAATAGGGTCGCCCTTGGGTGCGTTTCTGTACACATAAACGTACCTGGGGTGCATTCACTATTCAATGGACGGGTCACTGTTCGTCATGCCTGCCTTTGATAACAAATAACGTCAGTGTTCCATATAGGTGTAAATATTTATCCAACATGACTATTCATCACATATGCACTGTAAATCGCGGGTTTCACCTCACCAACAGATCATAAAGGGTGTCATTGTTCATCATTGGTGCTATTGGTCACTATTCATGCAATTTGCTATTGTTCATCATTCGTCGCAATGTTCATTTCGGCTGCTATTGTACAAGGAGGCGCAACTGTTTATCAAAGGTTCGACAAGTTGGTTTGTTGTTTAACGCCATGCTCAGAAATATATATATTCCAGCTATACTTAGGAGGTCTGAGGATAATCGAGTCTGGACCAGACAATCCCTTTCTGTTATATTTAATGACACTTGCATCTCAGATGAACGCCATCTTTGTTGAATCACGTAACTTGCCAGGAAGTACGGCGTCTCTAACGAACAATGTCGTTGAACTATAGAATCTGTGATGAAGATGCTTATACGTACATGTGCAACTTGTATGTCATTCTTCTTTTTTTTCGTTGCTGGAGACAGAATTCGCAGTAATCTTTCATTATATTATTGAGGCAAGCTTGTTCGAGAATAGCCAGACGTGATATATCTTTATTTGTGAGGGGGTGGTGGAGTAGCCTAGTGGTTTAAGACCCGGGTTCGATTTCCCTCATGGGTACAATGTATGAAGCCAATTTCTGGTGTCCCTCCAGTGATATTACTGAAATATTGCTAAATAAGGCGTAAATACAAAATCACTCACTCATTTCTCATTTCGTGGAGTCGAGAACACGACATACACCTCGACAGATTACATTTTGTGCTTTATGTGTCTAGTCACGGTATTGATGTATTCCAGGTTTTTTACAAGTTAGTGAATTACAGGGACTGTAAGCCGTCGTGCGTGATTGTTTACATCAGACTTTCTTTTCGTATCACATAGTAGTTCGACAGCATTCGAGTCTGGACCAGACAATCAAGTGATTGAACACCAATCCACTCAACATGAATACGATGACATGAATCAACCATGTAAGTAGTTAGAGAGCATAACGACTCAATCGCCTCGTACAAGAGTGCCATTTGTAAAACCTGTATTAACCCGGAATCGTCTCGGTTTATTGCGTGGATTGGTCGATAGAGCCAGACATACAACGATAGCATTTCTCTTCTGAATCCCAAACCGGATGTGGTTTACAAGTGCAATTTGTGCGCTTTCTCCACACGGCATAACGTACCGAGATGACTCACAGCAGGCTCCCAGTCAAGGGTCACAGAGTACTTTGAGGTAAGGTAGGGCAAAAGGGGTTTGCCTTACAGGTAACTGGAATAAGAGCTTTGCAAATGCGTATCTCAGGATATACCAAGAATTCTACACTAGATGACCCTGGTATGCTAACTGGAAATAATGTTTTGTTTTGCAAAACGGCAGGACGTAACTTGAGATTTGTACTGTCAAAGTTGGGGCTGGACATGGTCCTCTGAGACGGACGGGCAGGTGGAGGTAGTCTAGTGGTTAAAGCGTTCGCCGTCACGAATTATTTGGCTGCCCAACGCCTCTCGTTAGTAAAATACCTCGTAAACTCTATGGATGAAAACGTCTAGGTTTTCACACGATTGACGTTTTGATGTTTGCCTTATACCGTTCTGTACACACACACACACACACACACACACACACACACACACACACACACACACACACACACACACACACACACACACACACACACACACAAGCGCGTTTACATATTAGTATATGGTCACATTGAAAATGAATATCTCCACCAACTTGCGGGAACCAACTACAATGAACCATAAATGTACAGAAACGTACCCGGTACTCTAATCGGCAGACGAGTCCAATTTACTCAAGCCAAAACCGAAACCGGTTTGTGGTGTTGTTCCAGATCGCATGACTTTGAGCGCTATCTGGACATCAAAAATCGTTTTATTCACCCTGTATTGTAACGAAATCGAATATGGAGCTGATATTTTACAACTGACAGCCGAAGGAAGGTATATTGTTGTTCCTGACGAACACGCACTGCCATGTTGACCTTTTTTCCGCGGTTTGACAGGCAGGAATAAAAGTACGCGTTCGAGAAACCGATGCAGAATGGGAACGTCATTCTTTTCAGTGACTTTGGCTAGGGTACACTTCTGTATACAGAAAGGTACCTGGAGTACATTTCTGTAGTATCTGAGCCGACAACGACCTCTTCAGGTTCAGTGTCAGCAATCAGACCATGTTTTAACCCGGACGTAAAGTTGGAGAACGCCGGTTCAGCGTGTTCAAATATATCGATAACTCTGCCGTATTGTTTGCGTTTAATTAGCAGTAAAGAAATGGCAAAATTTTCACAAGAAATAGTTTCCAGGAACACACCGCGCGTTTACACCAGACTGGCACTGACAGGCTTATCTACCTTCATACAAGAAAGGTCAGAGGTTCAACTAGGGGTCAAATCGGGGGTCAGGAGATGGGGTGGGGTATAGGGAGATCATCACGTAATCAAGAGTCTGGTCCTCGTTGATGTAACCAACACCACCGACGACATATGGCCACACAAAGACCTCGTTGTGTTTACATCCACAGTGAAACTGTTAAACAGAACATGCGACCAATTTCACACCGATGACAATGCATCGGGCGATGCGATTACACGGCCGAGATGGCTGGACGTTCTCCTCCATTGTGACACACGGTTGCATGTAGCGCAATCAATCACAAGGATATATCAACAGTAAATTAACATGCAACCATGCATTTTGCCCATGTAGAATCTGTGTCATGTTGACAAAAATAACTTCTTTACGTCATCTTACCTCATTAGAAGCGCATAATGAGATGTACCATTCACTCGTGATCGGCCCGCGTTTCACTGACAACCATATACATTAAATATATGTAATCCTACAACCAATTAAAACGCACAATACGCCATGTTTAGATCGCAAATATTCCGAAGTTGCTAAATATGAAAAACCGAAGCATTACACATTAATATATATTAGTACACTGGAGCTGGTGTGAACAAAGCCTCTGCTCGCGGCATAGCCTCCGAATCACATTATAAAAGTAGGGTTTTCATGGAGCATGAAGCTGGCAGCTTAACATAATGACATGACAGAATGAGACCATATTTTCCAAGATTTCTGGAGATGCAGAGCTGGGAATGCAAAGCGAGCCGGCGCGGCTGCCAACAGCTGATCGCTGCTTCCGCTTAGCTCGGCCGCAAAATGAGGAGATGTCTTTAACTGAAAAATATTGATAGAATCCACTTACGTCACTATGTCCGTGTTCATCTGACAGGAATGGTGCCGGTCAGCACGATAGAGGAAGGATAACGCTGGTACAAGTTGAAATATTTGACCAATGACCAAGACACTCTCCACAGAACAAAGCGATTCTGTCAGCTGGTGGGGTATAAAAATAGATATTGGCGAGAACGACCTTGCCAGATTTGAGTGAACCGACCGGGAAAGCGTGTCAAATTCATATTCGATGTTTTGTTTACGACATATTAATACTCACCGTTAAAGGATTACAAACGCATAAACTGGAATTCCTAAGGTTAAGATTACACAGATTTTAAACCCAATATGTATGGCAGTGTATTTATGTAAATAACCGCGGTTTATTGGTCGATAGGAATTGACATTAACCCCGTACGAGCACCATCTAGGCTGGCCACGGTTCAACGTCACGTGATCTAAACTGAAGTCGTATCGATCCATAACGGTACTGCTTCCATAACAACAAGATCGCATGTACTTACAGGAAGAGCCTGGTTGCAGTAGTATATTTGTATCAGTAGATTCATGTCTATGACAACTGCTGCAGGTTTCGTGGTGAATGATAATATTTAATAGCTGCTCCATGACATGAAACGATACCAGTGTCGGGAGCGTAAGTTGGTCCACAGCATAAGTACTAGCTCTCTGCGTCGTAGGTGTGTACTGTGTGTTTCAATATATGTAAACTGATTTTGGTGGTTTGACTTTATTAATAAAAACTGATACTTCTATATACAAAAACAAACCTACAGTCATGATAACTAATGTGTCTCGCTATTTCATATTTAAGTAATTGTTTTTGGCAAGGGCCGCATATGTTTATAGGGAATATGGTACGTCTTGGGATATTGTTAAGATTTACACACGAAAACTTATAAATTAAAGGATTAATTTCCTGATGAAAACGTGTTCTCTCCTTCCCAGGAGTATGCATCCTGTATGTAATGTCACCCGATATACATCTTTATCCGGGTGGGAGCATACACAAGTGAAGCGGATTTCCTCTGTACGGTTTCAATGGTTAATCAACCATCCTCTTAGCCAGTCAGTATCTAAGGTGGTGGCACTTGTCAGAAGTTACCGTATATTAATCGATTAACCTATATGTTTACGTTCCAGTTACTTTTATGCTTATGTGCGCGCGTTATAGGGTTGCGTTTGTGTATGTGCGCGTCATTGTTTTTTGTGTGTGCGTTCTTGTCATGTTTGTGTGTACAAGCGTCAGTGTTGTGTTTGTGTGTAGGTGTGTTAGTGTTGTATTTGTGTGTGCGTGCGTCAGTGTTGTGTTTGTGGGTCAGTGTTATGTTTGTGTGTGCCTGGGTCAGTGTTGTAACTGGTTGTGCGTTCGTGAGTGTTGATGTTTGTGTCTGTGCGTCAATGTTGTGTTTGTGTGCGCGTGAGTCAGTGTTTAAATTGTGTTCCGTTTGTGTATGTGCACGTCATTTGTTTTGTGTGTGCGCGTGTCATGTGAGTGTGTAGGTGCGTCAGTGTTGTGTTTGTGTGCGCGTGCGTCAGTGTTGTGTTTGTGTGTGCGCGCATTAGTGTTGTGTTTGTGTATAGGTGGGTCAGTGTCATGTTTGTGTGTACGTGGGTCAGTGTTGTGATTGTGTGTGCGTGCATCAGTGATGTGTTTGTTCCAATCTAACCTGTTACAGTACATAGTGAAATACAGTACCACACATTAAAATATCGCCACCATCAAAGACCTTTTTGCCCAAGGGGTTGTGCTCTTATATTTCTAGAATCATATTTAACAATTACTCACGAACAATATATTTAATTCAACATTTTAAGCGCCGCTCGTGGAATGTCAATCGTTCTTCGCCTCCATTATTACCGATTCAGCGTTGCGAATTCCTATTTGCGCTCCAATCTGCCTGTGCCTATATGAGTGGTGTAAACAGCGATATTGTGTTCCCTTGAAAATGAGTGCGTGAGTTTAGTTGTACGCCGCTTTTAGCAATATTCCAGCAATATCACGGCGGGGGACACCAGAAAATGGGATTCACACATTTTACCCATGTGGGTAATCAAACCCGGGTCTTCGGCCTGACGAGTGAACGCTTTAACCACTAGGCTACCCCACCGCCCTTTTCCATTGATGGATTTGCATATCTTGAAGCAATTAATTGAGGTTTATTCTGAAAACTAGACATATGTTAAATCTCCAAGTGGATGTAAATTTGATAGTATCAATTATACCCCTTGTGATCTCCAAGTGGATGTAAATCTGTTAGTATCAATTATACCCCTGTAAATTGAAATTGAGACAGACTGCATGACAGGGAGGGCTAGGCAGTAGGGACGATAATGTGGTTCAGGGAGTGTGAGACATGCTAGACAAGCATGAGTTCCTGAAGACTAATTCTAACTTTCACGGGTTCTCTCGTGACACTTGCAGATGATTTTGCTGAAAGAAGATACTAGTTCCCGCGGATCTGGGTACCCCAAGAAGTTTGGATAGAAGTTCAGAATGCGATTCAGCCTGACCCGACAGAATAAAGTGTTTGGAAGTCATTTAGAAGTTGGACGAAAATGAATACATGACACGTTTTTTGATAAACAATTTCTATTATATATATTATATCTCTACACAACGTTTCAGAGCTAATTCTTGCTCCTTCACAAGATGAATGCTGAATCATAACAGTGAGTGAATATGCACATAGATTAAACATATATGAGACAACAAATCGTTGCAATATTAAACAAAACCAGTCAAGACACATTCCGACATAAACAGGACTGGTTCAATTAGAGCCGTAGCCGAATTAAAACATAATGTGACCATCGGCATCACAGAGGTGGATAAGGGCAAAGCAGCTGTCATCATAGATACAGAGGAATTCTTGCAGCTGGTTGACAAATCTGTACAAGACCCCACCACCTACAAGATCCTTAAAAAAGACCCTGCAGCTATATTGCAAAGACAGCACAAAAAACCTCCTCAAGAACTCAACAGTAACAAAGAGATAAATGATACAGTATTCAACAAACTGAACCCAATACACTCTTAGCCTCGTTACATCAGAGCCACTGCCATAATCCAAAAGGATCCGGTTACAATCAGAATACTTGTTTTTTCTACAGTTTTACAATACAGCCCAGCATCTTGCCAGACTACAACTGTCACCATTGGGAAAAGAAGGAAAATTCTACATAAGTGATTCCCGTACCTTTGCCTACAATATTAAAGACGCTAAGCTCACAGGTTGCATGATCAGCTACGATGTGTAGACCTTTTCACAAACATACCACTGCAAGAGGCCCACCATATCCTAAACAGGTAGTTACAGACTGACATTAATCAGATGGACACATCCCTCATTGCATAACCAGCATCGTAAAGTCAACCTCCTCCTGTTTCACTACCTTGTACTTCGCATGGAATTGCAAGATCTACAAGAAGATCCACGGCCTCCCTATTGGTTCACCATCTACTTTGTCACCGCCAACTTTGACGAAGACGGCTTAGTGTCTTCCCCTGCCCAGCCCCTATACAGGTACAGAAAATGTTATTACGCATTCATCATTACAGACAAAGACCGAGCCCTCCCTATCCACACTGCCGTCTACTGCAGACCAACCCACATGGACCAGTACCTTCAGATCAAATACGCCATCACTGACACCCTCACCCGGCTATATGCAGTTGGGAAAAGTCTGTGGTTCAGGGACCGTGAGACAGACTACATTGGAGTGAGGGCTATATGTAGTCGAGAAAAGTCTGTGGTTCAGGGACTCTGACACAGACTACATTGGAGTGAGGGCTATATGCAGTTGGGAAAAGTCTGTGGTTCAGGGACCGTGAGACAGACTACATTGGAGTGAGGGCTATATGCAGTTGAGAAAAGTCTGTGGTTCAGGGACCGTGAGACAGACTACATTGGAGTGAGGGCTATATGTAGTCGAGAAAAGTCTGTGGTTCAGGGACTCTGACACAGACTACATTGGAGTGAGGGCTATATGCAGTTGGGAAAAGTCTGTGGTTCAGGGACCGTGAGACAGACTACATTGGAGTGAGGGCTATATGCAGTTGAGAAAAGTCTGTGGTTCAGGGACCGTGAGACAGACTACATTGGTGGGAGGGTTATATGTAGTCGAGAAAAGTCTGTGGTTCAGGGACTCTGACACAGACTACATTGGAGTGAGGGCTATATGCAGTTGGGAAAAGTCTGTGGTTCAGGGACCGTGAGACAGACTACATTGGAGTGAGGGCTATATGCAGTTGAGAAAAGTCTGTGGTTCAGGGACCGTGAGACAGACTACATTGGAGTGAGGGCTATATGTAGTCGAGAAAAGTCTGTGGTTCAGGGACTCTGACACAGACTACATTGGAGTGAGGGCTATATGCAGTTGGGAAAAGTCTGTGGTTCAGGGACCGTGAGACAGACTACATTGGAGTGAGGGCTATATGCAGTTGAGAAAAGTCTGTGGTTCAGGGACCGTGAGACAGACTACATTGGAGTGAGGGCTATATGCAGTTGAGAAAAGTCTGTGGTTCAGGGACCGTGAGACAGACTACATTGGAGTGAGGGCTATATGTAGTCGAGAAAAGTCTGTGGTTCAGGGACTCTGACACAGACTACATTGGAGTGAGGGCTATATGCAGTTGAGAAAAGTCTGTGGTTCAGGGACCGTGAGACAGACTACATTGGAGTGAGGGCTATATGCAGTTGAGAAAAGTCTGTGGTTCAGGTACCGTGAGACAGACTACATTGGTGGGAGGGCTATATGTAGTCGAGAAAAGTCTGTCGTTCAAGAACCGTGAGAAAAACTACATTGGAGTAAGGGTTATATGCAGTTGGGAAAAGTCTGTGGTTCAGGGACTCTGACACAGACTACATTGGAGGGAGTGAGGGCTATATGCAGTTGGGAAAGTCTGTGATTCAGGGACTCTGAGACAGAGTACTGTTAAACGACGCGTGCTGTTTGACATTGGTTACGATACTAACTGGAGCGGTCGTCGCCAGCTCCGTGGCTCAAGGTCACAGAACGTTTTAAGTTCAAGTGCATGACCATCACGACTACACAGAGTGTCAGGTCATAGTTACCTTCACATTACACTATGTCACGTCTTCCTTGGTAGATGGTCGTGATCATCACTGGCGATCAGCGAGTGAGAGTGGGCCAGGGTTGCCACCGTCAGTTTCAGCGTGATATCTACTCGACCGAAATATGGAAATCAGGTGCACTATTGAAACGTCCGTGAACTAGACACCACAGTATAAATGTGTAATCGCACATTTCGCGCACGGAACAATGTTTTCCTTCTGTCAGACCATGTTGACATATTCTGCAGATTCACTCGGTGACCTTAATATGGACTTTTAATTTATGTTAACAGTATGTCACTGATATCATCAGAAATGGGATCACACATTGTATCCATGTGGGATATTGAACCCAGATCTTCGGTGTGAAGAGCGAACGCTTTAACCTCTGGGGTACCCCACTGTCCTCACAATATGAAAACAAAACTAGACACAGCTACCTGCAGCGTGTGCACGCTGCCTTGTTTACGCTGCCTTGTTTACGATGTACCCGTGAAGGTTCCGGGGTAGAATAGGCCTTCAGCAACCCATGCTTGCTATTAAAGGCGACTCAGCTTGTCGTAAGAGGCGACTAACGGGATCGGGTGGTCAGGCTAGCTGACTTGGTTGACACATGTCATCGGTTCCCAAGTACGCAGATCGATGCTCATGTTGTTGATCACTGGATTGTCTGGTCCAGACTCGATTATTTACAGACCGCCGCCACATAGCTGGAATATTGCTGAGTGCGGCGTAAAACTAAAACTCACTCACTCACTCACTCACTTGTTTACGATGTACTCGTCCTTAGACGGGGTACTAGTCCGCAAGGGTAAAGTTCAGTTGGTTATGTCAGATGGCCAGAGGGTGGGATAATCAGTCTTTGTTGTAACCCCGACATTGTAATTACGTTCATGCAGTATAATGTAACATTTTACATGATTAAGACAATGTTCTGCAACTTGTGTCATATACTGAGATCTAATTTATCATATGTTGCAACATGTATTATGCACTGCAACTTGTTTCACATACTGCGATCTAGTTCAACATATATTGCAACCTGTGTTACATAATGACACTTGTTTCATGTACCACGATCTAGTTTACCATGTTTCAACATGTATCCACTGCAACTTGTTTCATGTACTGCGATCCAGTTTACCATATATTGCAACTGCTGTTATGAAATGCATCTTGTTTCATATGTGTCAATGTGGTTTACCACATATTGTAACCTGTATTATATAGTAAAACGTGTTTCATCTACTGCAATCTAGTTTACCATATATTGAAACCTGTGTTATGTACTGCATGTTTCACATTTAGCAATCCATATATAGCAACCTGTAATATTTACTAGGTTATCATATATAGCAGTAGATGCAATTTACATGTATATCAACCTTCATCATGTACTATAACTTGTTTCACAGATTCATGAGGTATTTCAGTACCAGTATTATGGTGTACTGTATAATTCAACTGGTATCATATACGGCAACCTCCACTATACATGTACTGTACAGTTCCCATGCCATAATTTCCCGTGTCATGTTTTTGTACTGATTCCATGTCTGCAGAGTGCAACCCCTGAAGATCTGTATTAGAATTGGTCACCATAACCCATGCTTGTGAGAAGGGGCATATAACCAGATCCAGTGGTCAAGCTTCCTGACCTGGTTGATGCATCATCCTATCTTAAATGTGTAGATTCATGCTCATGCTACTGATCACTAGATTGCATGGACCAGACTCAAGTACCTACAAACTGCTGTCACATAACTGAAATATTGCCGAGTGTGGTGTGAAACTAAACCCTCTCAGTCACTGAGAAGAGAGAAGCAACCATACACATATTTTCCAACCAGTTCAGTTGCATCAGCATGTACACAACAACAAGTTTGATTATTTGAAACACTTGTTTATTGACAATAATAATGACAATGAAAGACACTCCTGTGATTCATGACTCTTCCCGGCAAAATCCGAAGCCTTCCATTACACAAATTACATCCTGCTTCAATGAACAGTTAAGAGTGTTCCAACTGATCTCCATAATGCCCTATCAGTGAATCAGCTGACCAGAGCTGGGCTGATGCTGTAGGGTAAATAGAATACAAACAGAATCAATCAACATATCTTCAGAGCTTCCATGGAACAGATGAGGTGTGATCTTGATCAGGGGATATGCAGATTTTCACATGGAACAGAAAGTAGCATTCCTTAGCGATTTCTTGGCTGCTACCATCCCCACACAACATTTTACACAATTACTGGACCAGAAAAACATATTGCTAATTTAATAAGGAAAATTCATTCTGTGAATTCATTCTGTGCAGCTCCACTAACCTAGCGATAAATCCTACATACAGACACTGACAAGGAATGATATCCTGGGCTGACCAATACAACAATTCTACAACTAGCACATTTACTCCTTTCATTTTCCTCCCAAAACACAGTAGTGAGTAAGACTGTAAACTTTTTATACCACATGAAAATTTCCATTCTCTGAAAGGCTTTCACCTTGATAAGTGATCCTGACCTGTATTCCAATCACACTATTATTGCAAGAAAACTTTAACATATTTGTATCAGAAACAGAATTTTGCCCTAAGGGGGCCCATGTGTGCCATGTAGATAACCCTGTAAAGTAAAGGCCCTTAAGAAAGTCAGATGAGCCTAGAAAGACCTAATATAGAGGTCACGTAAAGAAGTTATTAAGAAGGGCAGTATAGATGGGACATGTAAAGAAGTGTATAGGCCTTGTAATGACGTGAAAAGACAGTCTGTAGAGGATAAAAGACAGCCTGTAGAGGACATGTAAAGACACTCTATAGAGTGGATACGTAAAAGAGCCCTGTGGAGAAGACAGGAAAAGAAGTCCTATAGAAGCAATTGAGAAGGCTGTGCAGAGGAGATGTAAAAGTGCCCTGTTTAGAGGTAAGAGCAGTAAAGAAGGAGGGTCCTGGAGGGTCCATGTAAAGATGCCGAGTAGTAAGACCATTAAGTGGCCCATCAGAGAGGCCCCATAGAAATTAATCAAGAAAACAATACAAAAACCCACGATAACAAGAGATAAAAGTTCACGTCAGTATCCCACATTCCGTTTGTGTCGTACCATCAATAAAATACTTTACAGAGGCAATTTATAAATATGAAAACAGGTCTAAAGTAATATGTAAATATGAAATAAAAGGTCTGACTGCTAATTTGAATATATATGGAACATTTCTGAACAAATATATGAGTGAAATAAGTATTGTTTGTTAAGTCTGAGATATTCTACGCCTGCCATCTGCTGGAACTTGAGTAAAATCCTTTTTCCAGCATATTTACATACAGAAAAGCAAAAAAGAGACTAACCCCATACAGTTTTAACAAATTGTTGTTCTGCACAACTTCAGCCTTTACCTTATCTTAGCATCTGTGTTCTTCATTTTGACATGACTCGAAAGTGACTGATATGAACTAATGCTCACTGGCGATCATATCTCAAATCTTAAAAATATCATGTTTAGCTTCTTTGAACTCATTTAGAAGATACAAATATGAAGGTGAGAATTTATGGATGTCAGCTTCATTAACATGCCCCAATAGAGGCTACAAGGGTCTACAGACGTCACTGGACTTAATGATTTAACTATCACTGAAGGCTTCATCGTCCTTGTGCATATCCATAATTAGAATTCCATTTGTGTACTTCTTTTCCTATGTAAAATGACACCATTGTTATCTCCTCATGGATTAAAGACTCCTGCCTTCAATCAGGGACCATTCATAATTTAGGGCTAGTGGGGAGATGATTTTGTGGAGAAACATGATCGAACCCTACCCCACCCCTACCCCTACCATTCCATATGAGTTAAGAAAAATTAACATTTTTATGTTGAAAAGTGATTACACACACCACTCCCTAGACCAAAATGGGTGACACTCCCCCTCTACATCCCCATTAAAAAACCAACACCACCCCTCCTCAAGCATAAATTATGAACGGTCCCTTAGCCCATCCGTTACCAATGTAGTGCTAATTAAGTACTGTCTTATCTGTATTATCTGCATGTAAGGCATGCAAGATTTGAAATATTTCTACATCTTAAGTGCTCTCATCTGCTGGAAGCACCAGATAAATGTGTTTGTTGTTCTGGGTTATTTTGGTAATAGTTCAATTTTTTTCTGAGACATTGATTGTTAAAATTATCTTGCCCCATCTGTCCCCCGAGACTTATTACCTAAACTTGGGAAAACGCCTACTCTTCGCCATTGTTGTCTAGTGCATTTTTTCAGTGTCAACCCTTGGGCATGACTTGTCTATGATTATGTACAGGAACAGCCAACACCTGGTTAAAGTGATGGAGCTGGTGTATGTCAAGACACGGGAGTCTACCTACAATCTGTGGTATGTTACAGGGAATATGTTCAACTATAGGAACCAGGGGTGACCTGATGGAGCAAGGTCATGATGTGGTACATTTCACAGTACCAAAGTCATAATATGATATGTATCACTATACTTAGGTCATAATATGACTCACTCCATAGTACATAGGTCAAGATATAAAACATAAGGTGATGCACTGTCCACATCAAGTGGTAGCTTCTTTATCATAAATATTTCAGATCAGGCTTCAAAAGAAAAGCTGGCTCCAGATTCATGTTTTTCAGTTTTGGTAGTAAATTTTAAACACTCATAAACTATGATAAAGTAATATCATTCAGCAGTATCTGCCTGTTAAAAGATGAGATGGGAGATTCATTAAACAAGAAGTACTTTTTTCCAAGATTATCACCATGTATTGATACAAAAATTATCAACAGCAACCAGTGTATGAACTCACCCCGACAAGAATTATGGGAATCTTCAGCCTACGAAGGAGGAGCTACGGTTGTCCAAAAACCAGTGTTAGATATAAGCAAGAGCTTGGCCTACAGTAAGTTATACAGGAAGAGCAGCTACATGTCACACTGAATAAACATGGATCAAACATGTCTAGAGTTCAGAAGAGACAGCTCCAGATTGTTCTTTTGAAAGAGTATTAACAACTGATTACTTCCAGAGTGTAGCCACATCAACAGAGTTGTGGCTCAAAACAGTGGCTTTTCACAAAGTGTAGTCACTGAGAGAATGTCCTAACTAGGCACAATTACAGTGTTTTTACTAAGAGAAAGTGTCTCGACTAAGCACAGTGAGTGTTGTAACTGACTGCCTTGACTAAGCACAGTGACAGTGTCATGACTAAGGGGGTGTCCTGACTAAGCACAGTGACAGTGTCATGACTGAGAGAGAGTGTCTTGACTACGAACAGTGACAGTGTCATGACTGAGCACAGTGACTACCTTATCAGTGTCCCGACTAAGCACAGGTCAGCTTGGGACCTCAACACATCACACAGTAAAATAACCAGCCTTACAATCCTTGCTCGGATCATTGTACAAGTTCTTCCTGAAAGTGCCTCAATTACAACCGAGGAAGTCACCCACGTCACCACAGGACATGAGGACTATAAAACTGCCTGCAAAAGTTCCTTTATCTCCAAGCAAAAACAAGAGAGATGACAATACACAAGACATGACTGACATGACAGGACAGGACAGATGAAGGAGAATGTACAAGGGAAAGGGTGACCCCATCTCATTAATTGTAATATGATATAGTCCAAGAGTCGAGTTGGAAAATATTCCAGGAAAAAGGTATCATGAAAGAAAATTCATCAAGAATAGTATTTGCCCCATTAATGTGTGCCAACAAAATTGTACTTGTGCCCCCAGGACATTTTACACAGTGTAATATTATAAAAACAGTAAAAGTGACAGAGCTTGAGATTTCACTGAGGAACAGTGTACATCACTATAGTGATGCTAACAATTGTTGTATCTCAATTAAACAGAAGACATATACATGACCACAACAACTAGTTATCATGACACTCTTAACGACAACTCAATCTGGTAAAAATGTTAAGCTCAAAAAATAATTCTGATTTAATTGAAATATTAAAATGATTGGTTCAGTGTAAGATTCAGGTAACTCCTGTGCATCACCAAGATAGATCAATCCCACCTTGACCTCCACATGGCTAAACAGCATGACACTACAAAAGTCTATTCACCATATTTAGCTTATTACATTCCGACAGAACTTCTAAGAACTACAGAAGTGAATATACTTCTTGATATGATCCCATATATGATCCAGCACAATTACACGACAAATTCACTGAGTAAGTATCTGGCCCCAAAATGTATTTGAGAAGCTCATATGAACAACACATTTTAACTTTCATACCTATTTTCACTGAAATACACAAAAAGGACCACAGAAAATAACTTGGGTCTCAGTTTGCAACTTCAGAGGTGTCAGGTCCAAGTTTGTTCCTCAGCACACATCTTAGATCCTTGGCTACATTTCCTTCTGTGTACCCAAGATTTCCGCATATGAGAAAGACACAGTGTGTTCCTTGACCAGACTAATTCAGCATTCAGTCCTATGTTTGTAGTGGACCAGTTACTTCAGTATTCTTCATAGTTCTTGAGCCTTAAGAAGCTTCATAGTTTAGCTCTCGAGCTCCTGTGTGTTCTTCAGATGAT
The DNA here is from genome assembly GCF_037392515.1 of Haliotis asinina. NCBI lineage: Eukaryota > Metazoa > Mollusca > Gastropoda > Lepetellida > Haliotidae > Haliotis > Haliotis asinina. Next base: position 28,829,275 of record NC_090280.1, read on the forward strand.
CCAGAAGCTGGTCCTAAGCTTGTCCTTTGGGAAGCTTCAGAGCCTAGCCATTAAGCCCCTGTGTGTTCCTTCAGATGCTCCTGAAGCTGTTCCAGACTTGTTTCTTAAGAACATTCCGAATCTAGCTCTCAAGCTCCTGTGTGTTCTTTCAGATGTTCCAGGAGTTGGTCCTGCTTGTGAAACATGGAGCTACAAAGGGGACAATTGAACACTGACTGTCCTTCGTGAACTTTCATGTGATCATGTAGAGCCTTGAAGGAATTGAACATGGCCAGACAGTGGCGACACTCAACCTGATGACTCTCTTCACTGAAACTCTCACCGTGACAACTGTCATGACACTCACTCAGAGCTGTTTGTCCTGGAAGATACTCTTCTGGTTCATCCTTAATTAGAGGACTATTCATCAGCTGCTCTTGATGACTCTGAACATCACATGAAGCATTGTCAATGTGTGTTGACACACTGTTCCTTTCCTCACTCTGGTTCTCCCTGGAATCATATACATGGTCACTGTGGCCTTTGAGATGGTGCTCTAAAAGTTCTACAGTTGGAAACACATCACCACATATCGAGCACACTTCTTCAGAGGTAGAATTATTCAAAGGAAGCAGAGCAGATTTGGCTGCACTTTTCCTTTTTACTTTTGAGGTAGTTTTGCTGCTGGATGAATGGCTATTTTCAACAACTTGAAATGAGGTTTCACAATGTGGCCTCAACTTGTCTCTTTCAGAACAGGTTTCAGCACTTGTTTTGTCTGATTCCAAATGATCAGCCATATGTTGTTCATACTTTCTGCTTTCAGAGAATATGGCCCTACACACATCACTGACTTTTGGCTGTACACCAGAGGTGATGGTCCATGCTTGACCCAGTGGATCACATTCCTCCATGCTTTTGATTGGATCATTTTCAAATGCACCAGTATCATCACTCTGAACTCCATACTGCTTGCTGTAATCAATCTGCCTTTCAGAATGCGTCAGAAGGTGTTGAGCAAGATCCTTCTGGTGCTGGAACATTAAAGGACAATGGACACAGTCAAAAGAGCACACAGTCTGACTGTCTGAACCCATCCCCTCTTGTACATTCGAATCAGTTTCTGACATACCAACATCCTGAATGTTTTGTAAGGTTTCTTCAGACCTGGATGAACCAGCTTTCTTTTGATTATATATTTCAGCATGAGTTCTCATTGATGTTGCTTTCTTGCTACTTCTACTCAAGTCCTGACTTACATCACCACCTGTTAGAAGTCTCAGTATAGTTTTTCTCCCTTGTAAACCATTGGACTTCAGCCCTGATATATCATCAGGATTATTCACAGCTGGTCTGGACACTGATCTTCCTCCATCAACAGCCTTTCCGAGTACAACATCCCCATCATCCATATCAGTGGACTGAGAAACACCATCTGATTCTGCATTGACCTCATTACCTTCTGAACTGTCCATTTTTGTTGGCCTCCCTCTCTTCTTTGCCAGTTCTGAAGATGCAAAACTGGGATGCATCTTCCTATAATGAAGTTTCAAGATATGTTTATACTTGAAGCTCTCCTGGCAAAGCTGGCACTGATTGGGCTTGTCCCCGGTGTGCACCAGCATGTGTCGTTCCAGCTTGGATCTGACGCTGAAGCCCTTACCACAAATGCCACAGCTGTACTTCTTGGCATCAGCATGGTTCCGGAGGTGAGCCTGCAGATGTGCCTGCATAGCAAAACTCTGGTGACAAAATGGACACTCATAGCAACGTTCATTTTTGTGAATAGTCATGTGATGCTGGAGATAGTGTTCACTCTGAAATTCACTTCCACAAAAAGAGCACATAAACCTGACTCTCGAAGAACTTCCATCATCTGTCTGTCCTGGATCTGATGAAGCAAAATTTCCTTGGGAGTCAGTGCTTTCTGCGAGCTGAGTCTGAGCCTCGTCTTGAACGTTGCTAAGATGCCTGGATATTTCAAGGCTTGGGTCCAGCATACCACTGCAGTCTGTCAGCAAGTGTTCCGATCCCTGGTTCATTGTTATCACACCTTCATTAACAGCGTGTGAGGGGTTATCATAAGGAAATATAAGCTTGCCGCCAACTAGACTGCTCTCTCCACCAGGTGCTACAATAAGTTTCTTTGACTTCTTTTTTGATTTTTTTTTCTTTTTCGATTTTGATAATTCATATGTATCAATTTCCACCTTTTTCAGCAAGGATGTATCAAAGTAAGCATGGTTTTTCTGACAGTGTGACTTCAACTGCTCCAAGTATGAGAAACCCTCATCACAGAGAGTGCAAGGGTAAGGCTTGTCACCACTATGACGGAGCATGTGTCGATTCCGGGAACTGCTGGTGGTGAATCTGCGCCCACATGTAGGACATGCGTGATTCTTTTCTCCAGTATGTGTCCTAACATGCTTGTACAAGTTTTGTGAAACCGTGAACCCCCTTCCACAGAACTGACAAACAAAAGGCTTCTCCCCAGAATGGGATCGCATATGTATGATCAGATAGGACTCTCGTGACAAAACCCTTCCACAAATTTTACATTTACAACCATCAAGAATAATTCCTCCAGGAGGGTCTCTTGCACTGGACGACTGGGGCTTGTCATTGGTTGCTGAGGCATCTGGATTTTCTGTGGACTTCACACTCTGTTTTTTAATTACTGGGTCCCCTTTCGTGGAGGAAAAATCTGTACCACTACCACTTTGATTCTCAATTTGGCTTATCCTGGTTGTATCGTCAACCATATCCAGAATCTCCTGTGATTCCTCAGAAGGAGAGTGTGCTCTGCTTCCAGCAGGATCAGAACAGAAGTCATCCCCTCCTGCTGTCACGGACTCCTGAAGAAAGGTCTCGGGAAGAGAGGCATCAATCTGGATACTGTGATCGCCTGACTGTGATGAACTGTTACTTGAGGGATTCAAGGATGACAGCTCCAGAGATGATTTAAGGGTATTCTCTTCACTGAATTCTTCAGAGTCAGGCAAATCTGGGGTACTCATTTTAACAAAAAGTGATTGTTTTCTTGTGGCTTTCCTGGCCGTTCCAGCCACCTGACTAGAAACAGGTTCCTTGGCCATGACCTTACTTCCTGATCCACCAGCATGAGAAGCTGTCTTCACAACACTCAGTAACTTGTGCATCTTCTGATGTCGTGTCAGTTGGGATTTATTGTCAAAAGACTTCGGACACTTGCTGCACTGAAGCTGTTCTATTCTATTTCTCCCCTGCTGCAGCAAGACAGGCCCCTGTGGTTTTGTGATGCTGTCAACATCTGTATTCTGCAGTTCAAGAGGCATCAGCTTGTATGGGGATGTGTCCTCAAATGCCATGTCACCATCCTCTTCAGTCAGACTTGACATTTCTGCCTGCTCCTCAGCCCCAATGCACTGTGCACTTGGACCAGCAGTCGTACCGTAAGCAAAAGTGGAAAGGTTGTCCAGCTTGTCCTTCCGACCTGTGCCGTCTAAACCAACTTCCTTTTTCAGAATTACGTTTCCAATTATCTGAACAGCAGAGGACAGGTTGTGGATCTTGTCATCACCTTTGGAAGAGACTGTCTTGGCACTCATGTTGTGCATATCAGTGCTACCGCTTTGAGAGCTGAAAGTTCCTTGTGAGTTAGAACTGCTCTGATCCATCTTCATCTTCTTTCCTGGAGGCAGAGACACAACCTCCTCTTCATCAAGGCCATGGGTTTTCATCATGTGAGCCTTGTACATTTCTCGGTATCGAAAATTTTGGTCACAGTCCTCGCACCGATATGGCATCTCCCCAGTGTGGAGCCTCTCATGCCGATTCCGAGATGTACTGTCCCGAAACATCTGCCCACAGTAGCTACACCCGTAATTCTTCACCCCAGAATGTGTTCGCATGTGCTTGTACAGGTTCCCCCGTACACTGAAGCTAAGACTACACTGCTTACATGCAAAAGGCTTCTCTCCTGTATGTGTTCTCTTGTGCAGCTTGAGATAATTTCGACTTTTCACTGACTTGCCACACTCATCACAGGTGAACCTTTCCTGCTTTTCCTTCAAGTCTTTCCTCGCTTCTGTGACATCAACTTGGCTGCTTGTTATCTGAGTTACCAAATTAGGATTTCCTCTTGCAGTGACACTGTCAACGACGGTGCTGTTGATGATGGGGTCGCAGACACCTGCATTTGTGTACAAGCCGTAGAGGGACACCTGGTATGTGGCGATGGCAGCCTGGTGGTATGAGGCTGCCTTGCTGGCGTCAATCATACTAACATAGAGATGTGCCTGGATTAAATACACTCATGCTCCGAACTGTTCACTGAGGGTAGGAAGGTGCTTGTCTTGTGATTAGCATCATGAATCGATGGTAATGATGGTAGATGGAGTAAAGGTTCCTTAAGTTTTGATATATGTATGAAGTTTGTCTTGTGGTTGAAATGGCTGCCCACCTGTTTATTTTCTGCTGGATGGGGGCTGAATCTCCTGATCTGACCTAGCCTGGAAGGGAAGAAAGAAACAGTTATTATTTGCATTTTGGTTTGTGTACTGACTCGGCGCTTAGTTTAGTTTTAGGCCACACTCAGCAATATTCCAGCTATTTCACAGGGGGCTGTAAATAACTGAACCTTTACAATTGAGTGATAAACACCAAGCATCAATCAACACAACAGAGAAACGATGACAGGTGTCAACCATGTTAGAGAGCTTGACCACCCGATCCTGTTAGTTGTCTTTTTGATAAGCATGTGCTGTTGAAAATGAACTCTAACCTGATCTTTATGGGTAGACATTGATGAAACATTATATTATACATGTATATGGCCATTTCTTATTCTTACAAAGACGCCTGTAAGATTCAAAACAAAATCAATGAATCTGGGAAAGTAAATAAACAACCCTTCAGACACTGTTGGAAAAAGATCCTGAAAGACTGATGACGTATCTTAAGCCATATTGTTAACAGAGACATAGGAACTTTGAGACATAAACACAAGTGTATGTGCACATCCTTCCCAAAAACTTTCATTTATTGCAGAATGACCAACTCATAAGCTTCACCTAAGATAAAGATTTGTGTAAAACAACCCACTCATCTTTTTTTCACTTATCCAAAGAAGCAGGGCTGTAACGTTTCTGTCTGATTCATTGAAAATCAAACTGACACCTTAGTTTCGATAAAAGTATTAATATCATGTGGTGAACTGTGTAAAATTGTTGTAATTCAATTTCTTTTATTACGTTGAGTATCATGAACATCACATTGTTACAGCAATTAAACTGCAAAGAATACCAAAACCCAGCTAGTAGCAGACTCAGTGATAAATCATTGTCACTAGTTAAAATGTTTTACTTTTTCTGCATCCTTATGGACTTGCTATTAAATATTGTTGCGTCCAGTATTTAAGTTTATGCATATAGCACATGAATTCGAGGCCTGTTGCCAGAGCAATATTTCACCTACATGACTGCAGTAAGCATTCAAGTTCAGACCCCTATGAAAGAAAGCATTCCAACTGTGCAGAAAAATGCAGAACAGCACACATCAGTTGTGGAAACAGCAACATAAACACAATACCTTGTTAATGAAGTAGTAAAAACAGCAGCTTTAAATTGCTAAGCCTGAAGCAAAAAACGAAAACCCTTCAACTTCAATTTTGTACATGTGCACATGGGAGAGCAAGTTTAGACTAGATGTTGCCATTTTCAAATTTGAACAAATATTACATTCCATTTTTTAAGTATTTCTGTTGTGCCATTTGGCATTTATCACGCATGACGCGATGCATGGTTGCTCTGAATCTTGACAGAAGCACAGATCATAATGTGCATGTGCAGTTGAGGTCAAAGTTTGCTGATGTAAACATGTTGATGTTTCATAGTTTTTTGTTGTTGTTTTCGCTGTTTCAGTGGTTAGGTAATATGTTTATGTCACCATTTCCACAAATGTTTGCTTTTCTGCATTGTTCTGCACAGAGGGAAAGCTTTCTTTGGTAGGTCTGAAGTTTGGACCAGACAAGTCAGTGACTATCACCATGAGCATGAGCTGCTGGGATGTGATGACATAAGAAATCAGTGAACCTGACAATCCGATCCAGTTAGTCACCTCTTACGACAAGCATGGGTTGCTGTAGAACAATTCTAACCTGGATCTTCAAGGGTTTGAGAAGAGGCCAGTGGTGTGCTAGTTTAATAACACTGTAAGTTGATCAGATTCACTCGGTGCTGCAGACTGACTGTTCAAGTTCTTTGGGATTTTACAGGAGCTTCAAATAGTGGCATTTACTTTTAAACAACTGTCTTTTCGAACGAGTTACGATTTAACTTCCCATTATCATTATACACAGACAAAAGCAAACAGTACATTCAGCATTAATATTCATCGATTGGTTTCATAATGACAAGGGGAGGTGGGGTGGCCTAGTGGTTAAGGCATCTGCTTGCCACACTAAAGATACGGATTTGATCCTCAACATTGGTACGGTGTATCAAACCCATTTCTGGTGTAAACAGCCATGCAAAACATTCCTGAAAAAATGGCTGCCTTAGGTAATTTGTCTGTTAATAATATTTAAAAATCAATGCATGTGTCATCATAATTGTCTTGAAATGCAAGACTGTATATACTTTAGGGGAGCCCTTTGCCTGTTGTTGCAAGCATCATTGAAAATTATACATTGTATTTGTACTCAAGTCCAGCTGAACATGCTGATCTGGAGACAGAAATCAGGCATAATGTCAGATGGCTTTTGTCTGAATCCAGATGTGTTAAAATACAGATTTAGACAAACCCTACAATAAAATATACCACATGAGCACTTATGTAAGTGGTATGTTAGAGTCAATGAGTGAGCATGGTTTTACACTGTTTTTAGCAATATTCCAGAAATATCATGGCGGGGAAGAGCAGAAATGGGATATATCATACCCATGGTAGGAACTGAACTCGGGTCTTCAGCGTGTCAAGCAACTGCTTTAACCACTTGGCTACCCCACCATCCTGGCATTTAAAAGTGAGTGAGTGAGTGAGTTTAGTTTTACGCCACACTCAGCAATATTCCAGTTATATGGCAGCAGTCTGTAAATAATCGAGCCTGGAACAGACAATCCAGTGATCAAAAGCATGAGCATTGATCTGCACAATTGGGAACCGATGACCTGTGTCAACCAAGAGAGCGAGTCTGACCAGCTAATCCTGTTAGTGGCCTCTTACGACAAGCAGAGTCACCATTTATGGCAAGCATGGGTTGCTGAAGGCCTATTCTACCCCAGACCTTCATGGGTTCCTGGCATTTAAGAAAGTGAGAAATACAAAATAGGCAAACTTTATAGACAACACATTCTGTGAGTATGACATTTAGGTACAAATTCTTGTACAGATGTCAAGCATGAATCTGTGTGAAAACATCACACTTACAAAACAGAGACATTCTTATACATAAAATGTGTCAATACTAAACCACAGGAGACTGGAATTTATTTCTATCATTGTGGAGTCCAAGTACTACTACTTATTCCAACCAGAAAGTGACCACATACATCTGATAAAAGGTAACCTCCCAGTATGGCCCGTCTCACTATGGCCCGCATGTTTTCACGTTTTTAACTGATTCTGCCCTGAGCTCCCACTATGGACCACCTCCTTATAAGGCTTCCCACTATGGACCTTGACTCCATTACAGCATAGTGAACTACTGAGAACAAACAGTTGTTCACTAGTTTAGTGGCCTGATGACTGTGCTGCTGACCTCTCATACGGCCTGACTGAACAACATCATCTGTTCTATTTATTACACTACAGTTTTACAAGCATGGATAGTGTGAAAGTAGTTAATCTCCTCATTGCTTCTCCAGCTTAATTGGCTCTCCTTAATTAGTTAGTGTCATGCATCCCAGATTGGGCCACCTCATTATACCAACTACTAGACTGGACCCTGTATTCAGTCAACCATAACAAGTGCCGGGTGGGGGGGGGGGGCTGGACTAATACTTTACAGAAACTAATACTTTAAATTTACGTTAAAATACAAGGAAAAGGACTTCATAAAATTCTTCATTTTGGTAATCTGGACTTGAAATACATTCCAGGTTTCCACGGGCTGTATTAAGCTAGAGGATGAACAAAGGGAGGTAACTCCTAGTTAATTAATTCATAACTTATAAGTTAAATCTTTCATTATTGATCCTCAAGACTGAATTTTATACTTAGTCAAAGAGGTATTATATTATGACACTTTCGTATTATTTTAGTCTCAGTAACATGCCTTGACTCATTTAATTAAAAAAATATAATCAAACAAAATGATACATTCCATATTTACTTTGAACCATGTTGAACTTGCCAGATGAGCATGCTGCCTAATCACTGTGAAGGGATTGATCTTGTTTGGGAAATTAATCTTGTTTTTGAAAACAAATTTGCCCATTGTAGTCAACCCGGATAATGACAACATTTATAAAGTTTGTTATATGCTGGGCTGACAAAACCTCGAAACCACTAGGGAAATGCTGAAATGTATTCCTGGAAAACATTGGTAAAGCCATGATTTATTCCTGGACAATTCAGGAAACACAAAGGTTATTCCTGGACAATTTCTACTTGGGAAGACAAAGATTTATTTCTGGACAACTTTGGAAACACAAAGATATATTTCTTGACAGTTCCTTCTTGGGAACACAAAGCTTTCTCCCTTTAAAATTTGGGGTAAGTGAAGACGTATTCCTGGAGAATCTGGTAAACATAATCTTTATTTATTCCTAGAAAATATTAGAAAAGCCAAGATATCCAGGGAAAAAAAATTCCTGTCACATTCAGCACAACCATATAAATTCCAGTTAGAATTTATCTTTAGCAACCTAGGCAAGCTGTAAGAGACAACTAATGGGATCAGGTGGTCCTGATCGCTGACTAGCTTAACACGTCATCACAACAGCATGTATCAATGCTCATGTTTGTTGACTGTCTAGTCCAGACTCCATTATTTACAGACCACTGACAAATGGTTGGAATATGAGCAGGGAGTCAGTGTTCATGTAATGCTACAAAACTGCATTTTTCAAACAAAAAATAATAAAAACACATAAAGAACATTTTGCATGCTTGTTTTGGACGCATTGATTCTGATCTACTTTATTTTAAAAAGTACCATAAAACAGCAACATTTAGCCTTTGAAATGATTCAGGATTGGAGTGAAAACTGCATCCACAAAAGATTTGGACTACATATTCATAATTTGATTTCTGCATGCACCCATAAAAAAACCCTACCACATACCCTTGGAGTGAAACTAAACTCACTCACTCAACTTTTGTAGTTAAAGAGATGTCAAGCAGACGTCAAGTGAAGCAGATGCTTGTAGGTAATTTAGGTCATTTGGCCTAAGAACAAAAAATGCTGTGACTGCGATTACCCGAACAACCCTTGAATGCGATTGATATACGATTGTTTTTTTCCCCACCACCAACGAACATCAGCATTCTGACAGAAAAATGAACATGATGGCTGGAAGCTTGATTGAATGATTTATCACTCAATGTCATCTAAACTGTTTAAAAGGGAGAGTGTGGATATATAACAGTGTTAGTTACTGGGATACACACCTCTTCTACTATTACATACAATTTAACCAGGGACAGACTATAGACAAGCTTGTCGTAAGAGGCGACTAGCGGAATTGGGAAATCAGACTACATGACTTGGTAGACTGCATGTCAATGCACCCTAGCTGCGCAGATAAATCCTAATCACAAGACCATCTGGTCCAGACTTGATTAGGCCATTACTTACTGACTGCAATGAGGAAGATGGAACACTGCTGAGTGCAACATAAACAATACAATTCAGCACATCTGGGGACCTGATAATCACCTGGAACAATTCACTTTGTGATTGAACAACAAAGAACAAATCGCAGAATGAAGCATGGTTGGGGCTGTCACTCATCACTTCATACTTACAAGTGACACCATCAAATTTGGACAGACCCTCTACGAAACAGCTCACTTTGAATGTAGAATGGGTGTTTAATTATAATAAACATACAATTCAGCGATGCAGCTTGTTTAACTCATGGTGACGTAAAGTCACAATATAACTGAATTTCTATAGATGGGTAATTTAACTAGAACAAGCTACCATACAGGTTGACTGTACCTATTCCACGTATGACAATACACCTACGACCCAGCAATTCGCTCACCAATGGTTTCTTGAAGTCGTTTCGCTTCAGTGCTTTTCGACAACTTACAGTGAAAATACTATATCAGTTAGACATGAGGGTTTATGTTGAGAATTATTTGTTAATACACACCGTGCATATCAAGTTGAAGTCGCTCTTCTGATTTGGTTTAAAGTGTTAAATAGCAAGTCTCGGCCTATCGCTTTGTTTTCACATTTCTTTACCGGAAGTCACCATTCTAAGGGGCATAACTCAACCCGGAAAACGATTTCTTGAAAGCATTTTATTACTCTTCGACAAACTTTGGTCTTCGAGTAAATTTCTTGAAAGCGATTTAAGAAGTCGGGCGATGATGAAAACACATACTTGCACATGAAGCAGTATGAATAATGAATTCCGAATAAAGAATAAAAATAAGTTGTTATGAGTAAGGAAACGTGTCATACTATTCAAATGGTCCGAGGTTGCGATTTTCGTGGCTGGTTTGATGAAAGATGTATGTTTAAAGGGGCACTGATGCGGAGCGAATAATGCTTCACGCCAACGGTCTAATTACGAAAGCAGACCGCAAATTGGTCAGCGCCCACTCCTTCGACCGTGACGGACAAAGGAACTGGGCTCCTGTCCATATTAGCAGAATTTCTTCACCTAAACAGTCAGGAGGCCGGAGGCCCATCACATGCCAATTGTTTAAAATATCCATGATATTCCTTGTCTGATCGTAACCATATATCCCAGCAGTGTAGTTCTTTTCGGATGCTTGGATGGTATACTTACTGATCCAATTTGATCCTATTTCTGTGTTTTTAACCTCGATATTTAATCATGTTATGTGAAAATATGATGTCTACAGGCACATAGCAGCCATTTGTTTCAGTACGGAAGATTGCAAAGCTTTATGTTTAGGTAGTTTTGAGTGTTGGTTGAGCTGTGATAGCAAATAGCATACGTAAATTTTGGTAGCTGTGGTAGCTACAATGGTTTATTATTTATGATAATAAAACACACAGTTGATTTATTTGAATTCGTAAACAAAAAAACGATGACTTTGCCTTTGGTAGAGAAATCTGAAAATTGTCTTACGTTAAAAAAACCCCTTCATTTCACCTATTTACCCAAGTACACAGCAAATGCCTGTGTGCATTCCTGATGTAACGAAATTCCGTTGGTATCCTCAAAACAGTTTCGGCCCATAAATGTTTTCAGGCTGCATGCGACACAGAGATTACATCTTCCTTGCTGTAACTCGCGTTTGATGGTGTAAACCTACACGTGTTGTTTGTCATCATTCTCTTGATGGTCAATTCATGAATTTATAACAGGTATAATTAGTAGCAACACCACTTCAGTTACTCAACAAAGGTTCCCATTTGGCATTTCTCCTGTCTGGAGTAAATACTCAACATTATAAATTAAGGTCTGTGATGGCAAATGTATTGTATGTTATGTAATATGTGCAAGTAAGTGATGCAAGAGGGTTTATCAGCTGAGTTACAAAAACAAACATCGATCAAAGGATTAACCGATAACACACTGATTGATTAATTTCTTTTATCTTCTAGCGGATTTGTCAAAAGGCAGTGTGTGTGTAGATGACTACACCCTGTCGTAAAGTGTGAGTGCAAAAACAACATCCTCCCTTCAAAGAATTAACCACCCTTGCGTTGATTGATTGATTGCTCAATATTGGTTAACTAAATTACTTAGAATAGTGGACATCATACAGTTAGTTGCCAGGTGTGCTATCTTGGGAGACCAATGAGAGGTTTATCTAGTTTTCACCAACGAAAGACGTGAAACGATGTGTTACTTTTTCGCAAATGAGACAGTTGTATGACACGCGACACAGAGCAGGATTATTTACCAGCTGCAGATGAATGGAATACGATTTCTTTTACGTGGATATTGATGGATACATTCCTGAACAAGGTAGTAGCCTGGCATTGTCGCTATCAAATTAGTCTGTTTTACATTCATTATTTGTATTTTGTTTTAATTTATTTGTTGTAGTATTCAGCAGAATCTGTATGACAGAAAACACACACTAGATCTCGTATGTGTGTGAAATAGAATCCACATTGGCAATCTATACAATGTATAAATGTTATGTTAGAAATTTACTATGAGTATAAGCAAATCGTATGTTCTTTCATTAATTTTCAGAATTATACAAATATGACAATAAACTAATTAGGGTTATGGCACAAAATATAGAGACGTACATTGGCTTCGTTATTTTTCCGTCCTAATAGTTTTTTACCATCTCTATCACTGGCAGATGATTAACCTTCAAAGTGTTTCATTTGTTTTCCTAATACATTTGTAATGAAGTACAAATGACTTCACCTCAGTTATCTGTCTATAATTAAACTATCAATTGCGCTTACGGACTGCGCAGCAGAGGTCACTAACCAGTCACGAATTCTGGGATATCATCCGGGTACTCACGGGAGAAAAACAATAACAAAAGTTTACACCAGTCCACGGAAATTGCTCCGCATCAGTGCCCCTTTAAAAACGTGTAAAGGACCACTCGAAGCATGTATTTATGAACATGTTCCTTAAAGTGGATGGTTTCTCTCTGATAAAACTTTATTTAACCACATACACGTTAGAAAAGACCTTGCTTTCCCTGTCCTACAAGTGACATTAGAAGCAGACGAAATAAGTACGGATTGCAAATTGTTATTTTCAACAATGAATCATTTTTGTTTGCATTATTCCTTAATTGATTACTGAAATCCACATATGGGTTGTCACACATAACCGTTCGCATCAGGACTGATCAGGTTTCATTCCTGTTTTAGGGGGACCCTTGAAGATCCGGGCTATAATTGTTCTGTAGCAGCCCACAGAGGTGACAAAGCGTTTGGGGGTGATCAAGCCTATTTGCTTGCCACGTCGTCATATTGCAGTTGCGTAGAACGATGCTCATACTGTTGACCATTGGATTATCTAGTCCAGACTCAGATTATGTTCAGAGGCTGGAATACTATTGAGTGCGATGCTAACAACAACCAACCAACCGTTTTTGTGGGATGACACCAAGTGCTGCACATGGAAGATTTGGTCCACTTAGTGCTTTCCTTTCGCATGGACTTGTCATATGAAAACTTATACCAACGTCACAAAACGATTTCATTCACTTCTTTGTTTGGTGAAAAAGGCTATAAAAGGCGACTATGCTTGTCTTAAGAGGCGACTAAAGGGATCGGGTGGTCAGACTCGCTGACTTGGTTGGCACACGTCATCGGTTCCCAATAGCGCAAGTCGATGTTCATGCTGTTGATCACTGGATTGTCTGGTCCAGATTCTACTATTTACAGACGGCCGCCATATAACTGGAATATTGGCGAGTGCTACGTAAAACTCAAGTCACCCACTCTTTGTTTCATACTTAACGGTGTCAGTTGGAGTACGACCACACTAAAAGGGAATGAAAATTCCAAGATGAAGTCGTTCACGTAAGCACAGGACCATTTAGCGTCGCCGACTCAACGGGATGGGTTTCACACCAACATACAGGGGGTCCCTTTGACAGCAAAGTGAGCGAGTTAATTCCAGAATTGAATCCTAAGATCATACAAAGGCAAATGCATTTCAAAATACATTAGTTTATTGCAGACAAAAAAACAAAACAACAACAACAAAAACCCCAAACAAACAAAAAACAAACAAAACAAAACAGAAATCATGAGACATGCTGTACTGCTCTTTGAGAAAAAAAATACCTTTCAGTTTGTGAGCAGCAGGTCTAGTGTGTTAGTAAATGTACATAAGATGTTTCCTTAGATCGAATACTAGTGTCAAAGTGCCAGTATCATATATTCGCATGTATCATAGTCAGTCTGATTAGTTATGGTATGTATATCTGCAGCAATATCGCTGATCTGATTGACATAAACCATGAAGGCCTCCGTTCTTAATTGTCACTGATATAATTTAAACCTTAAATTCTCACATTTGATCTGATTTTGATTGATTGATCATTGTTGTCAAAACATAAAAACCAAAACTACCCAAACCATCCCGCAGTGCACACCTCCCAACAGTTCTGGCAAGTCCCAAAATTCGGAATTCATACAAATTTAATTATGCAACCCTAACGCCCACTTCAGCTTGCCCTATCTGTCCAAGCCCCTCGTCCTTCGATCAAACACTGGGATAGTGGGATAGTCTATCTACCGGTTGAAGTGCAGGCTCGTCACGCCAAAGACCCGGATTCGATTACCCACATGGGCACTGCATGTGAAGCCCATATCTGGTGTCCTTCGCCGTGATAATGTTGGAACATTGCTAAAAGCAGTGTAAACACCAACCCCACTCACTCGAGCAAACACCAAACGGTATGGAGGGCCCATGTGCGAATACTCATGCTGATTATGTACTCATTAAGCGCACATAAAATCTTGAAATCATCATGCACATGACTCAGCCGAGGAAGGCGTGAGTGAGTTGTGTTTTACACTCCGTTTCAGCAATATCCCTTCCCACACACTGCCCACACGTGGAGAATCGAACCCATGCCGGTAGTATAGTGTTTTTAAGCGTGCTCTCATCACCCGCGCTCGATTCCACAATGTGTGTCCCCCGCCTTTCGGGAATACTGCTAAAAGTTGGATAAAACTTGGTTCACACACGCGCTTTACATATTCACAATTAATGGCTTATTCCTCTATATGCATGTAGTTCATTATGATTTTGGAGGTCATTCGTAACTTGGACATAACTCACATCACCGAGCACTGGTCTGTCATTACAGAGGCTACCCAACGTGAATTGTGATGAAGGCATATGCGTCGATATCTATGTAATAACGGCAGTTCAAAATTGCAGAAAAGGTTTATTATACCAAGACAAATAATATGGATGTCAGTCAACATAAACACAATAATGCTAGAGTGAGTGAGTTAGATCTCTCGGCAATATGTACTCGGCATTTGTATATAATGAATGTACGGAAACAAATATACAAGTACATAGCTTGTATGCAAGGTCCTTATGTGAACTTGTAAACTACAGGGCAAAAGAAACTTATAAATTTTAAATTAACATTTTCGTAATTACAGACACTGTCAGAAAGTGAAATATTTTCAGAAACAATCGCCAAAACGCATTCTGTGTTCAAGTAGCAGGGTAAAAAGCCCGTGATTAAGTGAATTCCGTGTTGGCATGAAACGAACAGGACGTACAGGATCCAGTGTTTAGTTTCGTTGACACAGTTGACACATGTCACCGTATACCATCTGCGTAGATCGATATTGATTATTGGATTTTCTGGTACAGACTTGATAATTTACAGACCGCCACCATCTAGGTGAATGCGGCGTTAGATAACAATCAGTTAGTCAATTAATGTACTTGTTTCCAGTTACGTTATTCAAAATCAGACCTCACATGACGACTATGATGTATTAAGCGAAATCACACTGGCGGTGTTTTAAAGTTGCGTAAAACTTCACTCTTTCACTCCCTCACTCACTAACTCACACCTCACTCGCCTTTGGTACTAAGACACATGTGGTAATCACTGACAGTAACGTAAAGCGGCAAGCTATTTATAACATGCCAAACATGCTGTTTATAACAGACCAAAACGGACTCCCCTCTGACAAAGCCCTTACATCAAACAAAACGAACGCCCTTCTGACAAAGCAGTCACATCAAACAGGGCTGTTTATATCGTCAAGTTAATAAAAACAACAACAACAACAACAAAAAAACCCCAAAACAGTCTCCCTGTCGATGTTTTGTCCCGAAACAAAACCGACGTCTTTCTGAAAATGTCCTCGAACGAGAACGGACGTCCTTCTGACAATATGTTCACATGAAACAAAATGAAACTTCTTGTTTGTTAATGTCACCACATAAAACAAACTGATGTCCCCCTGCCAATGTAATCTCCCTAAACAAAACAGACGTCTTTTTGATAATGGTGCCCTCACATCAAACGAAACGATCATTTTTCTGAGAATATCCTCACACCAAACGGCATGGAGCGTCCTTTGTTTTAATGTCATCACATGAAGGAAACACTCGCAATGTACTCTCTTCCAACGTCTCTCCGACATAGTCCTCAGACAAAAGAGAACGAACGTCTTTCTGACAATGTCGTATCAAAGAAAGGAAGCACCTTTCTGGCAATGTCTTCGCACGAAACACAACGTGTTAGTTTCAGACATTAAGCCTCACTGGAGCCCGTTCCATCCATAAGATACTCGCCCATTCGTCTCTCTGGGGACCAAATATAGAAAATCAATAATGTTATGATAAAAATATGTGTATGTTTTGAAAAACACAAGTTACATTATTTAAAATCAAACGTTGCATCATCTCAATTCAAATAACCCATGCAATATAATTGCCCCTACCCAGTCCACACCTTCCACTCGTATCTATTTCCCCACCCCCTCGTCAGGTTTACTCCACCTTGAATTGCCCACGTGTTACTGTGTCCACCATCAGAGACCATACATGGTCTCTGCCACCATCTTATATACCCCCGTGTCATATCGTTCCCCACGTTGTAAAACCCATCCAGTTTTAGAGGTTACCATGTTAAATAAACCTTCGCGATGCATTGTTCCTGTTGTAAAATCAGACGAGTGGTAGGCTTCCCAAGTCGATATTGTTGCGAGCGGGTGACCATCGTTTATCGAGCTAAGGGAGATAACTGACTATAAAAGCGGAAGCTGGATTCCTACAGCAAGCTAAATTCCTTGACTCGGGAATGCCACCCCACGAGTCATCACCCTCACCTTGGCGTTTCTTTTTATGTGCTGCCCTCTTCTCCACTGACTCTAGCCCTGAAATATGTGACAGCATGTAAGGACAGTCTTCTTTTTCTGAAAATCTCAGAAATACAAACTAAATGTGTTTACTTGTTCACATGCGAAGTGTCAATAAACTGTTTTAACCATATATATACGTCATTCTGATGGGCACTGCGCACACAGCAAATCTCCACCTATACCGTATTCGTTATACCAGCGTGGATCAGGCGATCCAGTGACTGACTGACATCAAGTGCACCGATATCAGCAACTGAAAGCAATGATGTTGTGCATACCCGAAAACAGCCATGAGATTCACGCTTTTATTATTCACGCAAGGCTCTAACAGCAAAACTGACAAATGTCAGCCCAAATAATCGAAACAAACAACCAGAGCATATGCTCGTAGCCACTAGTTAAGATGTCCGGGTTGGGATGTTGGGTTTGACGTCGTGTATCACGGAACACGGTCGGGTACTGAAACTCACGCTGAAGGATAAGTAGGCAGCCTTTGTATCCTGATAGAGTTGTTATTCACGATGTTGCCTGATGGCATTAACCGTGTTACGTTTTTTTCCAGTACGTGCCATGTATTACGTACGGTGCTAATTATCTGCACACGGCGTGTCCTCAGTTCCTCGTGTGAGAGTATTCCCTGCACATGCCATATTTTATGTTACCTGTGTTACTCTTTCCAGGGCCCACTTGCACAAAGCGATCTTAGCACTACAATCATTGTAACTCCCATTCTCCAGTATAGGCGAAAGATAGTTGTAGCGCTAAGATCGCTTTGTGCAAGTGGGCCCAGGTGTGGCATACCCCCGTGTAACCAGCGTTACAGTGTTCCCTGTGCATGGCATGTTCTGTGTTACCAGTGATACGCTTTCCACATGTAGCATCCCCTGTGTTATCAGTGTTACAATGTTCCATACTCGTGGCATGCTCTGTGTTACCAGTGATGCGCTTTCCACATGTAGCATCCCCTATGTTATCAGTGTTACAATGTTCCATCCTCGTGGCATGCTCTGTGTTACCAGTGATACGCTTTCCACATGTAGCAGCCCCTATGTTATCAGTGTTACAATGTTCCATACTCGTGACATGTCCTACGTTACCAGTGTTACAATGTTCCCTGCATGTGGCATGTTCTATGTTACCAGTGAACAATGTTCCCTACATGATGTGACATATCCTGAGTTACCAGTGATACAATGTTCCCTGCAATGTCTATGTTAGTGTTAGCGGTGTTCCACTTTTTCTCTTTGACGTGTTCTTTGTTCCCATTGGAACATTGTACGGCGTATGTGACCTTAGTCGATGTGTATAACGGCCCCCATACGTCTTCTGTCCCATTTCTTTAGTTAACACTGACAGAGTGTTCCCAACATGTTGTAATATGTAGGGTCAGTTCTTACCATCCTCGTGCGATGGGGTAGCCTAGTGGTTAAAGCGTTCGCTCGTCAAGCTGAAGACCCGGATTCGGTTCCCCACGTGGACACAATGTGTGAAGCCGATTTTCTGGTGTCCCCCGCCGAGAATTTGCTGGAATATTGCTAAAAGCGGCGTAAAACTAAAACTCACTCACTCACTCACTCACTCTTACCATCCTCATCTTGGTCAGCGATTCCCTCGCGTCTTAGACCTTCTTCGTCACTCCCTGACCTCTCCAATACGGATTCTGTCCCTGAAATATATTTAATTGTGTTGAGCCAGTCATTTCTCTTCGCTCGTTTTCGGAAAAATCATGAACATTTTAAACACATCGTACTTTTATTTATTTTAACTGAAATTAATTTTGTCGTGAATACATTATTACATATATCAGCATATGTGCATTTATGCCGGGAAACCTGTAATACTGTTCAGACCTACCACCGAAAACCAGCAGATAACTTTATGTAATCACACAATTTGTACACAAAAGACTACTAATAAATTAGAACTGTTACGACTGAACTCGTCACATTTCAGATATACCCAAACACTCTAAGTCACTGGACAGGTTGGTTTGCTGTTTAACGCTGCGCTCAGCACTATTCCAACTACGTGGTGTTTGTGTGTGAATAATCGAGTCTGGGCCAGACAATCCAGTCAACTGCATGATGTAAATCCCAACAAACGAAGTGCGCATGCAATCAGTATCCCTTGAGGATATGGCTGGTTTTATTGACTACAGTGGGTAGCTCAGTGGTTAAAGTGCTTGTCACATCGAAGTCCGGGTTTGATTCCCTGCATGGATACAATGAGGGAAGCCTATTTCTTGATATTGCTCTCTCACTAAAATCACTTCGATGTACACATTCCGAGATTTATGTCTTGTCGTAATCTACGTGGCTGTCTAAAGAGGATTTAATACTTATGGATTTATATGTGTGTATTCTGTAAGCCCTCATACTAACACGTGCGTTTCTGACGTCACATTCTTCAGTCACGGAACTTACCTATCTTGTCACGTTTTGGCGAGATTACGTCCCTTATTGTCTTGTAGATGTTTAGGTTTCCAACTGCAAACACACAATACAATGTGAACATAACATGGATGTCGAAATATGATGTATAAATACAAGACAAGACAAGACAAAGAATGATATGTGCATATATTTTACCTGTGTTGGTTGGATGTTTGGGTGGTTGGTTGGCTTGTTGCCGCCAGTGATATTCCAGCTATATGGCGGCGGTCTGTACATAACTGATTCAGGGCCAACAGCTGTGATACAACAGCATAAGCATCGATTTACGTAACTGGGATACAATGACATGTGCCAACCAAGTCAGCGGGCCTGACCACCAGATTCAGTTAGTCGCCTTTTACGGCAAGCATGGGTTGCTGAAGATCAATTCTAACCCGGATCTTCACGGATCCACACTCAAAGTAAGTCCACGAGTACGTTGTATGAAATGTGTCTTAACATTAATGTGCATCAAACTTTACCCATGATGATTTTTGCCAAAAATATAGTTATTCTTACAAAAGTATATATTTAACAGACAATGCAGCGAAAAATATAGTTTTCCTGAAAAATATATTTAACAGTGTGAGTGAGTGAGTTTAGTTTTACGATGCACTCAGCAATATTCCAGCTATTTGGCGGCGGTCTGTAAATAATCGAGTCTGGACCAGACAATCCAGTGTACAACAACATGAGCATCGATCTGCGCAATTGGGAATCGATGACATGTGTCAACCAAGTCAGCGAGCCTGACCACCCGATCCCTTTAGTCGCCTCTTACTACGAGCATGGTCGCCTTTTATGGCACGCATAGGTTGCTGAAGGCCTATTCTACCCCGGAACCTTCATTGGTCATATATTTAACAGGATGTATTTCAGTTGCATTCCTTGGGAGAAAGCTATGACAAGGAAGGAAGACAGGCGCCCAGTTTAGAAGACTGGCTCCAACTATAGCTGGCAGGAAGGCAGCTACCTTCCAGATGGCCTGGTTTGGGTCTTCCTCTCCTACACAAGATGGTTACCATGGCGACACACCCAAGACCGACGATCGCGACGACAACTCCCGAAACAACAGGCACCACTGATGGGGGTCCACGTGACGCATCGGTCTTGCCTGCAAATAATGATTATATACTAGTTTCAAAACAAACAAACATTCGTGAGTGAGTGAGTTGAGCTTTATGTCGCCTTTATCATCATTGCAGCAATATGACGGCGGGGGACCCCAGATATTGGCTTCACACGATGAACTCAACAGTTCATTTGACAATTACACCGGACATATTCACAACGGGAACTCTACGGTAACTCTATGTTGGGTTAGGAGTGAGGGGTTGGGTGTGCGTGTGTGTGGGGTGGGGGGTGGGGGTGGGGATATTTTATCTAAATTCAACTAAGCACATTGCGTGAACACACAGCTGATCAAACAACATTCACTCGAATAGCGTTTACTATGTTTAAGATAACATCAGTGAGTCCGTTTTGTTTTACTCAGTTAAGTTTGCAGCTAATGGCGGAGGGGAGCATCACACACGTCCACGTGGGGAATCGAACATAGGACGTCGCAGCGACGAGCGAACGCTTTACTACTTGACTACCCCCCTGACGGACAGGAAATGCACATACTGTCACCTCACGTAGAATTGCATTGCTTTTCAAACCACTGACATATGATGTCGATATATATGTCATTATAATTATAACTGACGAAAAGATTATTTACATTATTAACTGGATATTAGCACACAGTGTCTGCACATGAGCAAATGCAGTGATAAACGGTGTAAAGATATCTCACCTCCTTTCACAATATGTAGAGTTACCTCGCTTGAACCTTCTTCGTTTTGAAGGCGAAGGATGTATGTGCCAAAATCATCCCTCCTTTCAAGTATTGTATCCAGAGTAATTTGGTATAAAATTGTATCGAAGGTGTTGTTGTTGTTGATGATGGTGATGTTGACGTTGCAGGTGTTGTTCTTCCTTCTACAGTCAACGCTGAGTGCTTTGTAGGAAAGCACGGAGAACGTCACTGTGATAGCTTTGCCAACTTCAGAATATACGTCATCAGGGGCGGTAACTACTTTCGGTAAACCTAGAAATAGGATGTAGCTATGATCAAGTGACAAGAGAATGTGAAAGAGCGAGTGAGATTTGTTTTACGCCGCATTCAGCAATATATTCCGGCTATATGGCGAGGTCTGTAGATAATCGGATCTGGTCCAGACAATCCAGGGATCAAAACCATGAACATCGATCCACGCATCTGGGGTATAATGACATGTGTCAACCAAGTTAGGGAGACTGACCACCCGATCCCGTTAGTCGCCTGTTACGACAAGCATGGCGTACTGAAGACCAAATCTAACCCGGAACATCACGGGTATATGAAAGAGAGACAGAGAGATGACGAAAGATACAGTCAGTCTGACAGTGAGTGGTGGGTGGTGAGTGAGTGAGTGAGTGAGTGAGTAAATGAGCTGCGTTTCACGTCGCCTCGAGAAGTATTCCGGCAATATCGCGTGGGGTGGAGGTGGGGTGGGGAGGGGGGCACCCAGACTAAGATTGGAGGGTGTGGAGAGTAGAAGACATTAACGTGAAGGGCGAAGAGAAGACTACATGTGTTTGAATGTGGAGTGCTGGCAGTACTTACTCTCAACTACGACTGTGACACATGTCTCCCTGTTGGAGTTAGGCAAGGCGTTGTGCGCTCTGCAGCAATATCGACCATGATGTTGTGCCTCCACGCTCGGAACGTTGTACGAGCTCTTGTAGTTGTGCACATTGAAGTCAGCGTTAGCAATATAGGCAGGTTCAAATGTTGATTTCTTAAGCATCGTCCTTGAGCGGCTATCCCCTTCCCTACTGAAGTACCACGTGATGGTTGGTTCAGGTCGACCAATCACAATACACATCAGATCGAGGGTTTGGTTCGCCTTGATGACCATTCTGTCAGTCTCACGCTCATTGGCTGTTAATCTTCTTATGTTTGGTATGACTGGAGAACAACGTTCGAAGTTTATTCACAACATGTTGTATGTAATTGTGTGGTCAAACACTTCTTACACTTGAAACACATGCAATGTTAACTGGACTTACTCTGACTACTCGCGTTTCACATTGCATAATAGTTGTACCTACGTTTGACATTACTGAGTGGGTGAACTCGTTTTGGTTATTATAAACTATATGTACTCATTGTGGTTATAACCGCGAGTGAGTACAGACATTATGCCACATTCAGCAACATTCCAGCAATACAACGACAAGGGATGTGGACGTGGACCAGAAGTGTGGACAATCGAACCCGAGTATTCAGCAAATCCGTGTTGGTAAGTAAAGCTGAGGTGTATTAATTATTTCGGAATACGTGTATTCGTGTTGACAATTAAGGTCGGTGGGGTTGACCAGTGGTTACAGGGTTCGCTCGATGCATTTACGTTGAGATGACAAAATCTCAAATTAATATTCGAGGGGTTGAGGGATTGTATTTTCTTTCTTTATAAAACGTATTGAATGCAAAGTATGCTGGTTTGTTAATTAATTCCAGTAGAGAACTTCTGTGTAATGAACGTTTGTGTACATTTCAACTACAGAGATAATCGCAGAACTTCATATGTTCCTATTATCAAATATACCGGTTGTGAGAGAAGAAAACACTATGGCAGTACGTATCCTTTGAAAAGCGTATTGCACTAAAACCGGTATACCCGGTAATAGCGTGGTGTCCTAGTACCGACCTTGATTGTTATAGAAAGTGTGGACCTTTGTTACGGAGTCGTGGATGTTGCTGGCGTTGCAGGTGAAACTGTCTCCGACCACCGTAAGACGGCTATCCACCACGTGTGTGATGTGGTCCACGTCACTTGTCGATTTCAGCGTCCTGTTATTTTTGGTGAAGGTGAGAGTACACTTGGGGCGGCAGTCAGCTGAACACGTCAGAGTGACATGCTTCATATCATCCTCCGATACAGTCGACTGAAACTTCATCGGGCCATCTGAAATATCGCGGGAACATTGATAAAATGACGTGCAAATATGTATACT
Organism: Haliotis asinina; assembly: GCF_037392515.1. NCBI lineage: Eukaryota > Metazoa > Mollusca > Gastropoda > Lepetellida > Haliotidae > Haliotis > Haliotis asinina. The sequence goes on from NC_090280.1 coordinate 28,852,690, forward strand.
CTTATGAATGTGACCTCAAAATTACAAACATTACATCAAATGCTAGCAAACTTTACATCAAATGCTGCTCAACCGAAGCGAGTCTGCTTAGTGCAAGATGAAAATATTTAACAAATTCACCCTTTAAGTAATATGTGAAATTGTGTTTAGTTTTGTTTGTTGTATAACACCGCCGCCAGACGTATTCCAGCCTTAAATCTGCGACGGTGTCCGTACATCATACTAAATGACCTTTATGCGAGGTATCAACACCGCATTCAGTGCTTTATCGTGTGTTCCAAATGGTGAAACACTGCTAAAACTCGCAAAAAACCCCAAAAAAACAAAAACAAAAAAACCAAAAAAACTGTTGTACTCTGGTGTACTGCATATTGCACATATAAGGCACGGACGTCTATCATGACCTTTTTTGTTTGTTTATTATTGGGTTGTTTAATTGTTTAACGTTTCAATCAGCAATTTTCCAGCGATATGGCGGCGATCTGTAAATGATCGAGTCCGGACCAGACAATCCAGTGATCAGCATTTCATGACAATCGATCTAGGCAAATGGAATATGATAACATGTGTCAACCTAGACACCGAGTCTGACCATCCGATCCCATTGGTCGCCTCTTATGACAAGCATGGGTTACTGAAGATTAATTCTCACCCGGATCTACACGAGCCTAGTGCTTGGAGTAAAGTAAGTAGCAATGGTTTGAGCCATACACTTTAGATTGAAACTGCTTCTGAAAGTATTTCAGTTGCGAAAAGTGTTCGAGTTGAATCGTTGTATGTTGGATAAAATGGGAGAAGACTACAAAGAAAGGGGCACAGGTCTTAGAAATCCTTCTTGAACTTCAAGATGCTCAAAATAGTGATGAAGTTTGGATTCGAACGTACAATCAAGCTGTCTTGGTCCGGCAAGGGGGCATAACCCTAAATAACTCATACCACAAGTCAAACGAGGAATGGAATGACTACACTTACATTCAATAAATATCGGTGAAACTCGACTCTCTCCGGTCCAGAAACCTTCCTCCTCCATAACACTGCACCGGAACACCCTCCCATCGTACATCATGCTGAGGTTGGTAATTGTCAGGTTCGGTCCGGTCAACTTGATCCCTTGATCCGGATTGACAGGCAGTCCGTCTTTTACCCAGGAGTACGTCATTTGAAGTCCATGATTGACGGGGAGTGATCGAGACATTGTTACACAGGTGAGGGTATACTCTGTGTACAAAATAGGGGCAGGTGGTGTGGTTATGTATGGTCTCGTTGGCTGTTCTGAAAGACATATAATAGTTAAGGGAACATTACCGATTGTAAACCCTTCAGCAATGCATGAATTGGAACCTAGGTATACGTTTCCACTACTGGCGTCATAGCAGTGAAGGTTCACCGGAAGTGACGACATATAACTGAATGCTAGTTTTTGTGTTCCGAGACCCAATGGTCGAAGACGATTATTTCCGATACGTAACCAGACCATTGGTTCCTAGAGACTGAAAATGTGTTACCATACGACCATCAAATATTCTCATGTCACTTCCATAATACACTCACAGGAAAAAAACGCAAGTTTCTATAAACTGAAATCTAACAACAGTAAGCGTTCATGTTCTTGTCTTCTTGACCTTCACATAATGTTCCCATTTGATTTTCGCATTGTCTTCTTATTTGACTTCACATATATCTTCCTATCTGACCTTCAAAATATGGGGCCATGAGACTTGTATACATTCCCATGTGGCAAACAAAACTGCACTTACCGTGCAAAAGATAACATGTATTATTTACAACCAGTCAGAAATTAAATAACGACATTTCTAAAAACCCAGAGGTGACAGGACAGAGCACAGCATGCGATTATATACATGTATGTGTATGTCTTAAAAAAAGTAGGGGAACTGTACTTTCAATGTACGATTGTCGAAATCGGGAGATATATGGGATTGAATCGGTGTTGATACAATAATAATGGATGTTTTGAGACGGCATCACCACATGGATTTCATTCAAAGCAAAGCTGTTCGTTCAGTTGTCCCCCTTGTTAAGTGACGAGTATGACATGAAAATTTCCTGTATATAATTTTCAATCAGTAGTGTGTGATTTGACCCTGAAAACCGTAACCATTCACAGGTGTAAGAAAATTATCGGGAAAAATGGTCTACAGTGATTTATCGACCTGCCTGAAATACATCAAGATTCATAGTGACACACCCATGCACGTGTAGGAGGCGCCCACGTTGTGCACGTTCTTCCCATGCATTGTGTTTGCGTGTGATGATAGCATGAAATGATGCTGCATACACAAGGTAAATATCGTTCTAACGTTCCTCAATGGGTTTTCTTTCTAGTAGACTTCTTTGGCAAATGTGAACATAAATGGATGATGAATTTTCAATGATCTTGGGGAGAATTTTCAATGATCTTGGACTGGGTTTCATCTGGAAATCCCCAAATTGTGGTAGTATAATTTGACTTAAAACTGTTATCAAACATAAATTGAAAGATATTTATTGGCAAACATGGATGTCAACAATTGAAACCTCTCCGAAAACAACCACTAATAGCTTTTCAAAAATCCATCTCTCAATTTGGAACCATACCTAAATGTTCAGCATTACATTAACTTGTTAAAATTTCGAATTTCCAGTCATTTCCTTCCGGTCGAGACAGGTAGGTGGCGAGGAATCCCACTACATGATAGAAAGTGTACTTTGTGTAACTTTGCTTGTCCTAAGTGCTGTTGAAAGATTGAACCGTCAAGCTCCCTGACACGTGTCATCGTTTCCCAGTTTCTTAAATCAATGTTCATGCTGTTGATCACTAGACTGTCTGGTCCAGACTAGATATTTATAGCCAGAAGCCATATAGCTGTAGTACTGCAGAGCAAATCAGCTACAAAAACCAACCAATTTTGCCAAATGTCTGCGTAATCAAACAACCCAGTGTCTTCTCGGTTTCGGTCCTGTGTCGAAAGTCAAGTGGCCTACAATCGAACAATAGTGTTATAATGACCGTAAACGGAGCGAGATACACATCTGCCTGTTTCACTTCAGTTCCTGAAACTAATCAGTTGACATACATGTATTCCTGCCTTTACATCTCAAAGGTCGATGTCTAAATACATATGTCATTGTAACTAGGGGGTGGGTAGTCCAGTAGTTTAAAGTGCTTGCTCGTCTTGAAAGTCCTGACTCGATTCCTCGTGGATACAGTGTTTGGAAGCGTTGCGGCAATTAGCCCCTTTTCACACTACTACGTTTATTAATTCAGGGCCTAGATTTTCGAAGCTCTCTTTAGGTAATACAGTCATAAGTTAATGTATGGCACTTACGACTATCTTAACGCTTACGACTATCTTAACAGCTTCGTAAATTTAGGCCCAAGATCGATTACGTATTGACGGAGTCATGAATTCATTAAATCAAATTACGGTCATAACAAATAAGCTTGTAACGAACTGACAAACATTTATCTTTTGTCACACTTTGTGTTATAGTCAAATCCGAAATTGCCTGACTGACTGACTGACTGACTGAGAAAGGGAGTGAAGTTTGACGTCGCTTTTAGCAATGCGCCAGGATATCACAAAAATAAAACTAAAACTCACTGACAATATAGCTGAAATTATTTTGACTGTGTCGTTATATACATTCGCCAGGGTTGTCAAAAGCTTTAATAAATTACAAAAAAAACCTGTTTAACTGACAGTAAAACCCCAAACGTGTGTGATAACGCCCCGTTCAATTGAATGATCCTAGGTGAGTGAATGCTTTAACCCTTTACGAAGTCACGCAGATCTTACAACTTCACCCTCGTCACGATATGGCAGAAACATTGCCGATGTGACGTTAAATAGTAAATCACTCACTACTACTTCACCATTTGGTGAAACTGACAAGAATATGCCTTGAAATTCCAAACCCGACTTGTCAAAGGGGTGTAACTCTGCTTGGACGGCGCTGCTGTACTAAATTTGAACTCGGAACTTTACCTTGTACAATCAGCATGGCAGTTTCTGGATCATCTCTTTCGTAACACATCTGGTAGATTCCTGCGTCAGCCTTGCTGATGTTAGACAGCTTGTAGGACGACAGACTTTCCCCATCTCCATTATAGGTCAGCCTTCCCGTGTACTCTTCTGACACAGAGAAAGTAGACTGTCTTGGACAGAACGAAAGCCTCTGACATCTGGGACTCCAACACGCGCTGGCATTTTCAAAGGCGAGTCCATTGTCATCCAAAGGGAGATGGCATAATTCTACCGGACTGTTACATCTTAGGAAATGTTGAAATGGAAGAATGATGTCACGACCTTCTTTTCCTTGGAACGTACGTGGTTGCGACCCATCTGCAAATGCAGTAAATGTTGTCAATGAAACCGTCACATAAAGCTTTGTAGATTAAAGTGAAATGCCATTTGTCATATGATTGATGTTATGAACACACAAGGCTCTTTCGACGGTGGTAAGAGGTAAGATTTTATATTTGGATTTAAGCGTTCTCAGTTGAGGTTTATATTTTGTTTTGGACTGAGTACCACTTGGGATTCGAATCAAAGCTCTTATGAGAATGTTTACAACACGTTCCAGTAGACAATGGTCTAAAAGGCATTGTATGATAACCTTCGATCTTGTGAGTGTTTCCTCTATTCACTTGTGATAAGGGGTACACAAACTAATGTGAGATAACCAACCACCTGTCCTACTTCCGTGTTTGACGAGTGGGTTAGATTGCTGACACTGTGTGCTGGTGACTAGGCACACTCTGAGACGATGGATCCTAATTTTAGGCCGGATAGTGATTGATCAACATCATGGACATCGGTCTAATCAACTGATTTACGATCAAATGTGTCAACCAAGTCAGCGAATTCTGACCACCCAGTCCTGTTAGGAAATTCCCCTGAACATCAATCCCCAAAGTAACACTTTACATGATGGATAAATCGACCCCGTGATACCGGGCACCAGGATCTGCAAATATACAAATGAGGTCACCTGGAAAGAGTGTGTGAATATGGTTTTACGTCGCTTTTAGCAATATTCCAGCAATCTGGGACACCAGAAATGGGTTTACCACATATGGAAAGAACTCTTGATGATGCATATAAGTTCCCTAATCTATTGCATTCCATCTTAACATTCTGTGCACCAGCTGCTTCAGGACACTGCCCGCCGAATGCCCGGGGGCGATTCCCAACATAGATAAAATGTGTGAAGCACATTTCTGGTGTCCCCCGAAGCGATATTTCTGGAATATTGCTAAAAGTGGCGTCAAACCAAACTTGTTCGCTCACACAGAACATTGAACACAGACAGATATTTTATTCAGTATAAAGTCGAAAGGCCCATAATACAAAAAAAGTAGATTCGTTGAAATAAGCGCACATAAAATTGATAGGATTTACGTTTTCTGGGTTGCAGCTCTACTTTCATGTACATGTTTCAGAAATTTACAGACATTTATGATAATAATTTCCTCTTTAGTGTGAAGTATGTGTATTAAATTTTGTTTGCTGTCGTTGCCATACAAAAATGGAGTGATAAACCTATTTCTAGCATCATTATATAATTTATAATCCAGCAGGACCTGTGTTTCGTCTTCGATACATTTCAATCTTCCTGCTTTACAGTACAAACAAACTATGTCAGCAACTGGAATGTAATATATATCTTCCTACCTCTATACCTAACCCAAAATTACTGTACCTAAACTTTGGTAGAAAAGATTTTAGATAGGGAGAGATTGATAATGATAGGTAGCTATCTGCATGCAGTAATGATTAAAAGTGTTTGTAGGCAAAGGAACCAGTTTTCATAGTGCCTTAAATACCCGAAACCCAATTTCGAAACAATTCCGAAACACAATAGTCTTTGTTTTTTCCAAATTAATCTTCATACCAGTATGCCCGCAGAATAACTCAAGTGCATCCAGCCTCACAGTATAATGCAAAGGGCGGTTCACGTAGTGATGTGTTCATCTGTGTTAAATGCTGCCTTTTGATGAAACTATGTACGGATTTAACCTCGATTGTTTTAAGCATATCATATGATACCAGAATGCAACGAACCAAAAGGGTTAGGGAGCCAGACTTATAATGGTATGTTGGTAAGTGGAGACTAGGTAAGCAATTTCAAAAAAGCTGTTTAAAAATATGCATCAACCGGGTGCTTTTTGCTCTGTAAACATTTGTGTTGAGCATATTGTGAATCTGCGAATCTGGAGTCTGGTGTACTGCATATTGCACATGTAAGGCACGGACGTCTATCTTGATCTGGTTTGTTTATTGTTTGTTTGTTTACTTGTTTAACATCGCACTCAGCAATGTTATTGTTTTTGTCACGATAGGGCTAAAATATTGTGATCCTTTACTTGAATTATTAGCGCCTATCAATGTACATGTAAACTCGGATTCACGGGAAATGTTTTAGCATTAATGAAAACGATTATGATCAGAAGTCAGTTTTAGCGTATTGCCAAATGAAATGAAAGAAACGACTGGTTTCATAATGGAAAATATTTTCATTTCGTTTTACCATCACGAGGAAGTGACTTGCTGTCACAAAGTGCAGTCATAATTCATTAGCACATTAACAGAAATGAATCATTCAGTGATACATAAAACGCTCTTTTGTAGTAATTGATATGAATCATATTCCATTTATTAATAATGTTATTGTGGTCACGTCACACAAGGATTCACGGATATCTTTTTCTCCGTTTACAGCCTACTGCGACATGCCTCAGAAATTGCTGCTGATTGTGGCGTGAAACTCACCCTTGAGTGTTTTAGCTTTACTCACAGAACTGGAAATTATACTACTCTCTGTTGTGAAAACGCAACTAAGAAATGCATCCGACCTGTGATTCTGGACCCGTATGTATCGAAGCAAACTTCACACTTTATCTTTATATTATAACTTCATCGTTTTATCCGAATTAGCGAAACCAGATTTTGTTTCTAAATTTTAAAATTTCATCCTGAATATTTGTAAAAATCAAATATTTATGACAATGTATTTTTAAACACGTTTTAATTATTGATTGCATGCATTTCCTCAGACAAGTAAGGGTTGTTTTTTGGTCAAAAAAATTTAGTGAGTGAGTGAGTGAGTGAGTTTAGTTTTACGTCGCACTTAGCAATATTCCAGCTATATGGCGACGGTCTGTAAATAATCGAGTCTGGACCAGACACTCCAGTGATCAACAACATGAGCATCGATCTGCGCAATGGGGAACCGATGACATGTGTCAACCAAGTCAGCGAGGCTGACCACCCGATCCCGTTAGTCGCATCTTACGACAAGCATAGTCACCTTTTATGGCTAACATGGGTTGCTGAAGGCCTATTCTACCCCGGGACCTTCACGGGTCATAAAAATTCAGATACATGTACTTGACTGTTCACTCACCTGCATCTTTGTAAATCTCTGCAGCAAGTAGAATAATGGTGATGAGACGGAACATGTCGCTGCTGAGAAGGAGTAACTTGTGAGCTGTGTGAGGCAGGGTGATGTTTCACGTCCGTGTCTGTCTGTGTAGAGTGTGCGAATACACAGTTATACTTCCCGGTTGTAAGGATTTCCTGAGTCCTTCTCTCTATGACCCGTGAGCGAACCGTACACTCATAATACGCACGTGGAGAATCGAATTGAGTCTTCGGCATGACGAGCGGATATTCGATGAATCAAACTGTATCCCTTCATGAATTAAATTCTTTGTATGGACACTAACATCGAATATTTACGCAAGAACTTAAGTGACGTTTTTACTTGGAACTTGATTGCTGTTCATCTGCTAGTCTGAGACACCGTAACTTCCCTGTTTGCCAAGCTATTATCTTATAAGCAACTGTGCTCACAACGTGATGTTTTTTACTATGTAGAAAATACCATTTAAATGTTGCAATTTCAACAATTACATGGCAGATTTGTTGTTTTAATTTCTCGGTATTAAACATAAAGTATCATAAATAAATATTCTTATTCATTACTGTTCGTCAAGCATAGAGGTTAAATGGAGCCCTACGAAGAACCACCAGTTTCTCAATATCGCTTGAGCCAGGTTTATGTTCGATACTTATTCTACAAGACCCAAGATTATTGTTAAACGGCATAAAACCCAATTCACTCGCTCACAGACGTATTTGTTTTTATACTTATCGCGATGAAAATGTGTTATCAGTCATCTGACAGTCAGCAAAGTTTAAACCCCAGGCTGTGTTCTCTTAGAGAACATGGCGCATTATTGTCACGTTTTCAGATAGTGTCTTAATGTGAGAAACTGTTCTATTTCTGAAAGCAACCAACCACCAATTCATTTCAGGATAAGTAGAACTAGAAGGTGTTGACACATCATTTTTATGTACCATTTGGATTCTAGTTTATTAACACAGAGGTTCATCGGCTGAGTTACTTAGCTGTGACCCAGAGATAAAACAAATATAAAACAACAGTTTTCAGTATTTCTTCCTTGTGGTTATGCAAGATATCCCGGTAATATTAAACACGTACACAAGTTTAATTGTGTTGAGAACATGACATTATTTATTTATCTGTTGTGAAACAGCATTGCATCCTTGTTAATCGCGTTGTAGTTGCGAATACTGAGTCATCACAGACGCGACATAACACGAGACCTGCCTCCCATCGTACAGATTTATACATTCTTATGTATAATAATAAATCCTACGGATACAGTGAGTGAGGGCAGTTTTACGCGGCACACGGTAATATTCCACCTATATGATGGCAGTCAATAAATAATCGAGTCCGGACCATACAATCGAATGATCAACAGCACGAGCATCGATCATATTTGTGTGTGTGTGTGTGTGTGTGTGTGTGTGTGTGTGTGTGTGTGTGTGTGTGTGTGTGTGTGTGTGTGTGTGTGTGTGTGTGTGTGTGTGTGTGGGATATTACACTGTAATTCAGTGCACGGAAATGCTGGAAACTAGAGTTATTACTAAATCAAAGAATTGCGTATAACGATGCTCATAATGTTGATCACTGGATTATCTTGCCCAGACTCAATTAGTTACAGACCGTCGTCATACAACTGGATTACTGCGTAGCGCAGCGTTAAACAATAAGGAAACAAAAACAAAATCGAGCATTATGATTAGAGCAGAGACAGACGGGCAGACAGACAGATTTATTTCTGAAATTCTGGGCCCATAATACAAAAATGCAGGCTCATCAGGTTGTACGCGATTAAGTATTAGTACTGTAAATACAATGAATCAAGATAGTAATATCAGATTTGCGTCTTATTTGATCTATATGACGGAGGAGATATCCAAGACAAATTTTTGTTGTTGCAAGAAATTAGAAATCAAGTTGCGGTTAACAAGTGTACATGAAGGAAGGCATTCTTTTCTACTGGTAAACACATATAAGATGATCCACGACCTGACAAATGACCCCAATTTGCATACTTGGGAACGCCCCACAGAACGATCCACTTGAAACAAGAGGGAGACAGGTTGTCTGATAAATATCGAGAAGTTCATTTTCTTCGTGCGTTTCACGCATATATTGTTATAGCACACTCGATTTGGGAACAGGTACAATCCCAACGAATTGAATCAACACAATATACTGAGCAAATATGTTTAGGACCACCGGTCCATTTCACGAAGCAAATGACATTTTCCTGGGTTTTTTTTAAACAAAATTGTTGAATATCTAAAATGCTTGTCAATGCCCCAGTCATCTATTTGTCTTCCTCTTAACTAAAGGTTAGCGTGGAATATCAGTATCTTATGCCTGAAACTGCAGTCTTATCATTCGAAGGAATATGCGGTGTTGTTTTAATGGGTAAAGTTGACTTTTCGTCCGCTAAATATTAAATAGATAATAACTACATATAGTTAACTGTGTTTCATTTAACTTTTTAATATGTTAAAAGTTATCTGTTACTGAATGGCGGTGGCTAAATCAGAGTAGCAAGGGGGAAATATTTTTATCCCATAATTTTGTTCCTATTTCTCTGTACGGGCTGATTTTCGTCCATAATTCCGCTGGTGTTACACAGTAGCGAGACAGGTGTTAATCAGTACCGGTGTTGATTTCATGTCACGGTTAGCATGTATTGCACGTGCATAATCGTCAAGCTACCTGTAGCAGCCAAGTGTACTCGCCCAATTCCTTGTACCGCCTCTCCTGTCACAAATGCGTTTAGTGCGCAGGATCACCTAATATGTGTCTAGCAGTAACATCTTCACATCTCTCATATATTACCGTATTAATACACAACTGCAGGTACAATGGTAACATCATATTGTAATGCTTAAATATTAGTACTGTGAATATAGTGAATAAAACATTCTGCATTATTAGATTTGCGTCTTTCTTTCTATACTCTTCAAAGTTGTACGGGAACTGTACTTTCAATGTACGATTGTCGAAAATGGGAGATATATGGGATTGAATCAATGTTGATACAATAATAATGGATATTTTGAGAATGCATCACCACATGGATTTCTTTCAAAGCCAAGCCGTTCGTTCAGTTATCCCCCTTGTTAGGTGACTGGAGTATGGACCCGTGAAGGTCCCGGGGTAGAATAGGCCTTCAGCAACCCATGCTTGCCATAAAAGGTGACTATGCTTGTCGTAAGAGGCGACTAACGGGATCGGGTGGTCAGCCTCGCCGACTTGGTTGACACATGTCATCGGTTCCCCATTGCGCAGATCGATGCTCATGTTGTTGGTCACTGGATTGTCTGGTCCACACTCGATTATTTACAGACCGCCGCCATATAGCTGGAATATTGCTGAGTGCGGCGTAAAACTAAACTCACTCACTCACTCACTGGAGTATGACATGAATATTTCAGGTTTACAATTCAGTTCAGTCAGTAGTGTGTGAACTGACCCTGAAAACCCCGACCATGCGCAGATGCAAGAAAATTATCGGAAAAAATGGTCTACAGTGATTTATCGACCTGCCTGAAATACGTCAAGATTCATAATGACACCCCATGCACGTGTAGGAGGCTCCCACGTTGTGCACGTTCTACCCATGCATTGTGTTTGCGTGTGGTGATAACGTGAAATGATGCTGCACACACCTGATGAATGTCATTGTAACTTTCCTCAATGGGTTTTCTTTCTACCAGACTTCAAAGTTCAGGTTCCCCGATTTTTTTAAAGAGTATATAACACTATGTTCCGATTTGTTACTCAGTATAAATACCGGAAGATTCACAAACAGGTTACAGTGTATGAAGCCCAAGTAAAATCTTCCTCTGCCTCACTTGGAACAGTGTACAAGATCAAACATATTTATCCAAACCTAATACGTATGATTCCACATAAAACATCAAATATACCACTACTTAAAATAACGTCGCTCGAGAGACATTTATCTCCCCTGACTTGGTGTTGTCCAGTGGTTAAAGCGTTCCCTGGTCACCCCAAAGACCTGGGTTCGATTCCTCACCACGGTATGAAGTATGAAAGCCACTTTTTAGGACCCGATGCTGTGGTAGGTGTGGAGAGAGTGAGTGAGTATGGTTTTACGCCGCTTTTAGCAATATTCCAGCAATATCACAGCGTGGGACACCGGAAAGGGGATACACTTTGTAGCCATGAAGGGAATCGAACCCGGGTCTCCGGCATGAGGACCGGACCACTGGGCTACCTTAGAGCTCACTCACTGAATGATTCATTTGGCTTTGACATGATCATGCTCTTGGTTCCTTATTCTCGGGAATCACATTATGAATTATGTACTAAGGGAAAACAATGAGGGATCATATGAAAGCACATATGAAATGTTCCCTTATTATTTTCCAGTGTTTTGTCACACGCTATACGATACAAAGTTTGTGAAGAAACCACGAAAAAGACAAAGGAATTCTTGTCGTTTCATGTGATCCCTCATTTTTTCCCCACAGTATATATTACATGTGTTGGTAGTGTCCCTAAATACGCCAGTTAACTTTTGCATCATGCTGAAGACAAATTGTAATCTGTGTCTATGTTCGCAGTTTTCGCAGATTATTACACGTTCCCAGTAACGAACACATCCTAGTACTGAAGGTGAGTTGTTGACCATCTGGAACTCGAACCCACACCCACAGAATCAGGCACCTAATCGCCAGCAAAGTCAGCGATCTAACCCACTCAGCCACCGCGGCTTCCACACAGGGACGCTTGCTAGTTTGTTATGACTTTGTGTGTATAAACATATCAGCAAGCCTACCTGAGATACGTTTACTCCGTATATATGCACAGTAAACATAACACAGAATGTAGATATACACGGTTGACTATCTGAGGAGTATAGTAGATTGGAAATACAGATATTTCTGTATCATACACAATATATACCAAACACGAAATTCACATGTCTGCACCCTCAGTGATTTAGGAATTAGAAACGCAACCGCGTGGGGTCCTGCGACCAGACCGACCAACATGAGTGAGTGAGTGAGTTTGGTTTTGGCGATATTCCAGCAATATCACGGCGGCGGACACCAGTAATGGGCTTCACACAATGTATCCAGATGGGGAATAGCACCCCGGTCTTCGGCGTGACGAGCAAACGCTTGAATCACTGGGTTACCCCAGTGATTCCCACGAACATGGAATGAACGTGCAAAACGAATTGTTGGGCAATGAATACGAAAGGTTTTCATTTGTATGTCGTCACAATTGTGAAGTAAGAGAAAAGTCAAACGTGTCACTACTGACTCACACCACTAACGCCGTCAGAAAAAGATTCGACCTCAGCCAGGCTTTGGTGGGAACGTAATACCGTGAAACGTCCGTCCAGACACCACGTTCACAGATGAAATTGACGATCAACGTCAGGAACAGCAATAGAACCTCCGACAGCCATCACAAGCGACGACCGAAGGAAAAGGTTTCATGAACGTTTCCTGGCAAGTCGTCTTCTGATTGGTTACATGGTTACATTTCTGGATACATGGGAACCATACAAGTAACTGACAACAGTCACCTTGACACCTTGAAGGTTTCATGTGTACCTCAATGATCCTCGTTCAGTGACAAAGACTTACCAGCTTTGAACAGTAGAATACTATACATTCATGATTTACAAGGCGGCGAGGTAGCCGAATGGTTAAAGCGTTTGCTCATCACGGAGCAGACCCGGGTTCGATTATCCACTAGTGTACAATGTGTGATGCCTCCCCTTACTGTTCTTACCGTGATGCTGAATGTTGCTGAAAGCAGCGTAAAGTCAAAGTAGCTCACTCAAACGTTATTTATATATAACATAAGGCATAAATCTGAAAAACACTTTCGCATTTATGTAATTAATGGCAGTATGTTCATGACGGGGCACTTAATCATACCCACTCATGCTCAGTAACTGTGGCGGACAATTTGTTATACTGACGTTACGTCCGTGTGATTTAACGTCACCATGTCTAAACGATGAGATTAATTACGTGTTTGACATAGTATCCAATAAATGGAGAATGGAATTCATTTTGTTCACCGTCAGGAACTTACGTTGTGAATCCAGGCATTAAGTTGGATCGGGGACGATTGATTTTCTGTCGGTGGCCTCGTGTCGAGGTCGGGGATGCACTGACGTCTACCGTTACTCACACCGTGGGTTTGTCTGCGTTTGACATCACCTTTAGCTTAAATGACACAGAAACGGGTTCATGCGCCTTGCTCTTTCGGTATGATTGTGATACTGACCAAGGATTGTGATACTGACCATGTGCATTGTAGCTGCTGCAAAGTTTCGCATGAGTGAATGAGTAAGTGAGTGTGGGCGCGTGAGTGAGTGAGTGTGTTTGTTTATGGTTGAGTGTGTTATTCAGTTAGTGAGTGGGTGGGAGGGTTCACGCGTGAGTTTCTGGGCGAACGAGTGAGTATGTGAGTGAGGAAGGGAGGGAGAGAGGAACTTGATGGGATGTTTTGGGATGAGTGTTTGTATATGATTAATTCATGCGGATTGATGATGAATTGAGTGAGTGAGTAAGTGAAGTTCCATATGGTCTTGGACAAAACATATTGCAGGGCAGACATTGACTGACACTAATGCCTTGTCAGATACAGCCTCCATGCAGGATCTTTCCAGACGCCATTGGATCTGATCTTCCAGGCCAAACTCCGTCGCTGTGATGATGACGTCATTGCCATGATCACATTTTAGCATTAGCTGACCAGCATTTCTCTTGTTTGGTGAACGGCTCCTCATATTCTGAAATCAGTACAGACTGATCTAACGCACGCTCTTGACTTATCAGGAAGCAATACCCTAGAAGTTAATTGCAACTTACCATCTGTCACAAGGAACCGCATTCCAAGGACACTGCTTACTAGGAACTGTTGCTCTTGGATTAAAGTTAGGAGGAACCATTGTTGTGAGGAATTCATTACCCTGAAACATTGTCCAAGATTGTTATTTATCATCAACTATTGTTTTAGAAAGGTTCTTGGAATTATTGTCCAAGGACGTCAGTCGTCAGGTCCCATTGCTCTAGGACATCAAACTGCCAAGACTCATTGCCCACAGATTTGAGAGACTGGGACCGCTACTACACGACAAACATTGTCGAGGACATTTGATACCAGGAACTGAGCAAGAATTTATTACACGTTAGAACTAATTGGCATGTAGTGCATATCTGGTTACGTTCTTTCAATGACGTTAGTCAAAAAGAACCTTTCCTCTATGCTGTTCGTTAAAGGAACTATTCCCATTGCATGCTATTTTCCTGAAGTGTTAACATTAATATTCCGCAATGAGGTTAGTTACCAGGAACCTTTTCCTAGGAGTGAGTGAGTGAGTGAGTTTAGTTTTACGTCGCACTTAGCAATATTCCAGCTATATGGCGACGGTCTGTAAATAATCGAGTCTGGACCAGACAATCCAGTGATCAACAACATGAGCATCGATCTGCGCAATTGGGAACCGATGACATGTGTCAACCAAGTCAGCTAGTCTGACCACCCGATCCCGTTAGTCGCCTCTTACGACAAGCACAGTCACCTTTTACGGCAAGCATGGGTTGTTGAAGGCCTATTCTACCCCGGGACCTTCACGGGTCCCTTTTCCTAGGAGAGAGCGAGTGAGTGAGTATGGTTTTACGCCGTTTTAGCAACATTCCAGCAATATCCTGGTGGGCTTCACACATTGAACCCATCTGGGGAAACGAATATTGGTAACCGGGTCTTCGGAGTGACCACTGAACACTTTAATCTCTAGGCTACCCCTCCACCCCCTATTTTCCTTGATCACTAGTAATCTTTTCTTTTTGGATGTTAGTTACCAGAAGCAGTTACCCATTGAGTATATTTACTTTGAACGTTTGTTTTTCGAAGTAACCATGGCCGTTAGTTACCTGTATCATTCTCCTGAGAAATATTTCGTTGGACGTTAGATACAAAAGGTAATTCCCCTTGAGCGTTAGTCATCAGTGACTATTACTTTTGGACATGTTACCAGGGGCCATTCTCATTGGACACTGGTAACCAGGGGCCGTTAACCTGTGACGTTAGTTACCATCCCTTTGGACGTTTGTTATCAGGGCATTGTGTTTTGGAATTTGTTATCAGTGGACATTATATTTGGGTGTTAGTTACCAAGGGCCATTATATTTGGGTGTTAGTTACCAAGGGCCATTATATTTTGGCGTTAGTTACCAGGGGCCATTATATTTTGGTGTTAGTTACCGGGACCATACCTCATGGCCATTTCCCTTGGATATAGTTACCGAGTGTCATTACCACTGGGCGTTTGCTGGGTGAGGCCACTGGACGTTAAGTGACCAGAAACCACTAGCCCGGGCAGTTAGTTGTATCTGGTTCATACCAGAATAGAAGTACTTTACACTGTGTCTGACGTCAATACTCTCAGTAAAGCGGATACTTTCAATGCAACATGCTCACCACAAAGCTAATTCATCCCAGTGTCCATATCAATGTGGCATCAGTCAACCCACGGCGAGGATAAACACTTGCAAACTCAAGCCGGGCTTCAGGTAAAATTAAGAATTAAAGCCTATTTTCAACTCGAGAGCACATATGGAATGCCGGCGGTTGAAGCCAGTCGCTTAACGAGGGACTTCGATGTAGTTGCAGGGACACGAGGGTTTCAATGACCTTCACCACACATACAGGCTACGTTATAATGAACGTGTAACATTGGACTCAGGACAAGCTATCAATATAACGAGTGTTTCGCTCTTGCTTGTAATCTCTAAACAACATTGATCTTCTCTTTTATCTGGTGATATTTAACGACCCCCTTGAGCAACCTATGCTTCTTCGGAAGAGGAGTCTGCTGTGGTAATCCGGTTTGCTGACTTTGTTGGTGCATGTGTGGGATATGATGGTCATGGTGTTTGCCATTGAACAACTACCGTGGCGTAAGGAATTGCCATTAAATCAAACTCACAGATTCATACACGGCTGTTGCAGGTCAGAAGTTGTCAATGACGGTCACTAAACTGAAGTAGAAAAGAAATGATTTACATGTTTATTATCAAAGCAGACAAGTTAAATATTTTGAAAAACGCTTTACTGTGACATTCATGAAAATGTGACCACACAGTCTAATGATTCGCTGATGAATCATATGCATATTTAGGACAAGCTGGATTCGAACACGCAGTCATGTGTTTCTGGCTCACAGGGCTTCGCTCTTGACCGTGAATTATGGCGCCTGAGACGACTGGGCGCCATTCATCAGTACATGATAGTAGAGGGAGAAAACTGTGTCTCAGTATTGTGTGTTTGTGTTTATGCTTCAAGGTGTTGTGTTATTCATTTAAATATACAAGGCACAAGCAGTATCTGTCGCAAAGATTTGCGCTTGAGTTGTAGGCAGTCCGTGGTTTACATGAATGTGTAACACGATTAATGTCATTCGACATTAGGTTTTCTGACAAATATGATGAAACCTTCAAGCTTCAGGGGATAAGGATCGAGGATATGGATCGGGATCTTGGATTCAAACCCGGAGGCAACAAGTAACAATTCTGGACAATTCTGACAGTTATACACCCATGAAGATCTAGGCAAGAATTGGTCTTCAGGACTCTTGTCGCAGGAGGCGACTATTGGTATTCGGGTGGTCAGGCCCTCTGACTTCGTTGACACTTGTTATCGTGAAGATCGATGCTCATGATGTTCATCACTTGATTGTTTGGTCCAGACTCTATTATTTGCAGACCGCTGTCACATACTTGAATCTTGCTGACTGTGGAGTTAATCAACAAACCAAAGCAACAGTTATGTCGACAGATCAGAGACCATATATTTACAATAATTTGATAAAACAATCGCAGGACATTCGACAAATATCTCGAGGGTGTATAGTTGTGAGGAAAATAGGCGTGTGTGAATCTGTGTGTTTGATTTAATGGTTATTCCCTATGCGGCGGGAGTTATTCATGACACCGTTCAATGGAAAACATCATGCACTCATCAGCTTTCAGTAGCGACAGAAGAAACCGCATTACAAGATAGACAAGATGGACCATCTCCGGAAACCATTCCAGTAATTGCATCACAAACGAGTAATTGGATAATTGTGTTAGGTCCTCCCAGGGGAGGGATGTGATTATACGCTGCAGACCAGTTGCGGTTATCACAATGTTTTGTGCCATCTCCCAGGCCGGCTCCACAGACTTTGGGCGACTTTCATCGCCGCGCCGGAAGTTTGGGGGAAATCAATGTTAACGAAGCGTTCAATTGAAGATTCCTGTCTGCGTTGAAGAAAACATCGTTTGTGACACATGGTTTTCCCATCCCACCTTGTGTCCCCTCACCACCGATCCTTCCCTGCATTAGGTAGCTTGTACCTAAAAGATGATGGTGTAGGGATGAGGTTGGGGTGGGGCTGGGCGGAGAGGAGGGATGAATGAGTATGAGAGAAAGAACATATGTGAATCAGCTAGCGAGCGTGTACGTGCGTGTGCATCATAAACAGTGACTTTCATCATCATCATCATCATCATCATCATCATCATCATCTGTTGAGGCAGATGTACGAAAATTTACCTTCGTATAGTGGTAAATCGACTGGCTCTAAATTTCCTAACAATTGTTATGTTTCTGACGGTAAAATTGTGGTTTATAACTCTTTCGTATACATAAACAACCGACTACATCTGGCCTCTTTGCCAAGAAGTACACCTGAAAGATAGTGCATCGGATACGTGAAACATAGAATTTAACCAAAATATCTTGTGTCACAATGATATCAATTTTCTAAAATCCACAAACTTTGATTTGACTTTGGAAGACATGT
Source organism: Haliotis asinina (assembly GCF_037392515.1). NCBI lineage: Eukaryota > Metazoa > Mollusca > Gastropoda > Lepetellida > Haliotidae > Haliotis > Haliotis asinina. Next base: position 28,870,934 of record NC_090280.1, read on the forward strand.
TGATAATGACACAAGTGTATGTTTTTAATTTCCTCGTGACGGATCAGTTATTCATATTGCGAAGCAAATACCCAATGCCCAGCTGTGAAGACCAAAATCGACTCCAAGGTTTTGATCAAACCCACCGAAGATACACTTAAATGCTATATTTGATACTGCTGAAATCACTGTGATGCGACTGACAGTCGAAACCCTGCTTTGCAAGCGCAGCTCACATGCCCTGCACGCCCTACCCGTGTCCTTGCGTGTGCGCTGGCCACACTACCCGTCTTGTTCAGGAACAATGAAAAAATCTCATGCTACACAGCCATTCCTCGTAGCCCAGTAGGTAAAGCCACCAAGGTAATACGCGAAGGGTTGCAGGTTCGAAAACAGGCATCGGCACTATAAAGTGGATGTTTCCAATTCCTCATCCATTAAGCAATATCATTCAAAGCTATTCATACAAAGCAGGGATGAGTAATATCTAACTTCAAAAACAAGTAACGTAATTCAAAGTGAAGGACTATTCTCAGGGCTGTGTGCAGGTCTGTTGGAAATCCCATGGATTGTGTGTTAAGTGCCGGCGAAACTGCCTGTAGAGTATTTTAGTCGGTAAACGAAGAACCTGGCGAGATAACTTGACGTCAGTGGAAGTTTATAAATTTAGAGACAGATCAGTTTACCAAAATGATTGGTAATTACCTGGAATCAACAGGAAGTTACCCACACACGTAAGTGTCTTATGTCTAATACAGGTGAAAGGACAGTAAAAGACACACCTGATCAACTCTTTACAAGTCTTTACCCAGGATCAAATGTATTTGTTTGGATAGGTTTAACATTACCACCATGAACATATGTTTCTATACTTCATTACACGTGTTTCACACAATGCGTCACCCGTGATGAAGTGGAGAAAATTTCGTTTTATACAATATGGCATTGCATCAAATATTTAGATAAATCAGATAAGGACAGACTTTATGGATGAACTTCTATATTTGGGTAATGGGACGTTCCGATACAAATTCTTGTATCGTGTCAAGCTGGTATGACGATACAAGAATCTCTATAGAAACAATCACCCGAATAAAGAAGTTGTCCATCCATAATGGGTGTCCTTTTCTGATTCACCAAGTTTTAAATATGCTGCTTAAAGAACATGTATTATGACAACATTCTCGTTTAATTTCACAAACCAGCGTTATGATATTTTAATCAAAACCCTTGACTTCAATAAACCCATAGGTTTACCACCGACAGACTAGTTTCCTGTCAATGACTCAAGTATCCCAAAATTGGTGAAATATACTGGTTGTGTCTGACACTGTCGTCTTGAGATGCACATCTTCGATGTTTACAGTTTCGGTCGAGTGGGTTTAGGATTAGGAGGGTATTAGGATAGGATATTTATATAGCGCACATATCCACGCAAGTAGCACGTGCTAAAGACGTGGTAGTTTTACCAAGGGTTTTGATTTACAACATTACAACATGGGACACTAGAAATGTGCTTCACACATTGTACTCAAGTTGAGAATCGATCTTCAGCTTGACGGCACAAACTAGTTTAAAATCTACAGCCACGTTTCCACGAAGCCTCCATGGAGTCCAGGTGTGGGTGTGATCGACTCTTTTACCCACTGTCACCGGGTACTCACACTTGGGCTTCAACAAACGCCTCTTGGAGTTCGCGTAGTGTGTATTGTAACCATCATCCAACCTGACCAAGATATAGTCATTGGTACTGTATTAAGTTAACGGGGGTGAAGGGGTAGCCTAGTGGTTAAAGCGAGACTTGGGTTCGATTCCATCCCTGGCTACTGAGTGAGTGAATGAGTTTAGTTTTACGCCGCATTCAGTTCCCTCATGGCTACTATGTGTGACGTCCATTTTTGGCACCCCCCGCCGTGATACCACTAGAATGTTGCTGAAAGTGGCGTAAACCCATATTCACTCATTCAAAGTTGGCGGTTTCAAATTCAATGAGCTATTGCACAGCATTAAACCAAATGCAAGATGTTTTGTTTTCAAGCCTTGGTGATTGAGGAACATAGTGGTTAAAGTGTTCTCTCGACACGCCGAAGAAACATGTTCGATTCTTCACATGGGAACAGTGCGTGAAACCCATTACTGATGTCCGTCGTGATATTACTGGGATATTGCTAAGAGCAGAGTAACACCAAACTCTCTTGCTCAGTATACTAACTCTGACCTGTGAAGGCTTGCCAAGAACTAGTGATCGGTTTGACGTTCATGTAAATAGTAAGTACAGGTTTTGTTGGAAGATGTCATGTGCGCATGAAATTATTCTTTTATAACGCCTTTGCTCATCCAAACAATTAGCCATTTCTGATATACAAACTGACGTACATACAAACGTACACACCCTGTGCTTTGGTAATAATTTTTACAAAATTTGGGCAGGTGTTGCCAATGCCCCACAGATATTTACAATGTTGTTTTCAGAGTTTAATCATTTTGCGGTCTGTAAATAATTGAGTTTGGATCGGACAATCCAGCGCTCATCAGCATGAGCTTCGATCAGCGCAACCGATGACATGTGTCAACTAAGTCAGCGAACCTGACAATCTGATCCTGTTAGTCGCCTCTTATGACAAGCGTTGTCGCCTTTTGTGGCAAGCATATTTTGCTGAAGGCCTATTCTATCCCGGGACCTTCACGGGTCGTTAGGGTTAGGGGTAGCAGTAGGGTGGGGAGCAGTCATAAAGGGAAGATACCTTTCTTATGAACGTCAGTTTAGTTGAACATACACTTTGATAATGCACAGATAATGTAGACGTGAAGCATATAGGTGCCACCTTGCTTCTACAGTTATGGAAGATTTAAAGGTCAACCTTTCGATTAGAGAGGACAATAATTGCTCTCTGTTCAAGATAAAGCCTATCTTACCAGGAAGGATCTACCAATTACTAGGGCGATGAAAGCTATTTCGTGTTCGTTTGTGTGAAGTGACAGTAACGGTGTCAGTAATTTCTGCCTTGGACCTCCTCCTGCCGCTGTGAAGTACATCCATAATGGTCATTCAGGTCTTGGCCAACCCTTTGTCCAGAGTAGGACAGTATCTGGGCTCATTCCTCCTGACCACTGATCTGGTGATCAAGTCTGGGAGCTGTCCAAGTGAAGGGCGTGCTCGATGTAGACGGCGACAGGTATTTGGAGACTAGTTGCGTGGATGCCTGTGTGCAAATATTCTAAAACTTGAAGATCCAAGTCAGAATTGATCTTCAACAACTCGCATGCCGGTGACATATAAGAGGCGACAAACGGTATCGGGTGGTCAGGCTCACTCACTTGGTTGACACTTGTCATCGTATCCCAATTGCGTAGAATGATGCTCATGATGTTGATCACTGGATTGTCCGGTCCAGACTCGATTATTTACAGACCGTATAGCTGGAATATTGCTGAGTGCGGCGTTAACCAACGCAAACCAAAATCAGATATTCTAGGGCCGACATAGTGACCTATTCCATATGTTTATCATTCGGCAGATATCCTAGAGTTGACGCAGTGACTCAAGTATTTCATATTTGTCACCTGTAACTATTCGCTGTCCAACCGTCTACTGTTTTTCAACCAGTAGCTATTCCTAGTCCACGGTCGCCTTTGTTGTAGTGGTTAGAGCGTTCACCCTAAGAGCGGAAGATCGCGGGTTCGATTCCCGGTCGCGTCATACCAAAAGGCGTTAAAATGTAGTACTTGTTGATCACAGCCTGGCGCTCAGCATTAATCGGCACAGCAAAGACTGGTCGGCTCGGAGTCAGTATACTGTGTCTGAGTGGGGTATTTATGCTTAACTGCGACATGGGCTTGCACTATTCGTCGTCCCCAATTAGCTGTTAGACAGTTGAGGACAACATACCTGTGTTTGCTTCGAAGGTTGTACTCATTATTAGTGCATTGGCTTCTCATTGCAGAAGTTTTTCCTTAACGGTTTTCCATGGTTGAATTCGTATCTACTACCGATATGCCTCTCTGTTTTCTGGAGTGTGTGGGAGTCGATATAATTCGGAAACTGCAAACATGTACAATAGACTTACAACGTTCACTTTCAAAATCTCTTTAGACGGTTTATCTTGATGTATCGTCGAAATCCAGTTTAACACTTCCACCATCATTACTCTTTCAATTCTTATTTAAAGTCATGCCGAAATTATGGCATGCTTAGCACTATCACGCAACCCAGTCTCTGATGTTGTAAGCTGGTGCCATGCAGTGCGGTATCTCACGAGAGTGCATGAGATCTCGCCAGACAGGAGCGTGACAGTTCTCCCAACAGCTTTCGATTTGTGGGGCAGAAACCATCGGAGAAAGCTTTCATCGGATTCTATTGGTATTAGTGTCGGAGAATCCTGACTATCAAGAATACACAGCTAAATGTGTTCCCGTGCTGACGATGTTGTTGCATCTTATGATTAGCAGGCTAAATACTAACAAAAGACATTATCCCTTCGTTAACATAAATCGTAGACTGTCGTGGTAGGGAGACATACGTGTAATGGACGCGCCTCTCTTCACTGATTGCCGGAGAGGTGTGACAAGGGATGTGAGTGGATGAGTGAGCGGGCTGACGAGTGTGTGAGTGAGTGAATGACTGTGCATTTGTGTGCGTGTGTTGTGTGGTAGTGTACACATACGTGTGAGTATGAATGTGTGTGTGTGTGTGTGTGTGAGAGAGAGAGAGGGGGGGGGAGAGAACCGTAGATTTGTCTTTGTGCTTTGTGGCGGTAGTATGTGTTTGTGGCGTATTGATCAGTGTGTGAGTGTGAGTGTGAGTGTGAGTGTGAGTGTGTGTGTGTGTGTGTGTGTGTGTCTGTGTGTCTGTGTGTGTGTCTGTGTGTTCACTCATGTGTCGCTTCCACAATTTCATCTTATACTTATTACAGACAACGACAAATTAATTATCCATAATATACTGTCCTCCATGTACGTTCGCGACCATGTTATGTGCGTGAGTGTATATATATGAACTTCAAGTAGTAATAATTAAATTTTCATTGTGTTCATAAAAATTCTGGCAATCTGATTGGTTAACTGGGAACATTTCTTTTGAGTTCATTTCCCAATGAATCTGAAAAAAAATAAGCCACTCCCACCGAACCGGACTACTTTCGGACCTGAGGAATGTCGGGGAATACCTTTACACAGCGAGAATTCCCTTGCACTCGGGTACCTTAATGAACTTATGGTAAACATTGAAGTGATACATTGTGATTAACATAAACAAACAACTAAAAATTATCCGTGAACGTTAATAACGTTGCTATGCCTCGACAAGAGCATGCGCACGTTGGAACATCAGTTCATGGCATCGCAATCCCAGTCACATCACACCCTCTTTCTACTTGCGCAAATACTACAATCTCAGTTCCACTAACTTCTTATCATCGGGCTTTATTTCCAATTCTCACTTTTCAAACTGTCTCTTTCAGTTCGCAGGTAGTAATTCAAACGTTTGAAACTTTGCCGATACCGGGACGCGTCACGTTGAGTTGTTCCACTCTGATTCGCCGACCGATGTTAGCTTGGTTGATTGACAGCTGTTTGGGGGTGCTGTATGCTGATTGGCTAATGGTTGGTAGGCGTGTCATTTTATGTAAATGAGTCACCTGAGTCATGTCACGCCATTACCGAATTCTTACACCGAAAATGTTAATCGGTGGTAACAAAGATATCTGTTTCGATGAATTTGATTATGTTTAAAGAAAATATTGTTGAAAGGGTATAGTATTTGTTGCTGAATTTAATTATAAGGATTGACAGTGTATTTCTTTCGTTGTTACACGGATTCATACAGTTTGCACATTGGTTTTTAGTTTCATACTTCAATGCAACGAAAGAAATACATATTCATATATTGATATGCGAACGTGTCTTACTCCACCAGTGGCAGGTGTACGTACATGAATACTTGTTTACGTAAAATTGCTTTATTGCAGGGATGTTGCTATTTTGAGTGAGTGAGTGACTGGGTTTTACGCCGCTTTTCTCAATATTCCAGCAATATCACGACGGGGGACACCAGAAATGAGCTTCAAACATAGTATCCATGTGTGAACTGACACCTGACTATTTGGGTTTTATGCCACTTTGAGGAATGTTCTAGCAACATCCCACCGGAGGACGAAAGAAATGTGAGGAATCGAACGAGCGAACGAGTAAACCACCAGGCTACCCCACCGCCCCGACGGGCAACAGATGTGGGCGTCGTCCCCCGAGATAGGCCATGACAACAAGTACGTGACGAGCATATTTAGTTTCTGAAACAGTGCCGTGGGTGAGTGTCCCATGCGTCACGCCATCAATCACAGTACCTACTGTTAACGCTCCTGTCGACTGGGACATGAATATTCATTGATCTTCACAGGGTGTTCATGTTTTCTGTTCTGACTGTACCGGATTGATTGTTTCTGTGCTAATGTGGCAACGCCGAGACAGGCGCCTTGACACCCCATACGTGCAATCACACAGGCATGATGACAATTGTACTGAGTGAGAACTGTATTGAGTGAGAACTCTACTGATTTACTAGTGTGTTCAAAGAGAACTGTACTGATTTACTAGTATGCTGAAAGAGAACTGCACTGATTTACAAGTGTGTTGAAATAGAACTGTACTGTACTGATTTACTAGTGTATCGAAAGAGAACTGTACTGATTTTGCTTGTGTGTCAAAAGAGAACTGTACTGATTTACAAGTGTATTGAAAGAGAACTGTCCTGTACTGATTTACTAGTGTATTGAAAGAGAACTGTACTGTACTGATTTACTAGTGTATTGAAAGAGAACTGTACTGATTTACTAGTGTACTGAAAGAGAACTGTACTGTACTGATTTACTAGTGTATTGAAAGAGAACTGTACTGTACTGATTTACTAGTGTATTGAAAGAGAACTGTCCTGATTTACAAGTGTACTGAAAGAGAACTGTACTGTACTGATTTACTAGTGTACTGAAAGAGAACTGTACTGTACTGATTTACTAGTGTATTGAAAGAGAACTGTACTGATTTACAAGTGTACTGAAAGAGAACTGTACTGTACTGATTTACTAGTGTATTGAAAGAGAACTGTCCTGTACTGATTTACTAGTGTATTGAAAAAGAACTGTCCTGATTTACAAGTGTACTGAAAGAGAACTGTCCTGTACTGATTTACTAGTGTATTGAAAGAGAACTGTACTGTACTGATTTACTAGTGTATTGAAAGAGAACTGTACTGATTTACTAGTGTACTGAAAGAGAACTGTACTGTACTGATTTACTAGTGTATTGAAAGAGAACTGTACTGTACTGATTTACTAGTGTATTGAAAGAGAACTGTCCTGATTTACAAGTGTACTGAAAGAGAACTGTACTGTACTGATTCACTAGTGTACTGAAAGAGAACTGTACTGTACTGATTTACTAGTGTATTGACAGAGAACTGTACTGATTTACAAGTGTACTGAAAGAGAACTGTACTGTACTGATTTACTAGTGTATTGAAAGAGAACTGTCCTGTACTGATTTACTAGTGTATTGAAAGAGAACTGTCCTGATTTACAAGTGTACTGAAAGAGAACTGTACTGTACTGATTTACTAGTGTATTGAAAGAGAACTGTACTGTACTGATTTACTAGTGTATTGAAAGAGAACTGTACTGATTTACTAGTGTACTGAAAGAGAACTGTACTGTACTGATTTACTAGTGTATTGAAAGAGAACTGTACTGTACTGATTTACTAGTGTATTGAAAGAGAACTGTCCTGATTTACAAGTGTACTGAAAGAGAACTGTACTGTACTGATTTACTAGTGTACTGAAAGAGAACTGTACTGTACTGATTTACTAGTGTATTGAAAGAGAACTGTACTGATTTACAAGTGTACTGAAAGAGAACTGTACTGTACTGATTTACTAGTGTATTGAAAGAGAACTGTCCTGTACTGATTTACTAGTGTATTGAAAGAGAACTGTACTGATTTACTAGTGTGTTGAAAGAGAACTGTACTGATTTACAAGTGTACTGAAAGAGAACTGTACTGATTTACAAGTGTATTGAAAGAGAACTGTACTGATTTACAAGTGTGTTGAAGGAGAACTGTACTGATTTACTAGTGTGTTGAAAGAGAATTTACTGATTTACCAGTGTGTCGAAAGAGAATTGTACTGATTTACTAGTGTATTGAAAGAGAACTGTATTGATTTACTAGTGTGTTGAAAGAGAACTGTACCGATTTACTAGTGTGTTGGAAGAGAATTGTACTGAATGAGAAGTGTATTGAATCAGAACTGGACCTACCTTTCGAATACAGAACCGCACACTCTAAAGCACTTTCTAATACTCCTTTGCGTAATTGTAGACGATTGGGGCTAGGGTGAGGGTCCGGGTTAGGGTCTGGGTTAGGGTTTGCGTTGGTTAGGTTAGGTTAGGTTCGGTAAGGTAAGGTTTACCTAACCCCAACGTCCTCACGAGGGGTTGTGGTGCTGTATTCTAAAGGTGCTCTGAGAACTGGATTGATGAGAACTGTTTTGACTGAGAACTGTACTGATGCGAAATGTACTGAATGAACTGTACAGAATGACAACTGTATTGAATAAGAATTGTACTGAGTGACAACTGTATTGAATGACAACTGTGCTGATTGACAGTTGTATTAAATGAAAACTGTACTGATGAGAAATGTACTGAATGTGCAGAATGACAACTTCATTGACTAAGAACTGTATTAAATGAGAAATGTACTGAGTGACAACTGTATTGAATGGCAGCTGTACTGAATGACAGCGTATATATTGAATGAAAATGTGTACTGAATGGCCAGGGCACTGACTGACAACTTCTGTATTGAATAAGAAATACGCTGTCACAGCTATATTGAATAAACAAGGAACTGAAGAGCACTGTACTGGAACTTGTTAGAGGATGTTGTCTCGTGGTAATACCTGAAGGGCGCAAAGCATATAACCATTTGTGCAATTTGATAGAAAGGCAAATGGACCTTCAATTCATGAAGGTCCATGCAAAACATGCGTTAAAAATAGAACGTTCTGTTGTCTCACGGCTGTGTGGACAGATTAACAGTTTAACATTATGTTACTCCATGATTGTGCTGACAACTTAACATTATGGTGCTCGGCGTTTGTGCTAGTAGTTTCATGACTTCTGTCTCGTGATTGTGTTACTGTCCAAAATCTCATTGCTCCAAAATGTGTTACCGTAGAATATCCTGTTGCCTTATTATTGTGTTAGCGACTATGGTAACTTGCCCTAAGACTGTGTTAACAGGATAACACCAAGTTGTCCATCGATTGTGTTTGCAGTTCAACATCCTCTTGCTTTACGATTCTGTTTACAGCACAACATCACGTTGGCCTGTGACTGAGTCCGTGTATAACATCATGTCGCCCGATGAATGTGTTTAAAGTATAACAACGGTTGCACTAAAATTGTGTTTACAGTATTGCACCGCGTTGCTCCACCATTGTGTTACCGTGTAACTTTATGTTACCCAGCAGTTGTGTTAACACCATAACGTCCAGTTGCCTTACGATTGAGGTGACATTATAACATCTCGCTGCTCCAAGACTGCACTCCATCTTGTGTCACTTCGATTGTACAAACAACATCGTAATGCACCGGAATGGGTTAACATTTAGAAAAAGCAAAGCTTGCAGAGGTATCATCTTGCCAATATTATTCATACCTTGTTATGTGATCGCATTATAACAAATGCCATGCCAATGAAAAAAACATTCTTTAACAAACATGATCAATACATCTACTTGATATCTCTTCTTCTGTTTCCAGTCAAATTCATTGACTGTAATAAACAGAGTTCAGCCCCAGTAAGGCCATCAACTGTTTTAAATGGACGAGATTGAGTTAAAAGGTCGAGTTTGACGAAAAAAGCCAATTTCGTTCCCTGATGATAAAATATCAACTAATAGATGCTATCTTTACCATTGTCTCCGAGGCATCTTATGAAAGCAGATTTTAAGTAGTAGAAACATCAAAATGAACTGACGTGACACATATTCTGTGTTTACGCCGATTTTTGTATTCGAGCAATATTACCAAAAACACCCAAAACACCAAAAACACCCAAAACCGGCCTTCACACACATTATAAGTTGTTCACTGATCACGAAGGAAACATGGGTTGATGAACCCTCAATATTTTGTTTACCAGTGAACAACGTATTTATCTAACCGAGTTCCTTTTGGTTACTTTAGATTTCTTAGAAGCACGTTTACAAAACACTTTAACCACCGGGTTACCCCATTATCCAATAGGCCATAAGGAAGGGATGATTCACAGCGATATTGTCGTGTTCTCGCTATGTCGCCTACACTGTGTTGTTTTAAAGCAAAACAAAGACTAACGATATACTCACTACAAGGGTTAATGTACATTTTCCTATACCCACACTTACAGTCGGGCTGTATGAGATGTTTTGTTCAGATTCACCAAATCAATAATCGAAAATTGTTTTTAATCCTGTGGGAATGCAGGTTTTTTGTTGTTACATCTTCTATCATCTAAAGTCAGTGAACTACCACCGACTCCATTTATCTGTCTATGAAAACAAAGCAGAAACTCGTACCGAGTTGACAGCTAACAGGCTGATGAAGAGTCTGAGAGCATGACGTCACATGAATCTGTTCCGCGGTACGATGCCATTAGTAAACCAACAAATGATTTATTGATGACGTATTGATAGCCAAAATGTTTTACAGTGATCACTTGGGATTATAGATCTCATTATGATTACGCATTTAGTATCCATTATCTTACCGTCACATCCATCAGTTGGTCCCGAGGTTTTTGCGCTGTTGAAGGTTCACTGGACTAAGCGAGATTAGGAAAGGGGTGAATTTAAAATGGTTTTATAACTTGAAGGAGTTAACACACCCAGAACACACACACATAAGTGAGTGAATGAACCGCATTCATAATGGACGCTGCACAGAAGTCAATGTTGAAGTGATAACCACCCTTGTTGGCCTGATTCAGATGCTATTGTTGACATGATCATTTATGACGAGATATAGACCCCATTGCTGACGTGATATTGTTGACAAAGTATGCGCATACATTAGTAATAGTTCACCTTTAAATAAGAACGTTCCTTGTGAAGAATGGACAGTAAAAGTGATGACGCTGCGATAGCGAAGCTACTTAAAGGTTTCAGATGGCAAAATAGAACCCATTACGTTTTTGTTCCATAATGCTACAAAATTAACTTTATTAACATCAACGGAACAGGCAAAACAGCCGTGATATATGGATTTCTCACATGATTCAATCATTCATTATTTACCCCTGGCTATTCTTTGCTTTGTTTCACCTACCAGAAACATTAGTGAATTTTGAAACTACATCGGGGGTAAATCTGCCCGTGAGAGGTAGTTTTCAGATAAATAGAAAAATAAAGAGACGAAAAAAAATAAGCAATTCATTGTGCTTGATCTTATTTCTTATGAACCACGTTCTCCAAACTCTTCGTGTTGACATAACTGCCATGGGTTTGTTATATCAATCACTAGGAACCAGAGACACCTGTCGGTGGTGTGGTGTAAGTCGAGATGTTCTATTGTCCTGGGTGTGTGGAAGATGTGTGTTGAACTCCTTCTGATCACATCCATCGCAGTACCCGTGCTCAATTTGACTACTAATTGTCACCAGCTAGGCCGCCATACAAATTCAAGCCGTAGTTTCACCTTACCTTGTTAATAATACAGATTGATAGTTGCCTCGGAGGCACGGGGTTCGTGATGCATTGATTCTGGTTTCTAATAACCAGCATAAAAACCTGGGGCTGGCTGCTAAGTACACAACTGAAAATCAGATCTCGAACTTGGATTTCGTTTCCGTTTTGATTCAGCTCTTTGTGGCGGGGAATAAATTGTTTTTGTTGGTGCCAGGTTGAAAATACTTTCTGATAGTGATGTCATACACGTTAATGATTGGTTTCGCTATGGTGTGCACAACACACCCTGATACGGATGACATAATGCTCATTGGTATGTCTGAAACCACTCACAATTACATCTTACAATGTATCCTAACTGTATGGCTGAGTTGGTGAGTGCGAGAATGGGTGAGTTGGTGAGTGCGAGAGTCGATGGGTATGAGAGTGGGAGAGTTGGTTGGTGGGTGTGTTAGTGTGTAGGTGATGGATGTGTGGGTGAGTGGGTGAGTGAGTGAGTAGGGTGATGGATGAGGTAATGGGTGTGTGGATGTGTGGGGGTGTGGGGGTGTGGGTGAGTAGGGTGAAGGGTGTGTTAGTGTGTGGGTGAGTGGGGTAATGGGTGTGTGGGTGAGGGGGTGGGAGGGTAAGTGGGGTGATGGATGTGTGGGTGTGTAAGTGAGGTGATGGGTGTGTTAGTGTGTGGATGAGTGGGGCGATGGGTGTGTGGGTGAGGGGTGGGAGGGTGAGTAGGGTGATGGATGTGTGGGTGAGTGAGTGAGGTGATGGGTGTGTTAGTGTGTGGGTCAGTGGGGTGATAGGTGTGTGATGGTGAAGGGGTGGGAGGATGAGTGGGGTGATGGATGTGTGGGTGAGGGGTGGGAGGGTGAGTAGGGTGATGGATGTGTGGGTTAGGGGGTTAGAGGGTGAGTGGGGTGATGGATGTGTGGGTGAGTGAGTGAGGTGATGGGTGTGTTAGTGTGTGGGTCAGTGGGGTGATAGGTGTGTGGGTGAAGGGGTGGGAGGATGAGTGGGGTGATGGGTGTGTGGGTGAGGGGTGGGAGGGTGAGTAGGGTGATGGATGTGTGGGTTAGGGGGTTAGAGGGTGAGTGGGGTGATGGATGTGTGGGTGAGTGAGTGAGGTGATGGGTGTGTTAGTGTGTGGGTCAGTGGGGTGACAGGTGTGTGGGTGAAGGGGTGGGAGGATGAGTGGGGTGATGGATGTGTGGGTGAGGGGTTGGGAGGGTGAGTGGGGTGATGGATGTGTGGGTGAGTGGGTGAGTGGGTGAGTGAGTGGGGTGATGGGTGTGTTAGTGTGTGGGTCAGTGGGGTGACAGGTGTGTGGGTGAGGGGGTTAGAGGGTGAGTGGTGCGATGGATATGAGGGTGAGTGAGTGTGTGGGTGAGTGGGGTAATGGATGTGTGAGTGAGTGGGTGAGTGAGTGGGGTGATGGGTGTGTTAGTGTGTGGGTGAGTGGGGTAGTGGGTGTGTGGGTGAGGGAGTGGTAGGATGAGTGGGGTGATGGATGTGTTAGTGTGTGGGTGAGTAGGGTGATGGATGTGTGAGTGAGTGGGTGAGTGAGTGGGGTGATGGGTGTGTTAGTGTGTGGGTGAGTGGGGTAATGGGTGTGTGGGTGAGGGAGTGATAGGGTGAGTGGGGTGATGGATGTGTTAGTGTGTGGGTGAGTGAGTGGGGTGATGAATGTGTGGGTGTGTGGGTGGGTGAGTAGGGTGATGTATGTGTGAGTTAACGAAGGAGCGATCTGGAGGAGGGAAGGAGAGAAATGGAGCTGAAGTCGATTAGAACAGTATGACAGTTATACCATTGTTTGTCAGCTAACTATTCCAGGAAATACCCAAGTAATGCTTGTGTTGGAACCCGTGGTCAGAGGAATAGCTAAACATTGTAGTTTCAATTCACATACTACTCCATGTTGTCAACGTACGTAAAACTGATCCGTATTGTCTATGTGCAGTTGATACCTGTTGCGTTGGCAAAGAACAACCGATGCCTGCTGTCCACGTAGAACTGATATCTGTTGATCATCTCCACGAATTACCGAGACAAGAAGCAGTGTCAGTATTCAAATAACTCGAACTGTAAATAACACGACGTGTGTATGCGTGCTCCTTCATCGGAAACATTGTACTATTCACAATATTCATCCCTCATCTCCACGGAACAGCATTCCGTTGAATCCATGCACAAAACCTAGCATTATGATTATTATTAATGGAAAATTACACAGCAGAGCTTCCATATGCAAAAGATAAAAAGTCACCGCAGATCAATACCATGTTCTGCCAGTTTCTTATCATTATACAGTAACCTAATGGTGGCGTAAAACCATACTCACTCACTCACTCAATGAAGTAAACTGCTTTACATTCAGCACCCTGCTCACTATATCAACCGCTGGTTTTTCCGGTCCAGATCTATAAACAGCTACCACGGAGCTGGAAGGTTTTGGCCTTATAAAGAACGTACTGCAAGAGCTGATAACACGCCAAAGACAGGGGAGACAACTGCACGATTGGAGTGTGTAAGCCTGTCTGTGCTGTCACAACTAAATAAAGCGACTAGCAATGGCTGTTGTACTCAGTCCTGATACAGCACATATCGAATATACATACACGCACGTTGAGACTTGGTCTATCCTTTAAATGGAAGGAACATGCACGCCCAATCCTCCTCTACAGATCAAGATGTCTGCAGTCCTGGCTGGATGAAGTCGCTGCTGGAATGGCCTTCCGTGACAAGAGACACTTTTAACACTCGTAGACTGCTTGTCTAAACCCTGACGACAGCTGAGACGTGGACCTTCGTGCTTTATCACATGGACATCTTTTCCACCAAGGGTCCCAGTTTGTGTATGATAATTAGTTTTCAGGGAAGCAATTAGAGTGATGCATGGTTAAAAGTCGGACAAGTAAAGTGGAAAGAATTAACCGGGAAGAGTACCAACGCAGCTTCTATCGGTTGAATAAATGTGCTACAAAATATTTCATGCATTCAGAAATCGGTAAATATTTCATTTTGAAAGTTGAAATACTACAAAATGCTGACTCTACGTATCAATAAGGACTTAAGTGACGAAAGCTTATAAGAGACATTCTTCAGAGTGAGTCAACAAGCGAGTTTAGTTTAATGTTTTTGCAGGAAGGGGCACATCAGAAATGGTCTTTACACATTGCACCCATGTGGGGAATGAAAGCCTGGTCTTCCGAGTGACAAGCGAACGCTTTAACCACTAAGCTACCCCACCGACCCACATCTGTCTGACAAGTCTGAAATAACGTATAATGATTAAACCTTGACGTTAGTCAGCAGTGTTTTCTGGAAATTCTTTTCACTGTTGAACTTTTTTGATATCGTTAATATCGCACTACATTAAGGCGATCGTCATCATCATCATCATCATCGTCGTCGTCGTCGTCGTCGTCATCAACATCGTCTTCGTCATCGTCAATATAATCAACATTATCAGCACCAACATCATAGTGAACATCTACACAGTTATTTCATCATTACTAGTTCCATCCTTCAAGGGGCGGTGGGGAGCCATAAAGCGTTCGCTCGTGACACCGAAGACCCGTGTTCGATTCCCGACATGGGTACAGTCTGTGAAGCCACTAGGTGGAATCTCCCGGAAAAAGACGGTGTAAACCCAACTGGTGATAACACCGCTATTATGTGGCTGCATATTTATTTCTCCAACGCAGTACTGGACATAAATGTTTATTTGACCCCCAAACACTCTAAATCCAGGCACAGTGAAAGCGTTCATTAAGAGGACGTAATGACTCAGCCCGTCATGGCTTCTGTTGGAGATGATAAGAGCTTTCTGTCCCATGAGAGACACTTCCCTTCTGACACAACAGATGCTTCTAGTGTCGTTACAGACCACGTTCCCAGTTTACTATCAGCCATCACCATGCACTCTCCTGCTTAGGAGGCTCCAAACATGGCTAATGATCAACTCAGAGACACGCTGGCGATAAAGCACTCTCGACTTGCCTGGAAGTCTTTGCTGCTGAGCGACAAATAGAGTTTTATTGATTGCTAAATCACTGCATTTATCAAGATAATGGTGACATTTATTTTTTTAAAGATTTGAAATCTGATTTCTGTCTCGAAAAAATGTCAATACGATTCAATACACGTCACACATTTTGTTGCTGTTTATAAGAACATTTTTGTGTCGAAAATTGAATGGACTTAAAATCGCTGAAAAACACTTCCGTATATACAGTGTATATACTCCATCACACTATTGATTCAGCCAGAGAAGCCTAACATCGATTTCTGAAATGTACCCATATGAGTGTGTCATGAATATGACGTCATTGACTTCAACTGGCGAATCAGAATAGAGAATTGCTGAAATCACCAAATCACAAATATCAGACGTTATAACACTCTAGTTATATGTGAAAAATACTATGATACAATGTGCACAAGTGTTTTAATATCTTCCTAATATTTTAGTTCCTATAATTTGAAACTGTCTGTGTTCCACGTTAGATCCGACAGACATCTGTTGATTGGGCTGCTGACCTCCAACATAGACGTCCATCATACCTGAAAAGGGGAGACAATAAACATGTACTAGGTCAAGGTCAAGGTCAAGGTCACAATCAAATATAGTCATCTGTAAGAAGACTTTAATGGTATGTAAAGGTGTGTTAGCTTTTACGCCGCGTTTTAGCAAAATGCATGTATATATCAAGGCCTGGGACACTCGAACTGGGATTTACAATTTGACTCCAGGAGGAAATTGAAAAAGATCAACGCTACCCTACGGTCCTTGGAATACATGGTTAGCTGTGGTATGTAATTCCAAGTGTTGAACATAAACACCAAAATAACCAAGTGACAAAACCAATATTTGCACCTGGTGGAAGTATTTGAAGTGCGTGCGAATCTACATAAAAGGACAGAAGGAGATATCGCTTTTGTATTTTGCTATAATGAAAGGGATTGTTCGAGCATGGGGTAACACCGCTTCACCATTGTTCCAGCAATTTCACGGCTGGGGACAGTAATGTGCTTCACACAGTGTAGCCATGTGGGGAATCGAAACCGTATCTTCGGCGTGACGGCCGAATGCTTAAACCTTTTGCTTTAAACCAAATGGAGAATGACTACCCACTGTATTCCATGTTTTGTCCGCCATATAGATGGAAAATTGCTGAACAAACCAAATCATGTTAAAAACCGTGGCATATCACTTGCCTAGACAAAACCTGATAGTACAGTATATATTCTTTTATTTAGACCTGTGACAGTGTCACCAGCAGGTTACATAGGCAGACAGTTAATGTGGACGATAGACAACATATGGAAGGACTCTCGTCATACACCATGACACTTTGACATCCGTGGCTCATATTGTGTAAGTAGCATTTCTTTAACTCTTGGAGAAATATTGTGTGAAAAACATATGAGACTTTTGCAAACTTTAGATTGCTAAATACGATGCTGATTTATTTACTGAATATTTACTTTTTGTGTATTTGACTACGACTACGACTACGACTACTCCTGCTGCTGCTGCTGCTGCTGCTACTGTTACTACTACTGCTGCTGCTGCTGCTACTACTGCTACTACTACTACTGCTGCTACTACTACTACTGCTGCTACTACTACTACTGCTGCTACTACTGCTACTACTGCTGCTGCTGCTACTACTACTACTACTGCTACTGCTGCTGCTACTACTACTACTAGCACTAATACTATAACTACTAATAACACTAACGCTCCCACTGCTACCATTACAACAACCACCACCCCCACTACGTACTACTACTACTGCTACTACTACTACTGTTACTGCTGCTGCTACTACTACTACTGCTGCTACTACTACTACTAGCACTAATACTATAACTACTAATAACACTAACGCTCCCACTGCTACCATTACAACAACCACCACCCCCACTACGTACTACAAGTACTACTACTACTGTTACTGCTGCTGCTACTACTACTACTACTACTACTACTACTACTGCTGCTACACTACTACTAGCACTAATACTATAACTACTAATATCACTAACGCTACCACATTAGAACAACCACCACCACTACGTACTGCAAGTACTACTACTGCTGATCCACAGAGCAAAACACGATGACATACCTGGGAGAACCACCCATTCATCGTTATCGGTCCACACGGCCATGCTGCGGGGATCCACTGTAAATTCATTGACTACCGACCCGTTTGAAATAATGAATCTCCTGGTAAAACCAACCAACTGAATCCTGGGAACCGGAAGTGAAGAATTTTGCCATGACATATACACCTGAGACACCTGGAAGGGAAAAGGAATACCACGCACTTGATTTTTAGATATTCTTAACTTTTAAACATAGATTATTCACTATAGCTATCTCAAATGCGAAGATCGTAAATACGATATCACTTGTATCACGGTTCATTGGTTACCCTTTGCGACATTTCGGGTGATTCCGTCAGTGGGTCACGGAAAGGGCCGAGCAACTATGCGGTGAAGAACATTTGCAAATATATCATTTGGGTTTGACCCCACGTTGTTTCTTTTGCATAAGCTGGCACCGCATTGTACCTGCAAAAGCATCAGGTTTTTACGGTCAGTGTGGAAGATATCTGACCAGATAATTACGTTTGCACCACCAAATCGTGTGACCTTCCGTTCATTGCGACACGGTTATTCTGTAGCTCTGAGCTCCCCTATTTAGAATATATTCAGCCAGAAAGATTATTTTAGGACAGAACCTGGTCTGTGTATAGTGTATACCCACTAACCTCATCAGCGTCATACGACCCCGTGTTGTAGACGGTGACACTACACCACAGCCCCTCCCCAGCCATGACGGTGATGTCGCAGGTAAAGTCATCATATCTGAACGTGGTGTACGACAAGCCGTAGCCGTAGGGAAAGGCAGGCTCTCCATCGAAGAACCAGTATGTCCGACCAGCCATGGAATAGTTCACCATCGGAGGAATCTGCAAGATAACATTCGTTTGCTAAATAACAACATGGCCAAGCGTTGACTGATACCAATTAAACATATTCATCTGGGAATCATTGTTTGGATTTGAAATATCAAATGTAACATCTACAGTCCGAAACGACAGACCGCCGCCATACAGCTAGAATGTTGTTGAGTGCGGCGGAAAACTGAAGTCGCTCACTCATTCACTCACTCACCTCACCTCACCTCACCTCAACTCAACTCACTCACTAACTCACTCACTCACTCACTCACTCACTCACTCACTCACTCGTGAAGGTACGGGGTACACTAGCCCCAAGCAACTCATGCTTGCCGTAAAAGGCGTGTATGTTTGTCGTAAGTGGAGACTAACGGGATCTGGGTACCCGGCAGGATTAGAAGATCATACCGTGTACCCAGTCATTGCAGTAGCATGACGATGTTTGTTCTACAACAGCAGTATGCAGCTGCGTGTCCCTTCTAGTATCTATCTGGTAGACCAGTGAAGATCCGAGTTAGAATTGGTCTTCGCAGATCGATGAGCATGCTGTTGGTCACTGGATTGTCTGGTCCAGACTCGATTATTTACAGACAGCCGCCAAATGACTGGAATATTGCTGAGTGCAGCGTAAAACTAATCTCACTCACTCACTACTACTGCTACTACTTTATCTTGCTGTTGCCGCTACTGCTATCACCACTGCTGCTACTACTGCTACTACTGGTACTACTACTACTACTACTGGTACTACTACTACTACTACTACTACTACTACTACTACTGCTACTGCTGCTGCTGCTGCTGCTGCTACCATCACTACTATTTCTACTACCAGTCGCATCATTTATGATCCAAAACTCATCAAGGGCTCTACGGTGGCGGTTCTATACGAAAATCAAATTTCAATTTGTAATTAATATCTTAAAGTTATTAATGAATTCGTCTAAGTGACTAAAACGATGCTGTATTCTCCATGCACTTTACCTGTGTGTCACTGCTTGGCCACGTGTAGGGCAGTCTGGCTGCAGGGACTGAGCCAACCCCCGTGTTTGTCAGAGAGGCAAAGATAGCGTCGCCCGCAGCCTGAGCCGGATAAAAACATTCTATTATGGCAACAACACGTGGGTTCGCCACCGCCCATCCAATCTCAACAGGTCCGCCATTAAAGAGGAGAAGGACGACCGGCTTATCGGCTGTAACATGATAACGAGTTATGATTAACGAGTTATATGAGACTGATGCCCAGTACACTTGTTCCTGCATAAATCAGTTACAGTTATTATTATAAATGTGTTTTTGCAGAATCCTGTAAGTGAAATCCTTGAAGACGAATACATTTATTTCGCGAGATTCGGTATTTTCATTATTTTGATACATATTTACACAGTTTATTACCTACGATGATCGTGGTTCTGAATACAATGTAAAGATGCATTGTAGTTAGTGCAAGCCAGACCATATCCTGACCGACGTTCACGAATCGGGATCGATGCTGTTGAAGATGACGGTTCAGGTCAAGACCAGTGAGAGGTACACTTTGATACGGAGGATAGTAGACGAACATGTGAATGAGTCACTTTAGTTTTACGCCACACGCAGCAATATTCCAGCCATGTGGCGGAGATCTGTAAACAATGCGGATTCCATACAAGACAACCCAGAGATCAACAGCATCGATCTTCGCAACTGAAGAACGCTGACGTGTGTCAACCAACTGATGCGACCATGACCCCCCGATACCGTTAGTCGCCTCTTACGACAAGCGTGGGTGACAGAAGATCTGTTCTAATCCAGATCTTCTCTGTTCTAATCCAGATCTTCTCAGGTAAGATGACCATGTAAATGTAGCTGAAGACTATGAACAGATATGTACATGGTGGTCATGGTGTCGATGTTGACTTAGATGAAAAGGTAAATGTCACTGTGAGACAAGTTGGTGCAGAGGTTAATGCTGATATCGATGTTTTCGTCACTGGAAATGGACGTGAAGAACGTATGACCAGTCCACTAGCAACAGTATTTGCTGTTCTAGGTGTTGTATGTGATGTTGATGCGTAGATGGCGCAGGTGCTGTAGGTAATGTAGATGATATCTCACTGTTGTTGACGACGTCCTGTAAAAGCTGCAGTTGCTGTCCCGGCAGAGAAATGTTGTGTCGGTCATGCCCTTCAGACTCTATAGCTGGACCTGTAGGATATACCCTATTGTCACTTTAGATCACTGACACAGTTGTTCTGAAGTCGCACTCATTAATATGACAGTTTCGTCACGGTGTCGTGAAAGTATTTTAGTCTGGAGCAGACAATCCAGTGACTGATAGCGACGTCGTTACAGGATCACATATCTGACCTCCCGATCCTCGCATGTTACGACAACCATTCGTTAACCGTTGAGAACAAACACAAGTTGTAACTGGTCCAACTCGAAAGAACAAAGGAGGAAACTGGAGAGTTGTGCCCTTTACACATGACATAAGTTGCTGCGAATTTCACACCTGTTCCTAGGCACACGAACACCACGTCAGCTCCTTGCAGCGCCTTTACCACGTCCCCCTTCCTGTAGTCCGTGCAGAAGGTGCTGGAACAGCCTGCAGCGTGGGTGGCCATGGTGCCCAGTCTGACCAGTCCGGACAGAGGGGAGCTGATGTAACGGGGGTCAGGACTCGGGGCGTAGTCACCAAACACCTGCTGGCTGTCATTTGCCATAGGGCCTACTACCTGGAAAAGAATCCTGAGACTTTGTATTGAACACTAAAGTCATTCTCCATTATACTGCTGAGCAATAAGCAGATTCTCACACCTCTTCATTCAAAGCGTTGAATTGATGATTCTGAATTATATATTTTGAAACTCTTAAAACTTCATATTAGAATGCTCTTGAAAACTTTGATGCGTATCTGTCCGACACTTTAATCATAAACTAGTTCCTGTAGGATGATCACAAACTCGTTTCTGTAGAATAATAGTCATAGCGTTTTCCTGTAACATAGTTGTGATCTCCTTCCTGTAGTATGACCATAATCTTGATCAGTCTTGCAAAATCTTTCCTTCACCACGATAATAAACTCGTTCCTGTGGCATATCATAAACCCGTTTTTTGTAGATAATCCCGTCGTTTTAGTATAGTCCTAAACCTGGTCTTCAACAAAACCCTAAACTGGTTCCTGCAGCAATACCCTAAACTCTTTCGAGTAGTCAGTATGCAACTCACTGCGACGTGGGTGTAAAGTGTCTTGATAGGTAGAAAAGTATTGGTATTTTTCAGAAGAACAAATGTCTTGGCCGCTGCCTCTACAGCCAACTGTCGGTGTGTGGAGCTCAACACGACGTCATCAGTGTCAAGGTAGTTGTAAGGGTTCATTTCCGGTGGGTCGAACTCTCCAAGTCTAAGTCTGGTGTAGAGCAGACGTTTCATGTTTTCCCTGACCAACGTCTCGCTGACCTTGTTCTGGTGTATAGCATCAACTGTGAGTAATTACAAAGGTACTCCAATATTTTGTTTATTTCCACATTCAACAATATTTCAGCATTTCGACGTCGGTCCGAAGATCCAGTGATTGACATCATGAGCAGCTATAGTATATGGTGACATACATCCCGTCAGTGTGCTTGAACAACGTTCTTGTTATCATGTTCACCAGACAAAATATGTTCGGGATATTGACATTTTTAGGATTGATATTTGTCTGTCAATGAATAAATAAATCATTATTTATACTTTGAAAATTTACATATATTCCTAACTATTTTTGTCCAGTATATCAACATGCCGTGTTTCGATAATGACTATTACCTTTACCGACTGTAATCATGTTTTCATTGTTTTTCAGCTGGGGCGGTGGGGTAGCCTGGTGGTTAAAGCGTTCGCTCTTCACACTGAAGACCCGGGTCCGATTCTCCATAAAATGTGAGAATGTGTGGGCAAAATGTGTGAAATACATTTCTGGTGTGCCCCGCCGTGATCTTGCCAGAATATTACCAAATGAGGCGTAAAACCAAATTCTCTAACGCAGTCACTCCTTTTGATCTCGTCTTCAGTGTATCAATTGATGACTTGCTTTGAAGATACTCATCATATTGACCACTGGTTTTCCGGTCCAGATTCGACTTTTTACTGACCGCTGCTATATAGCTGGAATACTGCGTCGTCATACTTAACTCACTCACTCACTTTGTTTGATATCACAATACCACATATCATAGTTGAGTGAGGTGGATTTCCCGCCGATTTGAAAGGTATTTTATTCATATCATGCCATGTCTGCTGAATGTTGGAAAGACTGAGTTTACGTTACCGAAATTCGAACCCAAGGTACCAACAACGCTGCAGTATATTCTCTTCAAAGAGAAATAATAGCGGTATTTACCATCCCATGCTGCTACTTACTGATGGAGTTATAGACCCTTGTGTCACCGCCCTGCACCTCCAGGCCACATCCGGCGTTCAGACAGCCTGCAGCTGCGTCGACGGTGTTGTTGAAGTAGTGCTGAACGTTGATACTGGTGAGAAGAGCCCCAGCATCTGAAGCTACGTAGCCGGTGAAGTTCCACTCCCCTCTCAGTATGTCAGTCAGCAGCTTCTTGTTGGCGCAGGCGGGGATACCGTTGATGCTGTGAGAAGAGAAAATGTCTAGATATTCTGTAAATTGCTGGGAGTATGGCCATTTCCTGCTACACGGATGAATGTGCTTTGAGAGAATTGTTAACTGTCTAAACATATATGACATAGAATTAGCAGTCAGATTCAATAAGGTTTTGCTCTTACAGGTTATATGCGCAGTGGAGGCCGAATGATCCAGCTTCTGCGCATTTCCGGAAGGGAGGTAGGAAGTAACTTCTCCAATCCCGTTCTGAAACCTAGATGGAACTCCTAAGTAACCATCTCATCAGTCACTTGTGGCTCATGCAGAAACGTTGTCAACCTTGGTCATCAAGCTGTTGGAAGGGTTTTCGCCCAAAAAATGTTACAACATGGAACTTTTTGTCACGTGGCCTTGAACTTGGCATTAAGGAACTAAAGCAAGAACTGGTCAGTTCTCTGTCGGTATAATTTATCCAACAGTGGTATCTTTGTTACATTGTGTGGAAGGATATTTCAGAGGACTTACACTAGAATTCTGTCACAGATCCAGTCTTGCACAAACAGGCACACTCACGCACACTTGCATGCATGTTATCCTACCTCATTTCAATTTCAGACGTGAAGTGCATTTATTAGAGACCATTCCTAATTTATGAATAGGAGAGGGGAGTAATGTGGAATGTGACTGTACAAAATCCGCCCCCTCATCTCATTTCATGTACAAAATAGATGACATCCGATTCAGTGAATGTCTATCTAAAAAGCATCATTATGAAAATCAAAATAGGTAAAACTGAACCTGCTTTAGACTGCAAGTGCTGGGATGATGCAGCATATGATATACACAAGTACAAAGAAAGATTAATGTCGTTGCGTACAAGACGACGACTGTTTTTCCATCAGAGGCGTCTACAACATATACATTTCTGGAATGGAATGAGATTAAGTAAACCGACCACACCTTTGCATCAAAGTCGTGTCTACTGACGGGCCAGTCTTCTGGGCCTGCGGACACGTCGAAGTGTTTACAGGCGGAAGCAGTTCTCACATAGCGTGGGTGGCTACCATGGAGACCCTTCACGTGGTGGTATCCCATCTCCCCAGCATGGTAGGGGTCTTCACTTAGCGTCTCCTTAAATTCACGTTCGTTTGTAAAGACACAATGCTTGCTCATCTCTAGAATGCAGATTGGGTGAACGTAGCTATACTCTTGGTATTTGTTTGTTTTATTTGTTTTGTTTGTGAATGAGTGAGTTTAGTTTTACGCCACACCCTGCAATATCCCAGCTATATGACGGTCTTGGTAACTTCGAGTCAGGAGCAGACAATCCAGTGATCACCAGCTTGAGCATCAATCTACGCAACCGGGATTTGATGACATGTGTCAGAGACCCTGATCACACTATCATCTTTTACGACAAGCATGGGTAGTAGTATAGGGAATGGGGGTTCTGGACCACTTTCAAGAAATGTCTCTACAACACCTTATTTACTAAATAAGACGTTGGTGGGCCCCTTAGCTCTTGCTACTATTACCCCTACTACAAAAAAGTTGGCGGTAATTACTGTGCCTTGGTAGGAGGTAACACTGTGACGTACGGTACGATCAATACACGTTTATATCAATGAAGCAGTTTAACGTGAACCGCCTACGATCTCTTTGGTGTTCATAATAAAGGCTTGTTGGGCTTTTTGTATCCCCTGTGCTATGTACTTTTTTTCTCGTCCTCGCTGATAGCAGACTTACGAGACTTGGATCGAATATCTTGTTTCATTCCGTTATATTTTTTGAGTTCAGAGAGGATTGAACGAAACTCCTCTTCTGAGATCTTACTATCAGAGAGTGCCGTGGAAATACGCTCACTAACTGTGTTCAGTTTTGCTTCGGCCAGAACCCTGATCTCGTCGTGTTTCAATGCCTTACGATGCAGTCTGCGTGATACCAACTTAAGCGCCAACCCTAACACCCCCGCTATCCCAGCTGTTATTTCAAAACCTAGCACTATAGGTGCAGCCACGATGGTGGTTAACAACCCAACACCTGCAGCCCCTAGTCCCGTGCTGGTTGCCATAAGGGCAGTGTCAGCCCCGTCCACGATATTGAAAGCTCTATTGTACTTCTTACATAGTGCTTTCCGCGTGTCACGGTCTTGTTCTAGTTGACGTTTCACATCACATAACTGCCTCAAGCGGAACCCATCTACAGTTTCCAACGTCTTCGCTACTTCCTCTACGACTGGGTACAGACCCATCCTATAATATATATTATGAAAGATATTTTAATTGGGTTTCAGTTAATACTCTTCCAATGTATTTAAAGTCTACAAGTTCTATACGAGTAGTCAGGGTAATAGGTGAGAGGCTAATATACTTTCCTGTTGTAATAAAAACCCCACTGAGATTTATTAAGCGGTTTATAGGACCCCCGTGGGTATCCCGTTGTATAACAATACGACAATATTTGTTTGTGTGTTCGTCAAACCAGTGTATTGACACCCCGGGTAAAATTTGGTGTACTCTTGAGGTGTTTTCATTACCTAAAAATACAAAGAAGACTTCTATGATGAGTGTGAAAGGGGAGAATGTATCAAGACTTATGTTAGGAGTATAATTGATAAATGCTAATTTATTGTCTTCTCCAGGCCTTAAACTACTTTTTTCGGTCTCAGTAGTTGCTATGAATATCCTCTCCGGAATGAAATCCCCGGTCCAGATACCGTTGTTCCTAATCTTAGTGACAAATTTTGTATCTGTATCTATTGTGATATAAGGTGAGGCGAGTGTTAAGTTGATCAGCCATTTAGGCTCTTTTAA
This sequence comes from Haliotis asinina, assembly GCF_037392515.1. Classification (NCBI taxonomy): domain Eukaryota; kingdom Metazoa; phylum Mollusca; class Gastropoda; order Lepetellida; family Haliotidae; genus Haliotis; species Haliotis asinina. Next base: position 28,897,001 of record NC_090280.1, read on the forward strand.
ATCTGATAACGGCACCAGTCTGTACACGTTGTCTTTGAAGTGTAGGACGTATAATTCATCTTCCTCACCAGGCTGATCGAATCCCTCTGTATCTCCTAGGTCGTTAAGCGTGGTGTTGGGTCGATGACTGGTCATTATTATATTATTACGATATAATTTCCAACTGGTTTTTTGATAATAATTCAGGGGTGAACTTCATACCCATGAAGTGTATGTTGGCAGGCAGGAAGATATTGGTTAGTGATATCTTGTTTTCCACGATCACGTTGACCCCCTGCAGACTGGTGTTGGAGTCGGTACCCACCCGCACGTAAACATTGCAAACTTGATACTGGTGTCGTTTCACCCACCCGAGTTTGATCCCCTTCACGATCTCGATATTATTCCCCGATGGTTCCCCTAGGTAGACTTTGATGATCAGTGTTGAGTTTGCCGGTAGACTCTCTAGTATACTGACCACGCCTTCGAATTCAGACACCAACTGCAATTTCACGTTTTGTATGGTCGGTTTACTCGATAGCATATGAGCTGCCATAGTGTCGAGTGGGCTGATGACTATGCTACGTCTCTGAGTTGGGACGTAAGCCACGAGTATGGTTCCATTGTTCACGACTTTGTTTAGGTGGTTGTCTTTGTTATCCGTGAACACGTAGGGAGAGACGAGTCTAATATTGAGAAACCAGTCGTCGTTATCGGGTAACAACACCCACTTGTCATCTTCGGTGAAGACGAGCATATATGGCTTGTTTCGGGCGACGGTAGTGCTCTCAACATCGTCTAAGTCGAACAGTTTACCCCCGAACGATGGGTATATTATCCAGTTATTATCACCGGTGTTGACAAGGGAGTACTTAGTGTTTACTGTTGCTCTTGTGGTATCTATCATATCACTTAGGGCTCCACTGGAGGGGATTTCAACGCGTTTGTAAATGTTGTTTTTCAGTTGCAAGGCGTACGATGTACCATCTACTCCGGGAGCGTCGAAACCGCGCGTGTCTCCGAGGTCGGAGATCCCGATATTGACGCATTTTTTAACTCCGGGTCCTTGTGCGCTGGTCATTTTACATGAAGCGTTAAGCTGAGGTATCCTATATTTACAGGATTATGATTTATATCTAACACCGATATTGTCAGCTCAGGTATGTTGCCCTGGGTTAATTTTTTTATACTGCCGTGGTGAAAACGACTCGGTTCTACCGTCGTTGTATTTCTCAGTTTTCACCGGCACTGCTCTCAGTATAGTGGAAGGGTGACCTCCTTGAATGTTGTCCGTTGTGCTCACCTGACTGAGATGAATGTACAGCTCTCGGTACGGTACTAGGTCGGGTAACTTCGTGCCTGTGACGGTTGTTGTTGGTTTTATCTCATCAGGAGACATACCGAGTATCCTCGCTAATGGTCGGCCTAGCCTCAAGGGGTTTCTTCCGTTGTTGATTAACACCACTGTGCCGTTTGAGTCGTTCATCTTGAGTTCGGCTCCAAGGGGTTTGAAGACCTCGTCGTTTAGAGAGCACACGCTGTAGTAGCCGTCAGTTATCTGGCTGCGAGTTCCACTGACGAACAGCTTATTGTTGCTGATATTGATGTTAGTCCATTGCGGTAGGTAGGTGATATCGCAGAGTGCGACTTCGAGTTGACCTGACGTGTTATCGATCGCGTGCGTCAGCTGAACAGCCTCACCGCTCGTTATTCCTGGAAGTGTTATGTACATGTTAGAGTATATACACTCATTATATAAGAGTTTTAAAATGTTGTTTTACCCTAAACTGGACGTAGATTTCTCCCCGATGAAGATCGTGGTTGCTCCTGAGTTGTATTTCAATGCCCAGCTTTTAGATGTGTTCGATAAGTATAAGCTTTCGGTGACTAACATCAAGGCAGTCCACGCTTGGTTCAACAACCCTATGCAGTTCTGGCAGAATCAATTAAACTTTGCTGTGTGGTGCGCTACAACAGGGTGTGGTGTGACATTGACCGACACTCGACGTGGACCGCTGAGTCAGTCTGTGTTCAAGTTCCACGTGTACTACCAGGTCAGACGTATCCTTAAAGAGATCAGCGCCCCCCTCCCACAGGACAAAGCGTGGGACGCAACAAACAACCCGTATGATAGACGGGTCTACGAACGTATTTGCAATGAATTCGAAATAAACCCTAAGACGGATTGGCGTTTGCCGGGGCTGAACCACGGGTTGGGTATTCCTTACAGCGATGGGCTCTCAGTAAAAGCATTTAAGAAAGATTTACTAACAAACTTTATGAAACGAAAAATGTTTAGTACTGAGAATTTTTTCCATGCATTAGATGATATTGTTCCTAAACCTACCAAATATGGACCGAAACCAGTGAAAGATGCAAGTGATGATTTAATGAAACGAGGTATACTTAGGCAGGACTTTGCTTTATCGAGTAATGAATGGAGGGATGATCGTATGGACTTTGAAGGTGGTGTTGCTTTCACAATCCAGAAAGTGGAGCAGTCAACCGCAGACGGGTGGAAAATGTTTATGTTGGACAAGTCGAAAGGATTCACTCGTGCCGGGGTAGTCAGGTTGAACGACTCGATTCGAACGTACGTGTGGGCGCTGTTGGGTGCGCAGTCTATGACGCGTTCCAACATCCTCGGTAAGGGAACTGCTTACGACGCTCAGAAACAGTTCGTTTCCAACGTTGAGGATGCTATCAATTCTCCAGTTGATCTCCCGCGGGCCATCGAACGCTACCAAAACGTGTTAGAATACGCCAGATCGAAAGTCAATTACGTGTTCGGTGTGGGGCTGTACATGGCTCCGAGTGATATGCAACTGAGAAGGATCAAAAGTTGGGTATCAACCCTGATATTAACACCACCTATATCCCACACATCCCACCACTTGAAACGGGTATAGTGACGTCACCCCCGGAGTCTAAAGTTCATGTGGAGGTACCCCCCACACACTCTCATATTCAGGCTCAGCAGCATATTGATAGTAAAACGGCCCTGGTGGTTGGTGGGGTAGCTTTGGGACTTATTTGGTTAAAGATTTTTTAGCCGCTACGTACACCAGACCCGCCACGGCGACGATGGCTGCCCACAGGTTTTGACTGAGCCACATGGCAGTTTTAGACAGAGCGCTCAACAACCACGAGACGATGCTACCCAGGATGCCGGGAAGGGCTTCGGCGGCTTTACCAGCCAGTTTAGCTAGGCCTTCCCCGAGTTTTTTTATCCAGTCTTTAACACCACCGCCTGTGGGAGTTCCCCCGCCGGTAGGTGTGGGGGTTCCCCCCGTTAGTGACACCACCAGGGTTGATATGATGAAACCCAATGCAGTCAGAATGCTGGCGATGGTGATCCCTTGCTCCCGGAACAATATCCGAATCCTGTTGGCTAAAGTTGTATCCTCGTTCAGTATTCTATCGATTGTTTCCCGAATGCGACTGATCTGTGATCGAAGCTGTTCACGATTCGAGGAAGCGGATTCCAATCGTGTACGTCTCTCGTCTTCTAAATCACGTAGTCGTTCATTGATACGACGCTTCATATCATCGTTTTCAGTTTCGTTGAGTTTGGTTTTTTCCCTAGCGATGTGCTCGTCGATTTCGTTCAGTTTCCCCATGTTGTTCACGAGTTCTCCACGCACGCGTTTCACGGCTTCGTCTAAGCCGCGCAGTTCCCTTACCAGAAAGTCAAACCCCGGTAACGGTTTGTCCCAGTAGGTGCTCAACAGTTTTTCTATGCTGTCCGAGGCTTCTGTAGCACGCTGTGGTGTCATTTCATCTCTAGTGGTGAGGTGGGATCTGGTAGCTTGCAGATCTTCAACAACGACCTTAGGTATTGCACCACCGTAATTATGCATGTTTAGATCTTCACGGATAAATTTGACACCATAGCGTCTGGCTAGAGTTGACAAGGCCAGTGGTTCTTTAGTGCGCGTGTTAAAGATGTCAATCTTTTTGTTAGACTTAAGGCGTAGAACACCCTTTTTATCAATCAAAAAATTATTATAGTCTCGACCCTGTGGTTCAACGTAGTTTTTATCTCTTCTTAAACTTTCGTAATAATCATTTACCGTTGTTTCCAAAAGTTCTTGGCTCAATGGCGAACTAGTAAATGAGGTCTCCTGCACATCGGATGCCTGGGCACTATCGTCCCACATCTCATTCATAGGTATGTCTTCATCCATTATTTAGTATTAAAATATATTTTATTTATATATAACAATGTACGGCAGAAAATTAGATCCTTTCAGAAGATTGAGAGAACCATTAGGAGCCAGAGCCGTGCGTCAGTCGGTGACCATCACCAACAATCCCAGCAAGATAGACCAGAATCAAACTCTGCTGGTTAGATTTCCAAACCTTGGTGAGAATGACCTCATTGTACCAGGCACTGTTCGACTGGCGTTCAAGATCACGTTGACCTCCGACAACGACAAACGCGAGCTAGTGCGGAACGTGGGGCGAGCCATCATCAAGAAAACGACCGTCAAGATCAGCGGTAACGAGGTGCTGAGCATCGACGACAGCGACGTGTTTCACTGCTACAAGGATCTCTGGAAAAGCGAGAGAGAACGAGTCAATGATGTGTACCAGGGTATCAGCAAATCAACCCGGGCGCGCATAGGGTATGTCTTCACGCAAGACCAGCAAGACAAGCTATCGGACGGTGAAAAAGCCATCGCTCTAGCATACGGGAATCGATTCTGCGTGCCGCTAGACTTTGAGTTGCTCACGGGACACGCGCCGTTTTACCAGGCCACGCTGGGTGATAGGCTCGAATACGAGCTCACGTTTAACGACTATAGCAAAGTAGTGCGTACGCCGAACGGTGATGAGGCTAGTTATGCCATAGACAACATCTCTCTGGAGTTCGACATGGTCACTAGCCCGGAGCTGGCCAGGCAGGTTCGAAGTCAGTACTCTGGGAAGATGGCCATCCTGTACGATCGCGTACTGAGGCATAGATCAGTCGTGCGAGATAAGAGTGACACTGTGTGGAATATCAACCTGAACGTGCCGGCGCGATCGATGAAAGGTATCCTGGTCGTCCCCGTGGAGGATTACGATCCATTCCGGAGGGACAGCGAGAAGTTTTTCAACCCCGAGATTGAAAAGGTGGAAGTGACCATCGAGGGCGTGCCAAACCAGCTGTTCAGTCATGGTATGAGACCACACCAGCAGTGGGATGAGATAAAAAAGCTACCAGTGGGGGATTACATAACAAAGGACCTGGACCTCGGCTCCGTGCAGATCGGTGAATACCTGACCACCAAGTACGCCCTATGGTTGGACATGCGATCCACGGATGATGATAAACTGCACGGTAGCGGACGCCGTATAGATAACGGCAGCGAAGGGATAACCATCCAGATTACTAAGAAGGCTCAAACCGCTGGTAAGTTGAAATTATATCTGTACGTTATTATGGACGCGCAACTTAATATAGACAATGGGAGATTCGTGCAAGCCATCTACTAGTGGGGGGTACCCCCCCACAGCCCCCAACAATAAACTGCCCCACCTCCCCTCTGACCCACACTGCGCTATCATATGCGGGCAGACTGGCTGTGGGAAGACCGTTTTCGTGTTGGATATGTTGGAGGGTTACTATAAGGATGTGTTCGATAACATCGTTATCATGTGCCCTACTCTGAGCATGAATAAAACGTACGCGCGACCTTGGGTGATGACGGACCCGGACGTACACAAAATCGACCCTGGGACACGCCTGCAGGACTGGTTAAAAGCTCTTCACGAGAAATTTAAAGGGGAACCGACGCTGTTCATACTGGACGACTGCAGCGCTAATCGCAAGATAACAAAAAAGAGAGACATGCTATCGTACCTGGCCTTCTCCGGCCGGCATGCAAATCACAGCGTCTGGGTGCTAACGCAGAAGTTCAACTCGGTGTTGAAAGACCTCAGGGAGCAGACGCGATGGGTGGCCTTATTTCACTGCAAGGACAGGGATTCGTTCGAGGAGTGTTTGAGAGAGAACGATGTGATGAGTAAATTAGAACGGGAACGGGTGAAGAAACAGCTCGCTGAAACTAAACACGCTAAGCTCGTACTAAAAACCGACCAACCAGTAGCATATATAGTATGCTAAAGCTAAGCAAAGCTAAGCAAAGCTAAGCAAAGCTAAGCAAAGCTAAGCAAAGCTAAGCAAAGCTAAGCAAAGCTAAGCATATAGCTATGATATTTGAAGTATTTCTCTGTGTTTTGTCTGCATCGGGTATTATATAGTTAAAACTAAATCTTACTTGTTATATTATAAGATGGAGTGTGAGGAATTGCTCGAACAGTTGGGGGAATCCCCCACACCCACTGATGACAAGCGAGAGAAACTGGTGGCGTTGGCTGTTGGCGGCAAAGCCAAACATTACTTTGGAGACTACACTCCAGATAAAATTCACAAAATGTCAGCCGAAGAAATCGATAAGCTGTACGCTAGATACGAGTCCCGGCTCGGGGCAGAAATGACAAAGACAATAGGATCGGCTATGACCCAGATATACACCGGTATTGTGTCATACTTCCTTCCCATTCCACCAGAGCGCCGACTTTACCTGTGGGAGGACCTAGATAAAGACCCTTTTATCGAACACGCCGTGAGCTCTATCAGCTGCGAGCTGTACCACAAATATGGTATGTTGTTGGCTCCAGTGACGGCGGCGATTATCACGGCAAAGCATTGTCAATTTGAGAGAAAGAATAATAATAATAGTATAGATGGATGCTGCACAGGAAACCCCAGTGGGGGTACCCCCAACAGTGAGTCCCGAGGTGATGGAGGAGACCCCACCCCCAACAGTGACGGTGGAAACCCCTTCAACAGTAACCAGACAGAAGAATCCTAAGAGAGTAGCTGCCGGTAAAAAACGGTGGTGTAACCAACATAAAGTGACCAACCCAACCCGACTGTTGTTGGCTGTAGGCGTAACTGCTGCCTTGGCTATCTCGTGGTTATACGTGGGGGTACCCTCCCACAGTGAGCCACCACCCAACAGTGAGCCCCCCACCCCCACGGTAGACCCGCATATCATGTTATAATTTAAATATTTTTATATCATATACATAATGTCTGAGGGGAAAACGTTCGTCAACGACGCATACCACGCCACAGTGGTCGCCAGTCTAGCTGTAGGGTACGCTCGGTTGACTAAAATGGTGCTTAAACAACCAACTATCAAGCTAGATTTCAACCTGCAGGATATGGGTATGCTCATAATGAACCTTGGTATGGCGATGGCCACAAAAGACATCCTAGTAAAACAAGGAATAATACCTGATAATATAATGAAATAAATATAGGGATGGCCACGATAGCTATGATGGCCGGTGGGGCGTTAGTGAATGTCCTGGCATTTTCCGGGAGTAATTTCCTCTTCTCGAAACTACGAGATGATCACGCAATACAGGAAGAAAGGAAGCGGCACGATCTCGCTACTGAGAAATTACAAAGAGCACAGGCCAAGTACGCTAAAAAACGTCTCCAGAGGATCGATTTTATTAACGAACAACTCACGCGTGAAAACCATGCCGTTCAAACATTCAACGATGTCGATGAAGCAATGAAAGAATACTACCTACTAACTGGTAAACGATTGGAACCGCTTAATAAACCAACACTCGCTCAGTACTACACACCATCCAAGGGGCAAATGAATCGTGAACTGGTCTTCATAGTGTTGGGTATAGCAGCTACTGCGTTGGTTGCGAAGCAATTAAACTAAAATACCTATATAAGTAAACATGAGACCCGCTCCATACCGATGCGAATACATACTTATGGGGAAGACCGAGGCCTGTGGTAGGAAATGCAGGAATCAGGGGTTCTGTTGTTTCCATATGGGAAGTCCTAACTACACGTGTTCTGTGTGTGGTATCGGGGTTAAACTGCACTACTGTCTATGTAAAGCTCACGGAGCGAACGTAGTCAGACATCAACTCATCTACGAGAATAAAAAAGGCTACATAAAAGAACGTAGGCGACTGCTCAAGATAAAATCCAATTAGAGATTATACACACCTACGTATAGCTATGTCTGCGGAAAGTGTGATCGCATCTCTAGTTAAAAACATATTCAAATATGAACTGGCCTTATGGGGAAGCTTCAGATTTAAGATAATATTGGACGTGGTATGGATTAAAGAGGGTTTTAAGTATACTCGTCCCTTCGAATGGGAGCGGGATATCGCGACTCAATACCATATAGAACGTTTTTCAAGTCTAAGTGAATACTATAACCAAGGCGAGTGCTGGATTGAAACAGCCACACTATATATTTTACCAGGTACGTGGGACGATTTGACAGAATTACTAGAATTGGACCCGGCTGCCCGAGTTTGGCCTCTTCTGGATTGAAATATTTTTTTAATAAGGTTACTGTGAACCAATTAGACATTAGTTCTCTTAGGTGTAAACACTATGTCTACTGTACGCGAGCTGAAGAGGGTCGCAAAACAGAGAGGTGTCATCGGGTATTCTCGAATGCGGAAGTCAGCATTGTTGAGATTACTAGGTTTAGAAGCCCCTCCTACGGTAAAACAATTAAAAGCTCAAGCAAAACAGCTTGGACACACGGGTTATTCAAACCTGGGGAGAGCCGGGTTAACCGCATTGTTATCACATGCCCCCGTAGCACGTCCCACTGTAAAACAATTGAAAGCCGAGGCACACGATTTGGGTTTAGGCGGGTATTCCCGTATGAGGAAACCACAGCTTTTAGAATTATTACGACAGAATAGAGCTATTGACCTACAGTTCGTGCGCACTGAGCACGCCGTAGGCAATTATTTGAGAGGTTGGCGCATGCGCGTTGATAGAAACATAGACATTACAGATATCAAGCCTCTGATAGCTGATAAGGTCAACCAGGAACTAAATAACCTAGGAAGTATCAAGTTTCAGATCACAGTGAAAATGTCGCTCGATAAGCAGGTTGGGAGTACCACTGAGTATGTTCAGCCTTACTTCCGAGGTAAACAAGAGGTCGTCACACATGCAGAGACCATTGACGCATCAATCGATACCAGTTTTCAGCAGATACGAGAATACCTAGAACGCTACACACACTTGGGGTCTGGGTGGGCTGTAGATAAAATCGATAATGTCCATCTAGACATAGCTAACTACGTGCCGTTCAGAGGCGGGTCATACCTAGCCTTGCCTCCCTACTATAGGAACAAACATGCCATAGTAAACGTTAAGAATAGAGGAAACGATTGCCTGAGGTTAGCTATCAGGTCAGCCTTATTTCCAGCTGACACTCATTCAGATAGGCTTTCTAGCTATCCCCAAGACGATGGGCTCAACTGGGATGGTATAGATGAACCCACCCCCATATCCCAGATCACTAAAGTAGAAAAACAGAATAATCTGGCTATAAATGTCTTTGGGCACGAAGGTAACACAACAATAGTACACAGGGTCAGCCCGGTGAAGGATTGCCAAGTTATCAATATATTCATGATCCAGCGAGGTGATAAGTATCACTACACGTGGATAAAACACTTTAGCAGGCTGTTGTATGACCAATCGGCACACAGAGAAAAGACCCACTTCTGTGAACGATGCCTACATGGCTTCACCCGAGCTGATTTATTAGAATCCCACCGGGATGATTGTCAAGGTGTGGGGCAGACGGCCATACGAGTCGACATGCCTAAGGAAGGTGAAAATATCCTAAAATTCAGTAACCACAAGAACCAAATGTCTGTGCCTTATATCATATACGCCGACTTCGAAGCCTTAGTTGTGGGGGAATCCCCCACACCCCCTAGTGGTGAGAGCTTCACCCACAAGACACAAGAGCATAAAGCCTGTTCGTTTGGATACATTGTCGTCCGTTGTGACGGGGAAACGAAAGCTCCGGTAGTGTATAGGGGCCCTGACGCGGCTGAAAGGTTTCTAAAGTATTTGCAGGAGGAAGAAAAAATTATTAGGAATGCATTGTATAGAATCGCTCCCATGCGTATGACCCGAGTCGACAGGCTAGCTCACGCTAGTAGCACTAACTGTCACGTGTGCGACTCACCACTTAACGGTGATTCGGTGAGAGATCACTGCCACATAACTGGTAAGTATAGAGGCGCCGCTCACAGCGCGTGCAACCTCAAGCTTAAAATCAACCCTAGGACAATAAACATCCCCGTTGTCTTTCACAACTTGAGAGGGTACGACTCACACTTGATCATGCAGGCCATCGCGAAAATCGATGGTAATATAACGTGCATCCCCAACAATATGGAGAGATACATCTCCTTCAGCTTAAACGGACTTAGGTTCATTGACTCGTTTCAGTTCCTCCTATCATCACTCGACAGTCTGGTCAAGGCCAACAATACCTTCCCTATCACCGATCGATACACAGACGCCGAGACTAGACCCCTGCTTATGAGGAAGGGTGTGTACCCCTATGAGTACATGGATAGTTGGTTCAAGTTCACCGAGACCAGACTACCCCCTATTGACTGCTTTTATAGCAAGCTGAATGAGACGTCCGTCTCACGAGATGATTACTCGCACGCGACTAACGTATGGAATAAACTGGGTTGTAAGAACCTGGGTGATTGTCACGACCTGTACTTGAGGACAGATGTACTGCTGTTAGCCGACGTGTTTGAAACGTTTAGGCGGACGTGTTTAAAGCAGTATAAACTCGACCCCGCATGGTATTACACCAGCCCAGGTCTGTCGTGGGACGCCTTGCTTAAAAAGACCGGAGTTAATTTGGAATTGCTAACAGATTACGACATGCACCTATTCATTGAGAAAGGCTTGCGAGGTGGGATTTCCATGGCATCCAAACGATACGCGAAAGCAAATAATCAATACGTGAAAGGTTACGATCCTAACAAACCAACCAATCACATTCTCTACCTCGACGCAAACAACCTGTACGGCTGGGCCATGAGTCAGTATCTACCTACAGGGGGATTCGAATGGGTACCCCACGTTGATGTTATGGAGGTTGCACCAGATTCGAACAAAGGGTATATCCTCGAAGTTGACTTAGAGTATCCCAAGGAATTACACACATCGCACAACAGCTATCCCCTTGCACCCGAACGTATGAGGGTTAACACAGACTGGATGTCTGAGTACCAACATAACTTGTCAGGTGGTCGTGTGACAGACGTTGAAAAACTCGTGCCTAACTTAATGAATAAGACCAAGTACATCGTTCACTATCGCAACCTACAGCTGTACCTGTCGTTGGGTATGAGGCTGACCAAAATACACAGGGTGCTCATGTTCGACCAGAGCCCATGGATGGAGCCCTACATCAGAATGAACACAGACCTACGACAAAAAGCCACCAGTGATTTTGAGAAAAATCTCTACAAGCTCATGAACAACTCGGTGTTTGGTAAGACTATGGAGAACCTGAGGAAACGCGTGACCGTGAAGCTGGTTAGATCTAGTGAGGAAGACAAGCTCAGGAAATTGATAGCCAGTCCGGCATTCAACCGTAATAAAATATTTACAGACAACCTGGTTGCCATACACATGAAGAAAAGCCACATAAAATTCAACCGGCCTGTTTACGTGGGGATGAGCATCCTCGATTTATCCAAACACCTGATGTACGACTTTTACTACAACGAGCTCAAGAAACAGTACGGCGACAGGTGTGAAGTACTGTACACTGACACGGATTCCCTGCTGATGGAGATTCGAACCGAGGACGTGTACGAGGACATGAAAAAACACCTCGATTTATACGACACCAGCGACTACCCTAAGACCCATACCCTACACAGTACGGTAAATAAAAAGGTCCTAGGTAAGATGAAGGACGAGTGTGCTGGCACGCCCATAGCCGAGTACATAGGTTTGAGACCTAAGATGTACTCCATACTGAAAGCCGACAATAGTGAGATCCGGAAGGCTAAGGGGGTTAAGAAGTATGTGGTGAAACAACACATCAAACACGCCAGATTCAAGGAAGCCCTGTTCAAGACCCGTACCTTTAGACATAAAATGAACACACTTAGAAGTGATGGGCATAAGATATACGGACTGACTATAAACAAGACGTCCCTGTCGCCTATGGACACGAAACGTTGGATAGCTATTGATGGGATAAACACATACGCGTATGGACATGAAAAAATTTGAGGCTATTTACTACAGCCCGCGTGGGTACTGGAAAGGAGCTAACGCAGTAGATAAGCTAGCTAAACTAGCGCGAGTACCCACGGAGGAAGCCAAAGCGTGGCTTGAAAAACAAGCCCTGTGGCAGATCTATTTACCGGCACCACGCTACGTGCCTAGAAGGAGGTTCGGTATTAACATACCTAATAGCATTCACCAGGCAGACCTACTGTTCCTACCCCACGATAAGAGGTACAAGTATGCCTTAACCGTAGTGGATGTAGCCAGTCGTTACAAGGAAGCCGAACCCTTGACCACGAAAGATTCGGCCCAGGTAGCCAGAGGATTTGAATGCATATACAAACGCAGCCCACTGACGTGGCCAACAGAGCTGCAAGTTGACCCCGGACGGGAGTTCATGGGTGCCGTGTCACAACTGCTAGCCAAACACGATACAAAGGTCAGGCGTGGCACGGCCGGAGCCCATCGCAGCCAAGCCATAGTTGAGAGATTTAATAGGACTTTAGCTGAGCGCTTGTTCGGCTATCAGTATGCTAGGGAGATGGTCACCCCTGGAAAACGATCGACTGAATGGGTCACGAGGTTACCCAAGGTGGTGTCGGCAATCAACCATGAAGTCACCCGTCTCACCGGTAAGAAACCGGCAGACGCTATCAAACTAAAATCAATAGTTGCAGAGTCGGCCGCTCCATTGCGTGGGAAGGAGAAACAGATACCAGATAGGGCCCTAGTGAGGTATCTATACCAGCCGGGGGAACACGAGGGTGATAGCCGTAAGCGAGCCACCGATCCTATATGGTCAGTCAAAACTTACAACATAGATAAAGTGGATATGAAAGCCGACGAACCTAACTTGTACTACTTGAGGGGTGGGCCGGGTAGGGGGTTTGTAAGAGAAGAATTATTAATCGTACCGTACGGCACAGTGTTACCTCCTACCAAGGCACAGTAATTACCGCCAACTTTTTTGTAGTAGGGGTAATAGTAGCAAGAGCTAAGGGGCCCACCAACGTCTTATTTAGTAAATAAGGTGTTGTAGAGACATTTCTTGAAAGTGGTCCAGAACCCCCATTCCCTATACTACTTGGGTTGCTTAAGACCAATTCTTACCCGGATCTTCACAGATATATAGTCTTTGAAATGACTGAAGTAATATTGTCTCGCATGCACTGTTAAGTACAGTTATTGCATGATAAGATGTATAGAAATCCCTGAAGCGTGTTGTTTATAAGACGAAAAACAATTTCGTCAAAACGCATCCACATTCAAATCTTGAGACCATTGGACGTGTGCTTCGTCACAATATCAGCACCATCACGACCATATCACAAACATCATCATCATCATCCTCATCATTTCCGTTGTTACTATCATCATTACGCACCGGCCCTCTGCCCCAGCGAGGGTCTCTGTAGAGATCCATGTTGGGATTCCAGCAGCTGAGAGCCTGGTGGATGCCCATGGACCCTATCTTCACGAAGTGGTTGTAGTAGGCTCGAACCTCTGTACTGCTAGCCTCCGCCACTCGGTAGATCAGGTCCTTGCTGGAGGGTTGGGACAGAAATGCAGAAATGTGACGGACATCTGATGAAAATTCTACAGCAAAATGTCACCGATGTATCTCATCAATCTTTACGACAAAACAAAGAATCATGTTGTTATTATAGTCTGCAGTGAAAACGTACCCATGAATTTCACTTTAAACAAAAACGTAAAGTATATAAAGTGAAATTAAGATTGAAAATCCTCATAAACTTACCTTGTCGATTGAAAATGTGAGTCTCAGATTTTTATTCTACTTAGGATAAAAGATGTTCAACTAATTGGCTTGTATTACAAGGGTGTAATCGCAGTAGTTGGAACAGCAAAACAAATGCACGTGCCGCACGTGATGAGCGTTAACCAGCTCTGCTTGTTTTCGGTGTCTCATTTAAAGTACATACACCTTGTAATATAAACAAATGAAGTGATTGGAAACTATGACCTTTTATCCTAATTTGAATTAAATTCTGAAATGGGAGTGTTCAATTGGCAAGGTAAATTTGTGAGGATTCTTAATCTTAACTTCACTTTATTCGATTTACCATTTTGCTTGAAGTGAAATTCCAAATTCCGTACCATATGTTTTCACTGCGACAGACCTTATTGTTAACCCTAATCGCACAACGACATTGCTCAGACATTGCTCCAATAATGCTACTCTCACGGCCCGGTAAAATTCGGGTTTGTAAGGGTCTTTAGCAACTCGTGGTTATCGTGAGAGGCAACCAACATGATCGGGTGGTAAGGCTAGCTGACTGATTTCACGTGTAATTTCCCAATTGCGTTCATCGATGCTCATTATGTTGATCAATGGATTGCCTGGTCCAGACTCGATTATTGACAGACAGCCGCCTTATAGCTGGAATATTGCTGACTGCGGCGTTAAACAACCAGATAATCGACCTTATATCCTTGTGGTTAAAGTGTTCGCTCGTCACGACAACAGCACGAGTTCAGTTTCTCACAATTACACTGAATCGACGCTTCAGTACTACACAACACATGTACAACACAAACGTTCGTACATTAAACACTAAAACCAATCTGACAATACATGATTATCAACAGGTAGAATACAGAAACTCACTCAAACGACGCTCCAATGCCAATTGCCTGGGGGAAAGCCGTAGCGTTCTGACCAACATCACCCCGGCCACAGTTTGTCCACCAAGAGTATTCCCCAATACCTAATCTACTGATAGGTGGGGTAGCTCCCTGACCACTGGCCAGCTGAGCCTGAATCTCCTGGATGGTCAGTCTCCCCACCACATCCTCGACACGCACCTGCCAGGGTAGAGAGGCGTTACGGAAGGGGATGTCTGATGACGTAATACATATCAGAGATGACAGAAGGATTACAGAGGCGAAACGTTCCATCGTGAATGTGAATAGCCGTTCCTGGAAGTGTGTCAACGGACGATTTAATCACGTGATATCTCAAGGCAGTTATGAAAAGTCTGGGAATGTATCATCTGGCTCGCGTCCAAGATAAGATTGAAATAATATTCATGTAACGTTTCCTTATTTCAAGAACCGAATTTCCATCTCATCGCACATGGAAATTGTTCAAATTTGCCACACGTCATTGTGGTTCATCATGGAACTCATGAAACACTTGATTGGGAAGGTGAGGGTCACCAGTTCTCAATAGCACCCATACCAGTGTTGAACAATCTGGAACGGTAGCACCATGGACCAAATCACTTCTGTGGCTTGCTGCATGTTCACCCACACTTACTGCAGTGATGGTCAACTGTTGGAGGTTCTGTGGCTGCTGCTGACGAGATAGCAGACGTTGTCCAAGAGCATTAAATAACTATTCGATGGGAGTATCACTGGAGGCCTTAATAGCCATGGTAGTACTGGGGTGTTTTGGTTCTTCTAAAGAACAGTCTTGCCGTGGGAGCTTTCGTTTTAAATAAGGCTTGGTGTGTAATGGAAATTTCATCTGTGTAACGCTGGACCGTTAAATTGCAGTGTATCAAGTGAGTAAATGAGTGGGTTTGGCTTGAAGGTGCTATTACCAATATTCCAGCAATATCATGTTACGGGACACCAGACATGGGTTTCCCATAATGTCCAATGTGGTGAGTCGAACCCCGGTCGTGACGAGGTAACGTTTTAACCACTAGGCTACCCTACCGCCCAGGTCTGTTTTCCACATGCAGTAGGCATGTTGTGTTTAGGCGTTTCAATCGATTATAGTGCTGGTGTATGTCAACACCCTTTTTCCTCTGTTTTTGACAAGGTTTCATTTCATTCAAGGAATGCTGAATCAGTTGCTTCACTGCATGTTCTAACATGTCGTTTAAAGTGCTCATTATGCACACAAAAGTAAGCATTTACCGTAAAGTATATATGACCTCACCAAGTCCATATACGACTATCACATTTTAGGATGTTCCCATACTTTGGGTTGTATTTGTTTGTAGTATACTACTTACATAAACATAGAACGCCATTGATCAGAGAACATAAGCTGGGGACATTGCGTGTGTGAGTGAGTACATATCAGAAAGAAATGAGAAGCTGTGGGCACATTTGGTGCTGAGAGCATCACAATCAGTGTTCAAATAGTCCTAACCCTTCGCGTACCGTAGATCTTACAAACAGCGTTCGTGGTACATGAGTAGTGTTGTATCATATACGTAGACACAAGTTGACTTTATCTGTAATAATTTTTAAATCTGAAGATCTCTAAAGTCCACTTGTGTGTATTTTTCATCAGAATGGCAATGGAATTATCTAAAATAATACTGAATCAGTCAGTCAAATGTCGGCAATCTCTTCTATACTTAACATCGACAAAATTTCAATGGACGTGTGAAAAATCAAATTGTCCCTCGATGCATGTGCACTCGTCCGTGTAAGCAATTTCCTTAACTGGCTCCTCAGCCTTTCTTTCCTAAGTGTGATACGCTGTTCCCTGTTTGCAGTCCTTTGAAACACAAAGGGCAATTGGTGGACTAACCGCTGTGGTTAGTGATATTACCCTTGCGTATATCCGTGATCTGTCGTTTTCTAACGAGATGCAATTTCACCATTAGCACTGGGGATCGACCTGATAGTGGCATCCAGCGTCTTGTTACATTCGCTCGTCAAGACCGTTAAATCTACGGCACTGTACAGCTGGGCCGGTTCCTAATGGCATGGAACGTAATGACAGGACCGCACGGACACGGATTGAACCTTGAACAGTTTTCGGTTACGACAGATGAACAAGTCTGGATAATGTTATGTACGTTCACAACAGCCAATTACGAATTACCGGTTGAAACCGGCAGGTGGATTTTTATACCATTAACATGTTTCCCAGTTCCTTGATTGAGCTATATCGAAGGCGGATTTAAGTTGTAGGTGCTCGCCCTTGGAACTACAGGAAACAATTGATCTGTAAATATCGTTCGCATCAACGTCATCATGTATAACAAGAAACAAGAAAAATAGTCATTGTCGTAAAACGTTTAATATTTTCCTAATATTTTAGTTCCTATAATTTGAAACTGTCTCTGTAGCACGTTAGATCCAACAGATATCCGTTGCTTTGGTTGCTGGCCGCCCACGTAGATATTCATTGTACCTGCAAAACAGGATGCATTGAAGGGCATTGATAAGTTACACGTGCAATTGTTATCAGTCTTTGTCAACAAATGGCTTCCTCTGTGGAGTCTACATTATCTGATACAAACTATTGATAAGTAATCAGTAGTTATTATCGTTATCGCGTAATAAAACCATACTCACCTGGGACAACCACCCATCCGTCATCATCTGTCCACACGGCCATGTTCCTGGGGTCCAGTGTAAACTCGTAAACAGCAGACCTACCAGACATGATGGTTGTCCTGGTGAACGACACCAGCTGAATTCTGGGTACAGGAAGTGACGTATTTTGCCACGACATATAGGCCTGGGTGACCTGGAAAATATGTGAAATATATAGAAGCAGATGACCCACGTTGGCCAACTTGCCAGTACGTATGAGGTGTTGCACGTATCGGGGAAGTTGGTGACGTTGGTGTAAGGCGTAAGGGTTACCTTTGTGTTCCTGCCGTGTTGATAACCGGCGTATTGTGTTCATCTGACTCAGAATCATCATGTAGTTAGGTGGCATTGACCTTGCACTCACATCATTGATTTTTCCACCAGATTAAGAAACATCTACTCAAAACATTATTGCTGAATTCATTTCAGAACACAACGTAGTGATGTTTTGCGTCCAGTGACGTCATCAGCGTCATATAAACCTGTCTTGTGAACCATTTGGATACTGACCTCATCAGCGTCAAATGAGCCTGTATTGTAGACGGTGACACTACACCACAGCCCCTCCCCAGCCATGACGGTGATGTCGCAGATAAAGTCATCATATCTGAACGTGGTGTACGACAAGCCGTAGCCGTAGGGAAAGGCAGGCTCTCCATCGAAGAACCAGTATGTCCGACCAGCCATGGAATAGTTCACCATCGGAGGAATCTAAAAGAAGATGATTTCATTTACACTGGCATTCTTTCTTACCCATTAAACAACTCGTGTTGAATTTTTGTTCACCTGATACTCCCGTCTGGGCCACCTGTTGAATGCACTAACATGTTCACTTGATGATCACTATTCTGTTGAATTAAATAACATATCCACCTGTGAATCACTGCTCGGCCACGTGTATGGCAGTCTGGCGGCTGGCACAGATCCCGCCCCGGTGTTTGTGAGGGAAGCAAAGATGGCGTCGCCTGCCGCCTGAGCCGGAAGGAAACATTGCATGATTGCGACAACACCAGGAGCCGTTATCGCCCAGTTAATGTTGACTGGTCCCCCGGTAAATAACAGTAGCACCACTGGTTTGTTGGCTGTTGAAGAAAAATGTGTATATCTGTAAACACTGACACATTGTTTCAAATGACAGAGAAATTAAACGCTGATCCTTCTGGTTTCCTGGCAACATTGTTCACAATGTTCATGCACAGGCGAACGAGTGAATGTGCCTTTTCAGCAATTTTACAGCAATACAAGTGTGGGGGTCTCCAGGAATGGGTTTCATACATTGTACCCAGTTAGGGAATCGAACCCGGGCCTTCGGCGTGACGAACGAACCATTAGGCTACCCACCGTCCCATGCACGACGTAAAACGGTTCCTATTTGTTTTACAGACATAGTACATGCAACATTCTCCATGACTAGATGCTCGTATGTAGATGGTGAAGGTGATGTAGATTATGTAGGTGATATCTCACTGTTGCTGACGACGTCCTGCAGAAGTTGTAGTTGCTGTCCCGGCAGTGAGATGTTTTGTCGGTCATGCCCCTCCGTCTCGATTGCCTGGCCTGTTTCAAATACATAGACACTGATTATTCATTGGACACATTTGTATGAAGTTGAATGAGTCATTCTGAAATCCTACAGTCACATTGAAAAGACAAATTGAAGCACCAAATCCACCCAATCCACAGGTGTACTGAAACCATGGTATCCAAAACATGGAGCTATCCAGTGATGACAAGCTAACTCCATAAGATATTGCCCGTACTAACGGGATGGTCAGACTCATTGATTTGGTTGACGCATCGTATTGCCATCGTATCCCAACTGCGTAGATTCATGCTCATGCTTTTGATCACTGGATTGTCTTGTTCAGAATCCAGATTATTTGCGGACCATGTAGGAATATTGCTAACTGAGGCGTTAAAGGCCAAACTAACATGTAAAACAAAGGTGGAGCTCTAGTTTTGATTACTGCCCTTGTCAGCTAGCACGTTTTAAGTTTCTTTTATGCAGAGTCTATGAGAATATGGACCCGTGAAGGTAAGGGGTAGAATATGCCTTCAGCAACCCATGCTTGACGTAAAAGGCAACTATACTTGTCGCAAGAGGCGACTCATGGGATCGGGTTGTCAGACTCACTAACTTGCTTGACACATGTTATCGGTTCCCATTTGGGCAGACTGATGCTCATGTTGTTGACCACTGGATTGTCTGGTCCAGATTCTGTTTTTACAGTCCGCCGCCTTATACCTGTCGTTACGAAGGAAACCCCTCTAAACTCAGGCAAAGTTAGGCCACTGTCTAAATCAAACCACATAAGCGGATATTATGGAGCACCTTTTGGCATGATGGAGATCATACCTGTCCCCAAGCAAACAAAGACGGCATCAACTCCTTGCACCGCATTCTCCACGTCAGTCCTGTTGTAGTCGTTACATGCGGTGCTGGAGCAGCCCGCAGCGTACACACCAGCATTGCCCAGTCTCAGCAGTCCGTTCAGAGGGGACGTGATGAAGCGGGGGTCAGTCTTGGGCGCGTAGTCACCAAACAATTGTTCTGTGTCATTTGACATTGGTCCAACAACCTGTAAATATCCCTCATAAAAATTATAGGACGCTTCAGAAATTAGGAATTAATCGATTAAACATATACAGAAAATCATTGTACTGAATGTGTAATTAATTCACTGTTTTCTGCATCATGGACTTATTTACTTACAGCAAATTTATCGAGAGGTGATTTGATCGGTAGAAAACTGTTTTCATTTTTCAGCAAGACGAAGCTCTTGATAGCTGCCTCTACTGCTAGCTGACGGTGTGTGGAGCTCAGCACGACATCATCAATGTCAAGGTAGTTGTAAGGATTCATTTCTGGTGGGTCAAACTCTCCCAGCCTGAGTCTGGTGTAGAAAAGTGGTTTGATCTGGTCCCGGACAAAGGACTCTGTCAGTTTGTTCTGTTGTATCGCTGGAACTGAAAGAGAAAGAAGATAATTCTACTTCCACGAATGTTACGCGTGTTTTATGAGACGGAAAGGATGGGCGTGCACTAGCAACAACAAACAAGAAATTACGAAAAAACAAATAACAAAACAAAACCCAAAACATATGTGAATCGAAAGTGGAAGAGATGGACGCAAGAAGAAAGATAAGATATTGAACTGTCTGTACCTTTTGTCAAATGGTACCGTTGATGCCACCTACTTATTGAATTATACACTCTCAAGTCACCACGCTGGACTTCCAGGTTACAACCGGCTTTGAGACAAGCTGCAGCGGTGTCGACAGTGTTGTTCAAGTATTTATGTACGGTGATGATGTTGAGGATCTCCCCAGCGTCTGCAGCAATGTAGCCGGTGAAGTTCCACTCCCCTCTCAGTATGTCAGTCAACAGCTCCTTGTTGGCGCAGGCGGGGACACCGTTGATGCTGAATGTAGATACGTACTGATGCTGCACATTCTATATATGTAGGCACAAAGTTGAAGCCAAGGCAAACAGTTGTTATTGAAATCGATGTTATCTTCATTGTATTCAGTATTATTTGTGTCATTTACTGTATAATAAGAAGTATGCAAAATATAATTCTGTCAAAGAATAGTGCAACAACGTCTTTACCCTTAACATCTGTTGATGTACAACTGAGGATGATCCTTTCATGACTATTTCAAAGAAGGACATACGAATCATGCTCGCTTATTTATCATGATGCCAAATTTCATCCAAGAATATTTTAGAATCTTATGTTGTAGACATTCACAGGACATTCCCAAATTTGACCCTCATACCGAATGTTCTTACATATATTTGCCTGGAAGTATTTATGGTAGCAGCAGGATATCAAAATGCTTGGGAAACCCTATAATGTGCTTTTTTATAATGTACCTCGTCTAGGCACATATAAGTTCATGTATAATGTATATTGCCTGACATATGTCCGAAGCCTACTTATTGTTTGCTTATGACGTATTAGTTACCAGCACGAAAGCACAGTGTTAGTTGTTTGCCTGATTGTGTCAGGACAATGCTTATCTGTTATGACTACACTTTACTATAGGCACGAGTGTTCCGTAGAAGGTTAAAACGACACACGTAGCCAGTAGTCAGCCGGGCATGTAAATGTGATAAGCACGAGTAAACCACCCACAAGTTTCCTTGTTACAACGTGGAAGACTAGAGTTTACCTGCTATAAGCACACTGTTGACAGGCTGAAAGACCGCAGTTAAATGTAATAACTTCACAGGATACTTGTTAAAGCTGTATATTGTACATGGCATTCGAACACATTTTACTGCAAACGCAGTTCCTACAGTAAAAGAAGGCAAATATACCTGTTATAAGCACAGATCAAACTATAGGCTCCAGCTTCAACACATCGCCTGAAGGGAGGCAGGAAGTACGATCTCCAGTCTCGTTCTGAAACCTGGTAGACATAACACAGAGTGTCAAAAGTATTGGCAGAATTTTAAATATATTAGCAGAGGAATTTACATATCTCTCTTTGGCATGTTTCGAATCTGTTAGGCATGATACGTTTGTTTGAAAATCATGTGGAAAGTGGATAATGAGGAGCCTAAGATGTAACATAGGATTTGGACACATTGACTAATCTGTGCATCAAACACCTGTCTGGACACATTCATCCATCTGTGCATCGAACACATGTGTGGACATATTGGCCCACCTACCTGTGCATCAAACACCTGCCTAGACACTGGCCAGTTCTCAGGTCCTCCAGACACGTCAAAATGTTTACAGCCAGAACTAGTCCTCAGGTATCGAGGATGGGTACCATGGAGACCCTTCACGTGGTGGTAGCCCATCTCGCCAGCGTGGTAAGGGTCTTCACTGAGTGTTTCCTGCAAGTATTAACTCACATATAAGGAGCATCCGGACTCACCGCCTACCGGAAGTCATTCACGTGAAATGAAGTACATACTGCATAAACTGTTTCAGTTGAAGTACAATCAGACCTCCGAATCCTTACAGTTACAATGTGTTTCAAACATAGTTCATTGTGTTCTGTTTAATGGACAACGGCTACACCTGAGTGTGTGTAACATCAACCATGTTCTGTTTACAGCTACTGATGCCCTTAACAGAACCTCACTTGATAGAAATGGACAAGTATGTCATAACTGTTATTCTTTAAGGCTACGTGAAGAAGAATTAATGAAACGTTATTACACATAACAACGGCAGCTTCTATTCACGGGTAACGTTAATTGTCCACCATTACTACTAGATATTTCTTTAATATAATATACTATTCAAACACCGGTAGCGAAGGCCGATCTTTGTAGCTGGAATATTACATTAAGTCATTAACATTCATCCGCCTACTTCCCGCATAGATGACTTAACTTCTTCTCCATGATCTGGAACCGTGTCCCTGTTGAGGTCAACTGTTTTCATCTCACCGTTAATATCTGACCGTGCCCCGTTGGGGATTATGGTTTCTCAGCTGATTGTTCTCCTCCTTGGGGTATGAACGTATCGACCCCCTAGACAAGTCATGTCGTTCCCTTAGTAGGTCTCGGAAGGTGTCCACTCTCGGGATATCAATCAGGGCAGCAATCAGGACAGCAACCAGGACAGCAATGAGGCAAACGATCATTGTAACAATGCGGACAACAACCAGAACAGCACAGTGGCCAACAATCAGGGAAATTATCAGGACAGTAGTCAGGTCGACGATCCGGACAGCCGTTAGGCAAACAATCAGGACAGCACAGAGGCCTACAATCAGGTCAACAGTCAGGACAGAAGTCAACAATTAGTACAACAATCAGAACAACAGTCAGTAGTCCGGAAAGAAATCAGTACAGCAATCAGGCTATATATCAGGACAACAATCAGGAAATCAGTCAGGTCAACAATCGGACAAACTATCAGTACAGCAGTCAAGCCAACCAGCAGCCACGGAAACAATCAATCCAAAATCAGGACAGCAGGTAGTCCAACAATTGGTTCAACCATCGATATAGCAGTCAGGCAAACAATTAGGCCAACAACCTGGAGAACAATCAAGACAGCAGTAAGGACAGCCATCAGTCCAACAATCACGCTTACACTCCAGTCAGAGATCAGGACAGCAGTAAGGCAAACAAGCAGGCCGCTCCAACAAGAGGTTTCTGAATGAATCCCCGTTAGGGCTCCATGTTCCTCACCTGTCCCCTCCCCCACCTCGGGTCCCTGAACGTGTCCATGTTAGGGCTGAAGCAGCTGATCGCCATATGTACATCTAGAGTAGCCCCTGTCTTCATGAAGTAATTGTAGTAGGCGCGGACCTCTGTGCTGCTCGCCTCGGCTATTCGGTAAATCAAATCCTTGCTGCACAATGATACACGGATACAGATATAAGTAAATACAATGAATGCACAATTAATGTCAGTTGTCATTGACCTTCTCAACAAAATCGCAAGAAAAGATGTCTTTTCTACACGTCTGGTTAAGCTTTCTGACATCATGTAGTTTAGGGGGCACACCGAGGAGACTATATCTCGAGTTTGGTTTGTTTCTAACACTCCAGTGCAACTGTTAGTGGTTAGTAAACACAGCTTGTCAATTTCATCAAAAGTGGTTAACACCTTAAACTTGGGAAACGTTAGCGGTTTTACAAACGGCAGCCATTTAAATGAAATCCAAATACAGCCAGACACGTTTGTGTCGAAGTCAGGAGAACCTATGCAGATATTTCAATTGATCTGATAGCCGTGGTACGACTCAGCCTTCTTTTCGAGACAAGTGTAGGTTAGGCACATCAGAACTCGACTCCATGTTGTTAAGAATAGATACGTCACGACAATATTACATACTTCGAGTTATCCGAGGTTCGATACAGAGGATACACGGGTGTTTGATTGAAGATGTAAGACGAAGTCTAGTGTTTATCAATGTTTCAGCGTTTAACTTGATAGTTTATTGTGACGGTGCTGTACTCACTCGAAAGACGCCCCTATTCCGATCCCCTGGGGAAAAGCCGTAGCGTTCTGGCCAACATCCCCCCTACCACAGTTTGACCACCATGAGTACTGATTAATCCCCAGTCTAGATATCGGAGGCGCTTGTCCTCGACCACTGGCCAGCTGTGTCTGAATCTCCTGGATGGTCAGTCTCCCAACCACGTCGTCAACACGCACCTGCCAGGATAAAGAAGCGTTGCGAAAGGGTATGTCTGCAGTGGAATAGGTGAGTAAAGACAAAAGGGTAAAACACAGCACGTATCGCATGGTGGAATGTGTAACCGGGGCTGAATCAGATCCAACTGAGACTGAACAGCAATTTGGAATTTGGAATGATAATAAGACATTCCCAGGAACGAACATCTGGCCTCTTTCTTTCAAGGTTTGATCTGAATTAAGGTTATCTTAGGTATTTCAACCATCCAGAACCGCCCACTGTTAACGGAATGACAATAGTAATTTTTCAGAATAGAATGTCAGAGCGTGTATGATTTGCAGTCGAGAAGTAAAGATATTTGTTTACAGTGCTGCAAGACACATTAGAGACCAGAACATGCGAAAAAGCATCATGTCCATACCATCACCATGTACAACCAGATCATGCCCTCATCATGTACAACCAGATCATGCCCTCATCATGTACAACCAGATCATGCCCTCATCATGTACAACCAGTTCATGCCCTCATCATGTACAGCCAGTTCATGCCCTCATCATGTACAACCAGTTCATGCCCTCATCATGTACAACCAGATCATGCCCTCATCATGTACAACCAGTTAATGCCCTCATCATGTACAACCAGTTCATGTCCTCATCATGTACAACCAGTTCATGCCCTCATTATGTACAACCAGTTCATACCCTCATTATGTACAATCAGTCTATACCCTCATCATGTACAGCCAGTTCATGCCCTCATCATGTACAACCAGTTCATGCCCTCATCATGTACAACCAGATCATGCCCTCATCATGTACAACCAGTTAATGCCCTCATCATGTACAACCAGTTCATGTCCTCATCATGTACAACCAGTTCATGCCCTCATTATGTACAACCAGTTCATACCCTCATTATGTACAATCAGTCTATACCCTCATCATGTACAATCAGTCTATACCCTCATCATGTACAATCAGTTTACCCTCACCATGTACAACCACCCCCCTCATCATGTACAACCAGTCCATACCCTAACCATGTACAACCAGTTTATACCCTCACCATGCACAATCTGTCTATACCCTCAGTACACAAAGTCTGCACACAACGTTGACTCCAAGGCGTTTACACCCGGACACAGATGGGCTCGATCCCGGCGCCTGAAAATCCCTGGATCACTAGCCTTGCGTCTTTGAGAGCTCTACCACCACATCCCTCATATCCTTACCATGCACAGCCCGATGAAACCCACAGTAGCACATACCAAGCAAACAAAGGAAACGTCTAGGAGCTCCCTGCATCCTACCACATAATCACACATACATCTGCAATTTTCGTCAAAGTGTTAACTGGCACGTGAAAAATCAATTTTCCATCATTTCTGGACATTGCGTGAGAATATGTCCGTGCAAACAAAATTGGCACTTCAGTATTTCTGTCCTTTAATCGCTCGAGTGTGACACGCACTTCCATGTTGACGGTCTTTTTAAACAGAAAGGGCAATTGGTGACCCATCGGCTGGAGAATGTGATATTACCCTCGAGTATATCTGTCGTTTCCAGGGGAGATATAATATAACCATGACCACTAGTGATCGAACTCATTGTAGCCTCCGGTCTCGGACAGTCCGGGTCACGACGTTCAACCTACAGATCCCAGTATCGGGATTGGTTCACCCAACGAGCACTGGCCATCTCTGTGGGACCATCAATAGGACTTTGACTGAAGACTGAACACACAACAGTTCTGATCTAAAGTCATCATCACACCTGACAGTTCAATACTACATCGATCAGGTTTTGAGGATGGACATACAAAACTGTGACCTCTCCAAAAATCCATATCGTCACTTATAAACGATTGTATAACTTTTCGTGGACAGCACAACATTGTCTCATGACATACTTTTAGCAATCGAGGATGAAATGTAAAAATCCGCAGGAACAGAACAAAACACTTTGAAGTTGCCTGAAATCAAATCTGGAGAGAAAGTTACACCCTTAATAACGTTCATGAATTAGGAGATATCGCTGTTTTAGAAAGCGCAAAATATTGACCAGTAAGAAAAATATTTATTTCCCGTTGAAGCGTTGAAGTTTTCCATACACCGCCTCTTTGTAAGAAGTGATCCTAAATATGTTTTCCATTGATTTTCTCGTTGAAACAAACAAAGTCCTAAATATCTCTTTCTTACACTTCCTCGTTGAAACAACTGAATCCTACATGCATGTTTCAGACACTGCTTCGGACCCAAAATGTACAGCAATGTAATACAATACTGATTTATACTCTCTTTCTACTTTTTCGTGTTCATGTATCTTTGCTGTCAGACAATCGGCGTTCTTGGATGTCTTACCATTCGATGTGCAGGAGTTACGTAATCCAATTAGGCAAATAACAAAACACCAGTGTAAGATAAATGATCACATTCAGGCTGAAACGACCATGGAACTAGAGAGGGGCTGTCTGGACATGCAGTAACCGTGATTGTGTGATAGGACGATGGCATAGCAGAATGTAGTTCCTGCACGAGGAGTCTTTGTACACTTAATGATAGGCTAAATACGATACATGGTGTTTCCACATAAGTTAGACTATGGTTATACTGACTCCGTTCTTATTCATGTGATTGTGTGTGACAAGCTGAATTTGGGGTAGCATCATGTTAGCTGGGTTGTGTCCAACACGATATTACGGTATGGGGGAAGTGTACACACCATACTTTGGTGGATCCGCACCAAACTCTTGGTGGCTCAGAATACAATATTGTCAGTATATGTCCTTAGAGAATGAACAGCTCCATAGTTCAACTGACACAATATGGGATGTCTCCAATCTCTTGTAAGCTATCTTAGATTCTTTGAGATGTTGAATATTTCATTTTAGGAATGAATGAATGAGTATGGTTTTTCCCCACTTGTAGCAATATTCTAGCGATATCAGGAAGGGGACACCAGATTGTGAATCGAACCGGGTCATTAACGCTACGAGCAGACACTTTAACCTCTACACTACTCCAAAACTCCCATTTTAGGAGGAATAATCTGACTGTTAGATGTATAGATAAATTGTATGTCAGAGGATTATTCATTACAAGTTACAAGTCACCAGCATCACAGCGAGACAATCCAGTCATAATGAACCAGAAACGAGGCAAATGCATTGCACGAAGTCAAAATATAATGAAAAGCAAGAAACAGTCACTGTTGTAATATTTTTAATATTTTCCTAATATCTTAGTCCCTATGATTTGAAATTGTCTCTGTAAAACATTAGATCCAACAGACATCCGCTGATTGGGCTGCTGGCCTCCCACGTAGATATTCATTGTACCTGCAGCACAAGATGCATGGGAGGGCGTAAGTTAAACGTGTAATCGTGACCTTAATAGCTGTGGATAAATTACGTCCTCTGTAGAGTCTATATTGTCTGATATATTCACTCCTCAAACCATTGATATATTTCGAGTCCTTGTTATTACATGATACAATCATTAAAATCTTGTTTACCTGGTAAAATTCATATATCACTAACGGCAAACGTTCCCTAGTGAACATCTTACGTATAGTGTGGGCATACGGATAGTTCCCATTCAAGACATCTTTCAAAATATTCGACACCAAACTAAAGCCAATGCTGCTATAAGGAAGTGAAACATGGGGACACACAAGCGTCCACGCAATTGAGGAAGGTCAGTATCTAGATTGTAAACGCTACATTGGAGCCGGTACAAACATGCCAAATTCTCTGGCCCTCGGAGAGTGTGGACGTGAGATACATCAAATTCTGGACCAGACTCACTCTTCTCGCATCTCATCGACTACCACACAAGGCATATGAGACGTTGTATAATCTGGACAATTTGGGTCGACATACATGGTGTCCCGACGTCAGAACCCTACTACCAGATGTTGGAATGGGATATGCCTTGGCTTCTCAAGAAGTTGGTTGTACGAATGTTTTGTTCAGCGTTTAACAAATATCAGTTCTCAACAGTGGCATGACATTTTAACCAGCAGTTCAAGATATGTTACATACCCAACATACAAAACAAATCTTGGTGCTGAAAAATACCTATTAGACTGACTATGAACTTTTGCACTCTTGCAAGAGTTGGACATACAAGTCTACATATTGACAGATGCCGGATGTCAAATACCTCGTGGAATCGAAGACGCTTATCACTTTACTTTGATATGCCCCTCACTTGATACCATCAGAAAAGCTATTCTAGTAAGTCATGTGATCAGAACCAAATCAGAACAGATGAACTCAGAACTTATGTCAACAACTTCAAACTTTAAACTTACAAAGTTGATGGCATTTATTCATGTTGAATTAAAGAAGTGAAAATGATTGTATAGAAGTGTATGGCTGTATTATGTATTTGGGCCTATGGCCACACATGCATTATAAAATAAACACATCATATTTACCAGGTAGGACCACCCATCCATCGTTATCTGTCCACACGGCCATATTCCTGGGATCCAATGTAAATTCATATACTGCAGATTCACCGGACAGTATAGATGTCCTGGTGAACGACACCAGCTGAATTCTGGGTACAGGAAGTGACGTATTTTGCCACGACATATAAGCCTGGGAAACCTGGGAAATGGATGAAATATTTACCAGTACATGATCCATCGAAACTGAGACATTAAAAACATTTTAACCATCCATGTAAACACACACACACAAACACAAACACACACACACAGACACACATACACCTTGTTTCACAATAGGACTTTTTAAAATTAAGTAACTCACATGTACACCATATCAGGTCACATGATAATTGATGGACAAACAGGACAAAGATCAATGACGTTCAGACATAACAATGGTCAATGTTGGGATTCCTCTAATGTATCTCCCCTGTGAAAGGTACTCCATAAACCACACCTCCTGACAAAATGGAGTTTGCGATCACTTGTTTGCCGGTGTCGGATGTTGGTTTTCGATGACATTTGTGTCAATGCAAAATGACACAAGAATATCAGGAAGGAATGACCGCCCAATATCATAGACAGCTTTGGTGATTCCTGTTCAAATCACTGTGCTGTCAACGAACGTGACATAATTACTCCCCAGCTCTCCCAAGTCATGTGGATCATAAGTCATAACTCAATCAAAGAGTTCTTAGGACAGGACCTAGTCTAAACACTTTGTACACTGACCTCATCGGCGTCATACGACCCCGTGTTGTAGACGGTGACACTACACCACAGCCCCTCCCCAGCCATGACGGTGATGTCGCAGGTAAAGTCATCATATCTGAACGTGGTGTATGACAAGCCGTAGCCGTAGGGAAAGGCAGGCTCTCCATCGAAGAACCAGTATGTCCGACCAGCCATGGAATAGTTCACCATCGGAGGAATCTGGAAAATGACATTCGTTTGTGAAAAATTATCTGTTTCAGTTTAACAGGCATTTCCCGCTGAATATTACTGCTCAGTCACGTGTTAACATATTCACCTGTGAATCACTGCTCAGCCACGTGTTAACACATTCACCGGTGAATCACTGCTCAGCCACGTGTTAACATATTCACCGGTGAATCACTGCTCAGCCACGTGTTAACACATTCACCGGTGAATCACTGCTCAGCCACGTGTTAACATATTCTCTCGGGAATCATTGTTCAGCCAGGTGTTGACATATTCACCTGGGATCACTGGTCAGTCACTTGATGAATTAAATAAGATATCCACCTGGAATCACTATTCTGCTATGTGTTACATTAAATAACATATTGACCTGGGAATCACTGCTCGGCCACGTGTAAGGCAGTCTGGCGGCTGGCACAGATCCCGCCCCGGTGTTCGTGAGGGAAGCAAAGATGGCGTCGCCTGCCGCCTGAGCCGGAAGGAAACACTGCATGATTGCAACAACACCAGGAGCCGTTATCGCCCAGTTAATGTTGACTGGTCCCCCGGTAAATAACAGTAGCACCACTGGTTTGTTGGCTGTTAAAGATAAATGTGTATATCTGTCAACACTGTAAATGGACTTGAGGTTGTTTTGACTGATTCATTGACAACATTGTTGTATGACGATATAGATGATGTCGATGATGTTGGTGCTGTAAATGTCGTTTACGGTGTCAATGGAGAATGTTGGAGATGATGTTGTTGACGTTGACGATGTGAATGGTGGTGGTGAAGTAGTAGATCGTGATGTGGACAATGAGTAAAGTGTTGATGATGTTGATGATGCTAATGGTGACGATGATGTTGAGACACAGATTATGCGGTAGAATGAAATGTCTCACTGTTGCTGACTGCGTCTTGTAGAAGTTGCAGTTGCTGCCCCGGCAGAGTGAGGTTTTGTCGGTCATGTCCCTCCGCTTCGATGGCCTGACCTACAAACATTCGTACACACCGATTACTTCACACATATGCATGAGGTTGAGTGGGTCTGCAGTCATATCACGACAACATTTGGGACAAAGCATCGGACTTTCCATTTTTTATACGAATCTGCTGGTAAATGACCAGATGGTGACCACATGGATATGTGCAAACATCTTGTTTCTGGGACAGAAACATGCAGTAAAACGTGAACAAAGAATGCGACTATGTGTCCTAGTCTACCTAGATGGGTGCCTCTTAAAGATGGGAATACCATATTTAGCGCGTAGTGGCCGCATAAATTTAATGATCTCCAGGGAGTTGAAATTGAAAAATACGATGCGCCGTTGATATTGACATCCACTGATGGAAGGAAAAAACAAAGCAGATGGGATGGACTATAGCACTTTATACAAAGTGAACCTTTCGACTTCATGCGTCTCCATATGACTGCTTCATGACGAGGCTACACGTTAATGGAGAGCCTCTGATGCCGAAAGTTATGAAGTTATTTAACCTCGTAAGTGAAAGGATCACATACAGATTATGCCATTGATGCACAGATTCTCCCACTGTCCTCGTGGTTCATGAAACCTAGGTATCCATACCGAGGAGCGAACAAAACTCGATTTTCATTGAAAATTTATTGAAATCTCTCATTTATGAAAGAATGATATCATACCTGTCCCCAAGCAAACAAAGACGGCATCAGCTCCTTGCACCGCATTCACTACATCAGCCCTGTTGTAGTCGTTGCACGCGGTGCTGGAGCAGCCTGCAGCGTACAGGGCAGCATTGCCCAGTCTCAGCAGTCCGCTCAGGGGGGACGTGATGAAGCGGGGGTCGGTGTATGGCGTGTAGTCACCAAACAGTTGTTCTGTGTCATTTGACATTGGCCCTACAACCTGAAAATATACAACGTATCAAACTCAAGACGCTTCAGAACCCGTTCACCTTTAAACTTGCCTATATACACATTGCATGTGTGTCAATGTTCTAGTTGTCTCGCCGTGGTTCTAATCTGTTACATTGTTTCTGAGGATATCTATATCTGTATCGTAGTGTGCAGTGTCTTTCCAGTATCTTCAAATCAAGGATATTATGAGACGTTGTAAAGGACTTACACTCTGTACAAAAGGTATGTTCTTGACTCGTTTACAATGTGGACACTGAGCTCAGACTTGTATTAGAACTTTCATCACTTCATGATGTTGATCACTGGATTGTCTGGTCCAGACTCAATTATTTACAGACCGCAGCTGAAATATTGCTGAGTGCGGCGTAAAACTAAACTTACTCGTTTTGTTCATTGTTTTCGCTTTTACTGATGTAATCACTTCTTACGTATTACATGTACACGGTTTTTGGATTTGTACTGCCATTACATTTGTAGAGCAATCACAATTAATTTGTGATTAAATATTGACTGAACTATTGCAAAGCAACTGTAATATTTTCACATTTCTTTGTTCTTTGTCAGTTTCACAACATGCTCCGTTACGAAATGAATTCCAATTACTTTACAGCTTCAACATGGGAATAGACATTCTACTCATATGTGTACAACAAGTGACACGAGGGATGATGGAGGTATGTGTTGTCTATGTTTTCTGTGTTATCAGCTCTTGAATGGGCTCTGTATTTCTGCGAGTCTACGTTTCAAAGCTGATTGACACCAGATAACAATCTTTTGCATTTTAACTCTAACGTGTTATAGACAAAGTTCCATCCGAACAAACATCGCCAGTGTAAATTGTTGGAATTGTTCCAAGTAAACGTTTTTGTCTGTGGGGACAGTAGAAACAGGAAAGAAAACAAATTCCGCTAGAGGCACAGATACTCTTTGACATCAACACGCTACCTGTTTCTTGGATTTCATCTAAATCGATTTTAACAGTATGGCCTATGTGATTCCACCACAGAAGTATATCACCGTGAAACCAGTTCTAAGCCTATTCAAGTCGAGGCACAACATTGTTTTAAATATGTAATTAAAACATCTCACTGTTACGTAAATCATGGAAGTGTTTACTTACAGCAACTTTATCAAAATGTGATTTGATCGGGAGATAACTGTTTTCATTTTTCAGCAAGACGAAGCTCTTGATGGCTGCCTCGACTGCTAGCTGACGGTGTGTGGAGCTCAGCACGACGTCATCAATGTCAAGGTAGTTGTAAGGATTCATTTCCGGTGGATCGAACTCTCCCAGCCTGAGTCTAGTGTAGAAAAGCGGTTTGATCTGGTCCCGGACAAAGGACTCTGTTAGCTTATTCTGTTGTATCGCTGGAACTGAAATGTTATCAAATAACGTCAAAAATGAATCAGAAGTAAAACGTTTAAGGTAGGAGACGAACGGAAGACTGCGAAGATTTGGAAAGCAATATGTCAGAGCAAGGAAAAGAACAGAAAGATGAAGCCGGGACAGAGGAAGACGAGGAAAATGAAAAAAAAAAAACAGGGATGGAGAAGAAGCCGAAGAGGACAAGATCCTGATGACAAAGTGTCCTGTACTGGAAAAAGCAGGTATCAAAAGAAAAAAAATGTTTCGAGGAAGAAGCGGGGTATTGTAGTCATGATGTTAAACCAGAAAAAATGGGATATTTTGGCAGGGAACATCATCACGTTAATCAGGATGGAGGAGTAGAGGGAGGGAAAGAGGCAATATGTGGACAAAAATACCGTAGATCATGCATCATAATGAGAAATGATGCATGAATGATAACAAGGAGGAAGAAGCATGAACAAGAAATAATGGGTGCTGGTTTTTGTCATACTCGACTATCCAGCAAATGTGTTGACTCCTATGGTGGCAATAGTGTGCTGATCTGAGAGTAAACCGTATTTGACTATCTCATGCATATTAGTAAGTTGTGTGATGGACGGAAAGAAATCATCGGACATAATTATAACATAATAACATACACGGTATGTCCAGAGAAAGAACATCAAGCTGCAGGCCTTGACTAATAAAGTACATATACTAGACAGTGAGGCACCAGTGTCCCTCCACAAGACCTACACATGGAAACTCGAGTGCTGATGATGACCAGCCGCCTCAAAATAATTCCTGAATGATTGGACACTGGTCAGAATATACTTTGGCCAGTAAATCCCGGACTTTAATTGTGATTATTAGATTTCTAATAAAGCTTAGGGTGCAAAGGGACACGTGAGATGAGAAGTGCATGAGGATGACATACCACTGACTAGATGCATACGGGGGAGGTGTGTGTGTGTGTGTGTGTGTGTGTGTGTGTGTGTGTGTGTGTGTGTGTGTGTGTGTGTGTGTGTGTGTAGGTTGAGAGGGGGAGGAGGGAGGGGAGTTCATCATTGAACTGCAATGTGATGAACGTTATATTAGACCTTAATCCGGAATCGGAGTGATATATTTACAAGATTACCCCATGAAAATTCCTGAGCAATTTGTGACAGTGACTGTGGAGATTTAATGATCGGATTGGATATTTACTAGCCGAATAAGAACAAACTTCGATACATATATCTGTCGAGGAATTGTTTGTAATTATTATCATCTATGGCTCGGCAGTATGTTGGTGGCACCTACTTATCGAGTTATACACTCTCGTGTCGCCAGACTGGACTTCCAGGTTACAACCGGCATTGAGACAAGCTGCAGCGGTGTCGATGGTGTTGTTCAAGTATTTATGTACGGTGATGATGTTGAGGATCTCCCCAGCGTCTGCAGCAATGTAGCCGGTGAAGTTCCACTCCCCTCTCAGTATGTCAGTCAACAGCTTCTTGTTGGCGCAGGCGGGGACACCGTTGATGCTGAATGTAGATACGTACTGATGCTGCACATTCTATATACGTAGGCACAAAGTTGTTTCCAAGATGAATAATTATTTTATCACCTTTGAGTCAGATACATCTCCTTTTATTCGTTGCCATGTGTGCCATGTATGTAATGTGTGAGGCGAGGGATGACTGCAACATCTCTAAGGTCACCCTCTCTTTATTGTCGAGCATCATTCCAACGACTGGAGCCTTTGTGTGTTTGTGACGCTACAATTATTTCAAAAAGTGTCATACCGCTCCAACTGAACACACGCCAGGTCAGTGTTACAACATTTGAAGCACCAGTAAATGTCAAAGATGTGTGTAACATGAGAAAGACATTTCCTGATCAACTGCAATATGACAAAGTGTTATTTCCCAAATTCCCCATGGTTAGGCATAAGGCAGATTCAGGAGTTTGGAGAAACAGGGGCTCACGTTAATCATGAAGTCCCAAGATTATGGAGGAAATGATCAACATGGAAGAATATTCGAGGCGTGGGGTAGTGACTTGGGATTAGGAGTTTAGGGGTAGTGTGCGCACCCCGACCGATCCCATCCTACACGGCTGGATGCGCCCCTGAGGCTAATAATTGACTGTGACGGATAATAACAGAGGGTAAAATACAACCTTTTTGTCATTGGATATCCTGGTTGCAGTCGAGTCAGCTTAACGAGATATGCAGGGCTGGTCTTGATTACTATTCTTGTTACGGATAGCGGAGAATTTGTACCTGGTATTTCTTTACTCACAATAAGCATGTGAATTATCTGTTATAAGCACATAGTCTACGTGTTATATGAACATGGTATACCTGTTATAAGCACAGATCAAGCTGTAGGCCCCAGCCTCAACACATCGCCTGAAGGGAGGAAGGAAGTACGATCTCCAATCACGTTCTGAAACCTTACAAACACAAGTAATTAGTAATACTTAAGAATAGTAAGTCCGATCCTTTGTCACGTTTTTTCGGCAGTGGAAATGTCTGTATTAGAAAACCGTGTTGTAAGGGAACATTGAACAATTTTAACGGATCTATGAAATATATAAAAATATACGAAGGTCAATGATTTGAATGTCTGTTTGTTCTGTATCACAATATATTCTGACGCAATCGTTGTCATCAGATTGAAGCATACCTGTGTATCCTTGTCTGGAGACAATGTCCTAACTATACTTTGGGTATCCTTCAGCAAACATCGGAATACTGCTGCATAAAATACATGTATTGCTATAATGACACTACCTGTGTACGGTGACCTACCTGTGGATCAAACACCTATCTGAGAACAAAGATTTGCCTGTGCGCCAAACACCTGCGAGGACAAAATTACGCACCTGTGCATCGGATGCGTTTCTGAACACATTGACTCATCCGTGCATCAAACACCTGTCTGTACACATTGACTCACCTGTGCATCAAACACCTGTCTGGACACTGGCCAGTTCTCAGGTCCTCCAGACACGTCAAAGTGTTTACAGCCAGAACTAGTCCTCAGGTAGCGAGGGTGGGTACCATGGAGACCCTTCACGTGATGGTACCCCATCTCGCCAGCGTGGTAAGGGTCTTCACTGAGAGTTTCCTGCAAGTATCAACTGATGTGTAACTTAATCTGCTCGATTGTTTGTGTGCACGCGTATCTCACCAGTGCTATTTCTCTACATCAACAACTTCTCTTCAGGGACTAAGAGGGGGACAAATGTCTTATGTATACTCAAAGGCAAACAGAATCAGCTTTAAACGTTTTTGATTCTTAACTATTCCAAGATGTGGTAACGGGGAGGACAGGGCATCTTGCATATGAACATGAGCCACAACACATAAGGGAGTTGACAAACAAGTTCAGTAGCGAGTGTGTCCATCTTATGCATTGATGCAGGCCTGACACCTTCACCTCACTGAAGCCACTAAACGTCGGATGTCATGTGGAACATCATTCCACATCCATGGCGTGGAATAATACACATCATTACTGGAGGATTCGGACCTTTCTTTATATTTCATGACAGCTCTATCCACATGCTTCATGTTGGCAAGTGCATGTTATCCGCTCAGCTATCGATGTCGATGTCGATGTCGATGTCGATGTCGAAGTTCTGCCGTCGGAATTGGTCATCTGGCAGGGCTGCTCTAGACGCGTATTCGTCGTTGATTTCTTCTCTCAGATGCACCTCTGTAAGTCTTGCTGTTGGGACCCGTGTTAGAGGTGCATGGTTCCAATTCATCAGTCTTGACATTCGGTCGATGTTGGTGGACGGCATCAACGGGAACGACCTATGACGTGCTGTAAACGTCACCATGAGTATCACACGTCACCATGGGTATCCCAGATAACATACTGAAACATACCTACAGCTTTCCAGATATCATTTTCCACGTGGTGTGGCGTGTCGAACGTCTTCCAGAGAGATGAACAGGTGTTTTTTTCTGACTTCTGCTCGTTGTGAGTCAGCACTGGGTGGAACTGATAAGCGTCTCATTATTCAGCCTATTAAGCGTTGCTTGGCATGTGTCTGGGATATGTCATGCTTCCCGCAAAGTCATGCATTTCGAACAACTGTGGCGTTCTTCGTTCATTTCAACACATTTCTTAAATCTCCCAAGTCAGTTGCAAGAAAACCGATGGAACGTTTCATGTCACAATACCTTTTACCTCTGAGTGTAGAATGAATTATTCAGTTCTTGCGTGTCACATTTGTAAATCTAGATCTTTGATTTAAGTGGTTCTGACTCTTCCCTTTATGGGGATCCATATTCCTCACCTGTCCCCTCCCCCACCTCGGGTCTCTGAACGTGTCCATGTTAGGGCTGAAGCAGCTGATCGCCATATGTACATCTAGAGTAGCCCCTGTCTTCATGAAGTAATTGTAGTAGGCTCGGACCTCTGTGCTGCTCGCCTCGGCTATTCGGTAAATCAAATCCTTGCTGCACAATGACATGTAATAAATACAATCAATACAAAATGAAGGTAGGGAAATATATATCAGTTAAACAGAAATCCATGAAAAGAAGCATTTTCTTCACATCAGGTCAAATTGTCGTCAGAGAGGACACATTGAAGGGGTCATCTTATTGGCTCGGATCCAACAGTACATTGTATGTGATCACCAGTACAGTGAAAGATAAATGAGAGTGAGTGTGGTGGTTTCATTGCCCTAAATATTGAGGGGTCTGATTCCCCGTTTGCCCTGATTTGTCACTCAACGCACTCACAAAGATTGAAAAAAATTAAAATCAACGAAATCCAATTTAGAGCCGAGTAAGAAACTTCGTGACTTAAACGGTCGGCACAAGCCAGTCAGTCACGTTTGTGTCGACGTTGAAGGGACCTACGTTATTAGTTCGAGACATCCAAAGCAACCGCAAAATGATAATTAAATATACAAAACATTTTTTCGAGTCATCCAAAGGTGCGACTAGTCCCATACAATTGTGTTTGACCGCCTGACGGCAAATTTACAGTGAATTTAATCGCAATGTTTATCTCGATAACAACTGTTAAGGTGTTGTACTCACTCGAAAGACGCCCCAATTCCGATCCCCTGGGGAAAGGCAGTAGCATTCTGCGCAACATCCCCCCTCCCACAGTTTGACCACCAGGAGTACTGGTTAATTCCCAGTCTAGATATCGGGGGAGCTTGTCCCTGACCACTGGCCAGCTGTGTCTGAATCTCCTGGATGGTCAGTCTCCCAACCACGTCCTCCACACGCACCTGCCAGGGTAGGGAGGCGTTACGGAAGGGGATATCTGCAGCGGAGTAGCTGAGTAAAGCCAAAAGGGTTAAACATCGTACGTATCGCATAGTGGAATGTGTAACCGGGGCTGAATCAGATCTGAATGAACAACACGTTGAAATGATCACTAGTCAAAGCCGGGAACTAACATCTGGCATCTTTCTTTTAACCTGGATTTAGATTATCTACGTTATGTGGACCGTTCACCGTAAGCGGAATGTCAAGGTCACGACCTTTACCTCAACATCTAACGGTAGAACGGGCTTAAGATATAAACATGTGAGAATGTCAGGACGCATGGAGTCCGAAACCGGGGAGTTTAGGGGTACTTTCAGCAGACTCGCCTCAGTAAGCCCGTCACGCCTGTGCCTACTAGATGCGTTGGCGACCAAAATGTGCCTTAACTGTAGAATAATGTTACTGTTGTAAATGGCCGACAGCACTGACGTGAAAGCGTTTTACTCCTTGCGAATTCTATGACTGATAGATGAGGATCGAACGCAAGGCATGCAAAAAAGTCATACCCTTACTTTAAGCTTACCTGACCATACCTTTGCCCTTACGTACTGTCAACCTCACTATTCACCTGTACCCTCACGAACTGTGAACCTCACTATAAACCTGTGCAGTAACGTAATGTGAACCTCACTGTACACCTGTACCTTAACGCAGTGTGAACCTCACTATACACCTGTACCGTTACGTACTGTGAATCCCACTATTCACCTGTACTCTCACGTACTGATAACATCGCTATACACATGTGCACTCACGGTCTGTGAACCTCACTATACACCTGTACCGTTACGTACAGTGAACCTCACAATACACTTGTATACTTACGTTAAGCAAACCTCCGTATGTGAACCTCATCATAACTGGAACCTACACAGAGCATCGGAAGACCTTTTTAAACATAATAAAACTCCATTAGAGTCTACAGTAACATATCATTACACCTTCTATGTCTGACTCCGTGTCCCGATACAATAAGAAAACAGAGGTTAATTTGATATGTTATGATAACTTGTTTCATCTTTATCATGTGGAACGATTCACCTTTATAGGGCCAAACTAATGGATACAAACAAAGTGTCTGTTTCTGATTTGGGGCATTTCCTGTCTTAAAGAGTTTCGACTTTGCTTCCACCACTCACATACCAGATCGCAGACAATGCATGACATCGCTGTATCAGCTGCTCTGTCACATGGCGTTCTACAGTGCGCGTTAACGCCATATTGTCACGTCACACGACGTAAAGTGACGTACAAAACATACCTGCGATTTATACTCGCAAGTACTGTCGTACATTTATTTCTCATGTAAATGGTTTGTGTTTCGTGATGGGAAGGAGTATAGATGACTTGATTCCTTTCACTGCACCTGTATGTAATACCGGGGAGATGTAATTGTTTTAAATGATACGTGACGTATTCCTGTTAGCTCGGAGGCATACACCAGCATTACAGCCATGAACACAATCAAAGGACAACACAAGAACAATATTCGTGAAGTAATTTGATGATGTGCGCCGTAATGCTCCTTAAAAACGTTTTGCCTTTGATTTGTCGCTGTACATAGTTACGACCTGCCCAGTCTTGTCTTCTTTATGTAGATAATAATGTAGCGTCTCAGCTAGGAACATATTGGTCTGACAACCATGCCGTAATGCCGCGAATCAAAACCACACACACTGTGCAATAACAATTGCTACCATAAACATTTGCCGTCAAATATGTGCAGGTATATTTTCTATCACTCAAGTTCTCTACTGGGTGTGGAATCATGGAGAGGGCACAGATGTTGCGGACGATCACTTGATCTTCCTATTGTCAAAACGCCTTTACTTTACCGCTGTCAAAGTTGTTAATAGGTACAAGTAGATATAGGTACTTTTGAAGGTTAGTGTTTTTGGAATTCAATCAGATGACGTCATCAAGCAGATAAGTACAATCAAATACAGCGTCCAGTAGTCCAGTGGCCCAAGCTTTCGCTCGTGAAGCCGAAGCCCCTAGTTCGATTCCTCACATCGGTTCAAAGTGGGAATCCCCTTATGATGTTCCACTAATATATTGCCCAAAATAGCGTGAAGCCACTCACTCACTCGTTTTAGCTTAACTTATATTAAAATAAACACCTGGGGCTATTGATAAACGTACATACAATCTGAGAAAATAAATGATAACACCCAGTCAGGGAGTGGACTAGCGAGGAAATGATCAGGCGATGCAGCAATAGCATATCACCAGCACGCACGTGTGTTTCTGTGGTTGTGGGAAAAGTATGCAAATATATACAACATGCATGCAACACAAAGGAATTATCTGTGTCTTGTATCGCGCTGTCGTCGGATTTATACCAAACAGTTACACAGCTTATCTGTATGAATAACAAGTACGGGCATCTGAATAACGATTGCAACATTATTAAATGGAAGTGAAGTTAATTTCCTAATTTTGAAATCAAAATCCTCTGTTGTCCTCGTTACCAGGGCGCGTTCAATAATCCGATGAGCGAGTATTGTTAAACACCCACTTTTGCAGTATTCTATCTGTTTCACAGCGGGGAGATATGAGCCCTGTGGTTGTGTTCGGGATCCATTCAGGATTGAGGTGAGCTCGATACTGTCAACATTAACCTGTCGTCAATTTTGCAGTGGGTGTAGAGATCGATGAATATCAAATACAGTGCACGTTGTGCTCACTGCCATGAAAAATAGCCGCCATATAGTACCACTAAGCTCAAAACCTCACCATGGACAATATAACCCTTTCTGTATATGTGACCGAAGCTTTCGCTCATCACGCCAAATGTCTGGGTTCGGTTTTCCATATAGATAATAGGGCTGTAACGATTCATTGGAATTATTGAATCTCTAACAGCAATTAATCGATGATAGAAACGGATTGCTATCGATGCATCGACAGCATGTGTGACTATCGGTAGTATATTACTTAACTTCAGTTGATAACCGAGCAGCGCAAAATGCATAACGTTTGGATGCAGACTTGCAATTTCACTGAGTTTATGTTTAAACTGCTTATGTGATCTGGGTTTCAAGCGCTTTGTCAGTTGTCAAATAAAAGACTGAAACTATTCACTTGTTTTTTGTTTCACATAAACCATGCATTCGGTTGGAAAATTACTTCAAATGAAACAGTTCAAGGGGAACAAAACTACTGCAATAGTATCACAATACTTCTCGCAACAGATTATCACTATCACAATAGTAGTTTGCAAAAGACAGTCGCTATTGCGGTAGTTGTTTCCCCTCTATAGTCACCCCTAATTGGTGCAGTGTGTGAACCCAACTGCCTGTCCTTGACATTGATGGAATATTGTTAAAAGCGACTTAAAGACTTACCAGTGATCACGTTTATTGCATCTGTTAAAAGCATTAGAGCATCCAAAGCAAAATAACAAAAACAGAGTAATCCATCAGACATCATAAAGGTAGTAATGGTATCCATTACGAAACTGGTGGCCGGAATACGGTCATGTTCCAGCGCTCTGTTTGATATTTATGAAAGTGGGCAACATTTTTGTCCTCAGTGGGCAAGTGGAAGAGAGCGACCGCTTGTTGAACACTTGTAACATTTAACGTTTGTTGTCTCCTTCAAACACACCACACACCCACACCCACACCCACACATCCACACACACACAAGCGCGCGCACACACACGCACGCACGCACACACATACACACGATGGTATTTTGATAGTGGACGTCAGTGACAGCGATGTGACTGCCAGAGTCGTATGCTCTGAGGAAAGCCGGCCTTTTCTATTCAGAGCTGAGGGAAACTGTGTCGCTGTGTCACTGAACATGAGCGAGTTTACGTGTGTGTGTGTGTGTGTGTGTGTGTGTGTGTGTGTGTGTGTGTGTCCATTACGTTGAGAGTGCTACATGAACTTAAATCAGCTGCCTAGTATTTCAATAACAGTGGCTGTATGACTGTTTTCCTCAATGTTGATTTTGTTCATTTTTTTCACATTTTCGAAACACCATACATGACGTTTCTAGAACGTGTGCTTTTCAAACTGGAAGGATACAGACATGATGATAAAGTATTCGTAGAACGTTACATACCTGTAACGTTGCAATGTATGCACTGATTTAGGTTAGGTTCATAGGAACATGTATAAATAACAGAAAATTTAGAGGTTCTTCTAGAAAGCATGTCTATGTACAGTACAAACGTTCTCTTTTGTCATGCTGACCGGGGAAGATCTGTGCTAGAATGCGTCTTCAGTAACACATGCTTGTCACAAAAGACGACAAACGGGATCGGGTGGTCAGTGTCGCTGACCTGGTTGACAGATGGATCCCACATGCGTAGATCGATGCCCATGCTGTTGCTCGCAGGTCTGTCTGGTCCAGACTCGATTATTTACAGACTGCGACCATATAGACCGATAAGCAATAAATCAACCAGCCAATCCTGGACAAAAAATTCAAATACAATGCTATGCATTGTTCAGCGATGTTCAGCGCCACACCATGGGAATATACGGACACGTGTCACTCTTAATCCAGGATGAATAATACTGTTACGCTTTTTCCCTGGCACTAACTAATATTAGGAATTGGTCCTCGTCTTACTTATAGAGAAAATGCTTCAAGTCTTATGGGGCATTGGCAACTGAATAACCATCCGTCACTTGTTTTTACACTTAGCCACTCTTTCTTAAACAATATGTATATTGTAATGATAACAAACAGGTGGTTACTATGACAAAGCTGGTTGATGTCAAGACGTTCTCATGGTCTGGTCATATTGTCAATAGGACGTATCATCTAGTATGATACATTGTTCTTGAGACGTTGGTGAAGAAGTCACGATAACATCGAATGGTTACGGTGACCATGTCAGTTGATGTCAAGGAGTTCTCACGATCATGTGTCACAATGTTTGAAAAATAATTTGCTCCTTCCTTTCAGATGACTTATCACCTTAGATGCATATGATGATTTTAGAGATGTTGGTGAAGATTTCACGACCACATCAGATGGAAACAGAGACAGATATTGTTTTATGTCAGTGGGTTCTCGCGGTCTGGTGGCCTTGTCTTAGAAACAGTTTACACTTTTTTCTTTCAATATGACACCACCTGTGAGACGGATGGTGATCACCTTGAGACGTTGGTAAAGTGTCACGACCAGATGAGTTGGTAGCATTGGCCGCGCTAGTTGATGTAAAAAAGTTCTCAGTGTCTGGTCACTGCTGCTCCGAGGTTGAACATTGGCACCATTGTTTTATCCTCATTGCATATTTCCACAAATACTTGTCCAGCTCTCACTGATTACAAAAACTGTCATCTGTTCCACACAACGTCAGACCGTCTGGTAGCACCGGCGTGATGAATCTACTGCTACTCTGGAACAACAAAACTTTAAATAAGATTTAACAAATCC
This sequence comes from Haliotis asinina, assembly GCF_037392515.1. Classification (NCBI taxonomy): domain Eukaryota; kingdom Metazoa; phylum Mollusca; class Gastropoda; order Lepetellida; family Haliotidae; genus Haliotis; species Haliotis asinina. The sequence goes on from NC_090280.1 coordinate 28,940,847, forward strand.
TCTGGGATACCAGCTGAAAATTATCTTTTTCTGCGATGGACATTTTATTCCATTCAGCCAAACCCTTCCCATTAAAAGATAGTATGCATAACGATGCGTTCAGATTGGTTTTATTTGCATAAAAAATGTGAAATGAAAATAAAATAAAACTTTCAGGGCTAATTAATGATATGTCACTTCGTGTTCCTGGATTGCATGCTTACACACACACACACACACATACACACACACACACACGCACGCACGCACGCACGCACGCACGCACGCACGCACGCACGCACGCACGCACGCACGCACGCGCGCCTGTGTGTATATAGTGATGGCAATACTCTGTTTTCCAAATACCCATAAAAATATATTTAACATAGGTTTGAACTGTGAATTTGATTAGGTGAAATCATTGAAAGTGGAACAAACTATCCCCTGTGATCAGCAACAGGTTCCAATATATTTAAAGAGAAATATATGAGACAAATATTTTGTTATGAATACACTTAAAATTAAGAATTTTACACCATTATTTCATCTTCACCATGTGCATGGAAAGATCGGCTTACTGCCCACCTGCTACTTTCATCTTGTACACATTTTGCTGGAGTTATCTCCCCGTGTATTTCAACATAGATGTCAGTGCATGTCAGCTTCCGGTAAGACTGAAACAGACGTCGTTGTACAATTGTTACCATGTCAATGCATTACGCAAGTATTCTCTCATTCAACAGAAACATCACTGGTTGTGGGGCAGAGAGGCATCTGGCCTTAATTGTAGTAATGCATCATTACGAATCAGGCAGATTTCGATCTCGGGCGGTCAAGCTTCCTGACTCCGACGAAGCATGCCATCGTATCTCACATACGTAAATTGATGATCACTATGCCAAAACTATTCCGACAGTTGGAAAATCCGACTTGGCTGACACATGTCATCGGTTCCCCATTGCGTATATCTATGTTTATGCATTTGATCACTGGATTGTCCTTTCCAGACTCGATCATGTACAGACCGCCGTCATGAAGCAGTAACATTGCTGTGTGCGGCGTATAACTAAACGCACCCACGAAAGAGGGGTTAAAGTAGAGCTAACATCTACTTCGCAGTTTATGCAACCCTCTTCATTCATCGAAATTATACATACTATAATATGTTCATTGTAGAATTGTCCTCATGTTTCCGCTGATATCCGAATGATTTATGTGATTAATAGCAAACACATTTAGATTCTGAAACACCCCATGTCTACAGTAATGTTTCACGCTTTGTGTCACATGATAAGCATCAATTTCCATGATCACAGAACACGTTAACCGCAACCGAATGTGTATAATTCAATAAGGAAGTTCCCTGATCCCAGCTGAATGATGAGATGGACATTTACCATATAGCATGGAGCCGAGAGCAGCCAGCAGAAACACAAACACAACCACCAGTGAGGCTTGCAGTCGAAACAATGGCTGTAGATGGTGTGATTCGTCACGTAGAGTCTCGCGCGTCTCACTTTCATTTGGTGAATGTCGTCACAGCTCGTGATGGCTTCTTTGTGCTCGGCGTACCAGTCATGTAGGGATGTGGACATGTCCAGCTAGTGAACGTAAAGAGAGTATGATTACGCGATGCCATTTAGGAAGTGGTCAAATGCAACATATGTCATATTTGGGATTTCACTTCCTCGACTTCCACCGCGACTTCCACCGGTGGCTGAGCGGATTAGGCGGCAGACTTTGTGTGCTGACGATTAGGTGCCTGACTCTGAGGGTGCGGGTTCATATCCCGGATGGGACTCAACCAAAAAAGTACTAGAAGTTGTACTTTACTGAGGAAGTGAAATCCCAAATATGACATATGTCGTACAGAGAGTACTAAAACGAGGAGATGCTTCGTGTACTTTTACATTACAGTCACAAACCCGAGACAGCCTATGACTTTGCAAAGCATGACCCTTATTGCTGTCAACAGTTACTGCTCATTTAGCCTGAATATTTGGTGGTTGGTTTGTTCATTAACACCGAGCTCAGCAATATCTCATCTGTATGGTGCGGTCTGTCAGTCAGACCAAGTGGTCAGCAACATGAGCATCGATCTGCGCAATTGGGATACGATGACATGTGTTAATAAACCCAGATAGTCATCTCTTACGACAAGCATCCTTTACCTGGAGGTGTTGTTTGTATATAGAACATTGTATATCCTGGAATACAAGTTGTATAATCGCTCGTGTTCAAGATACGCGGGTTCATTCTTCAGTACATGACATTAACTGTTAACCAGTATTGGTTGCTAGGCATTCGATTCAAATCTGGAATCTTCAAGTTATCAGGGTTGCTGGTTGTCTGTGTTTGTATGCCGATCGAAATATCCTCGAGACAGTACTCATTGAAGTAGATGTTATTAATTTTCATACCTCAAACAGTTAACAAATAATTTTTGTGAGACTTATGAAGTACAGCACCGTACTCTCTGTGGACTAGTCTACTCCCAATACACATACTTACCCACCTCAAAGCAGAATTTCCTGCATCTTGACATGCGCAGTGCCGCGCACTTGAGCCCATCACCTAACCTCGTTATGATGGACGGGTGGCTGGTGTTGATCAGAACGGCAAACTCATCTGAAATCAGAAACATTTCCTTGTATATTCCCACTCTGCATTAACAAATTGAAACTGTGAAATGTTTCCATGGTATACCTTTAGCTGTGTATTAATTTCAAGAAGGTCAACATCAGTGTTTGTGGAGCTCTTGACAAAAATTGTCTGAAAGCTAAGAGGCATGTTGAAGATGGATTTGTCGATTTATTCATAAATAACCGTGCTCCGTTTTTCTTCATAGCAGCCAAACATCGACAGATAAATCCAGTTTATTGATGTAGTTCTAGGGATAAATCATCGATTTTCGCGTGGCTGCGAAATGAAAGTTCTACGATTTCTCTGTTTTGTTTTGATAGTTACACTTAATATATACTGATGTTCGCCTTTTGCGTGACGATTTAGTTTACACTTGGTCGTCATACCACTATTGTCATATAACCTTTGCAGCGGTGAGGTAGCCAAGTGGTTAAAGTGTTGGCTCGTAACGCCGAAGCCCTGAGTTCGATTCCTCACATGGGTGCAATGTGTGAAGCCCATTTCAAGCGTCCTCATCCGCGATATTGCTGAAATATGGCTAAAAGCGACGAAAAGAACATACTCATTCAGTCATATAAACTTTTTCTGTGGATGGGGTACTTATGTGATAACACATGCTGAGAAGCTGTATCATTTTGATGAGTAAACACTTCTGATCAGAGGGAGATGAACTTTTCGCTGTATTTTACCATTAGTGATTGAGAAGATCTTTATGCTATACTTTACCTTACAGTACTGAGGGGATCTCCACGCAAGTTTTGACCTAGTATTCACGAATCTCCACCTTGTGCTCTATTTTCTTTTTTGTGGTGTACTTGGTGCTCTGGTACTGAGATTAACTCTTCAATGTATTCAATGTATTCGATGACATTCTGGTACTGAGATGACATCCATGCTATTTTTAACCTTTTTTGCTTCCTGCTTTGGAATAATATGTGTGGTGTATCTAAAGTTCTAGTGTAGAGAGGATGTTTAATAAGGTCGTTATTCGAGTTCTAGCAGTAAGATATCCTCGGTATACGATACACCCAAACTGCATGTAGCCATTGAGATCTTTCAGTACTGAGATCATGTCTAGCGTATATGTACCTTCCAGTACTGAGATCATGTCCAGTCTAAGTGTGCCTTCCAGTACTGAGATCATGTCCATCCTACATGTACTTTCCAGTATTGAGATCATGCCCAGCCTACATGTACCTTCGAGCGTTGAGATCATGTCTAGCCTATATGTACCTTCAAGTACTGAGATCATGTCAAGCCTACATGTACCTTTGAGCGTTGAGATCATGTCTAGCCTACATCTATCTTCCAATAGTGAGATCATGTCCACTCTATATGCACCTTCCAGTACTGAGATCATGTCCAGCCTCTATGTACCTTCCGGTATTGAGATCACAGTCCAGCCTACATGTACCTTCGAGTACTGAGATCGTGTCCAGCCTATATGTACCTTCCAGTATTGAGATCATGTCTTACCTATATGTACCTTCCAGTATTGAGATCATGTCCAGCCCATATGTACCTTCCAGTACTGACATCATGTCCAGCCCATATGTACCTTCCAGTACTGACATCATGTCCAGCCCATATGTACCTTCCAGTACTGACATCATGTCCAGCCCATATGTACCTTCCAGTACTGACATCATGTCCAGCCCATATGTACCTTCCAGTATTGAGATCATGTCTAACCTATATGTACCTTCTAGTACTGAATCATGTTCAGCCCATATGTACCTTCCAGTACTGAGATCGTGTCTAGGCTGTAAATTCTAGTATTGAGATCACAGTCCAGCCTATATGTACCTTCCAGTATTGAGATGGTCTCCACGCTGTATTTACTGGAGATCTCCGTGTGGAGGACTGTGATGCGCATGAGCAGGAGCTTCCTTAGCAGGTCTCCAAGAAGTGACGTCATCTCAGCCTCGTTGTGGATTATCAAAATTATTTCATTTCTGGAAAGGAATGCGCATCGTATGTTATCTAGTTCGTTAGAGAACTGTTCCATTCAGTCAACTTCAGATGTCTGCCTCAACATACGTGAAGACATACGTGAAAACATACGTGAAGAAAACCGAAAATGTGTGTAGACACAAACACAGACACACATGCAAACGCACTCAAACACATACTTGCATCCAACCATCCATACACGCACGCACAAGCCCTGTTAAGCTCTAGTATGTTGATGTGATGTGAAGCGATGTTCAGTTGTGCTGTGGTGATGTGACAAGTCTTGCTTATTTCTGATGTGGTGTTGACCTGACAAAGCCTGTTTAGTCGTGCTCCGTTGAAATCACAACCCCTACTTAGCTGTCCAGATCCTGTTTACTGTGACCGTTCTGATATAGGAAGACATTCTGTGCAAACATTATTAATTCACAAAACAATTGAATCACAAAAGAGCGAACCTTGTTCTCAAAGATGCAATACGTGAATCATATTAATCATTTATCATACAAACACCACAGCGAACAGCCATACATCATGTTAGGAGACAAATCGATAGCAATCTTGATGGAAACCATATCCACAAATACTAATATCGGGCTTGACACAATCTTACACAGCTTTACCACAATAGACCGACTTACTATTATCCCACACGTTTGTATTGATACATTACATGCATATTGCTCTTACAGACGGAGGATACACTCGACGGTTGATGCCAATCAACAACATCAACACTCTCTGTAACTTGTGTACTCTAAGGCTCATTCCCCAAGGAATGGTCTGTAGACAAAATGAACGCCATGAAAGGATACCGGCAGCGTAAAGTTTGAGGCAAACACTTTTACGGAAACTTTTCATTTGATGAAAATCAATACCGATCAAATTCATCATTCAGTGAACAGATTTGAACTTGGTGGCAAGCAGACCCTCGTCTAATGTCTTCAAGTCACAACGTCATAAATCGTTAATTCGCATATCGTGAAGCGCTGGGTCCATTTTCTGCCATATCAAATGTTCCGCCCGGTTTGCTTAAACTTGGAATTACAAAACAGTTCTTACATTACAATTTTCACTTATCTCCATAGAATTCAGTATCAAGGATTGACACTTCTGGAAGTGGGAATGGTTAAATGACGTTGAGTTACTTTGGGTGTTTGTAACACTTTGGGTGTTTGTAACAAAGAGACGATAGACGCATTTTGGTGGGATGGTTATAGAACACACAATATTTCAACTAATTACTCGCCAGTGGAAGGTACTGCAGTGTAATATTTTTAAGACAATGTTACACTATGTAATGCGAATAAAAGCACTAGACTGGGATAATTATATTATATGGACCATTCAAATTGGAAGTTGATAACGAGGAGACGATAGAAACATTAAGTTGGTATGGTTATGCAATATTTATGGTTAGTGAAGACAGAATATGTAAACTAAATGTTAATAATAGAAGATAGAACTATTACTGGGGACACCTGTAGAAGATAAATTTAGAAGCAAGTGGGAATGAATAGGCGGTAGAAACTTTTAGCTGGGTTATATAAGTTTTAAGTAGGTATGGTGGTAGAAGATAGGACATTTACACGCGGATTTTTACAAAAGACAATATTGAAGAAATTCACTGGGAAAGCTGCAGCCAATAGAAGCTTGATGGTGAGATGTTAGTGCAAGACATAGGCCTTATGTGTTGATGGCCACAGACCACAATAGCTTCAAGTGGAGAGTGTGCCTAAGTAAGGGCGATAGTTTCTTGGAGCTTTCCGTGAATCCAACAACTATTTCAGCTGGGAAGATGAGGAGGCCGACTCCTTCAATACGTCAGATCGCATTGCCAGTTGTCCAGGATGAATCTGAGGTGTAATCTCCCAGCAGACACCATGGCCTGTAATTAGATATATCTAAAGGCGACTGAGTGAGATGTATTGTAACTGTCAATCAGGGGTGAAGGCAATTAGCCATACCTTCAATGCGTCCTCAGTACAATCTATAAAGGGGAATCTGGCTGCAGGACCATTGCTATAGAGTATTAACGCCGTCTCCTGATGCCGGACAGTGGCCATCGAACACAGATCGCTAGTACCTTAAACTTAACGAAACTGCACTTTTGGAATCACAGATCATGTAAAAAACTAGTATTCCGAAATGTAAACAAACTATCAAAATCACAATAATTCACAATAAAGAAGTCGACATTCATTTCTTAAAAAAGACTGAGTTAGCGAGAGGTTTCCTTTTTTGCCATTTCTGAAGCGAAATGGATATATTGATTTAGACCATTTTACATCCTTTTTACGAAATGCATGATAATTAGTGAACTGCTTTAATTAATAACCAAAATGTGCTTACATCACGATTCACACTATGTCATTATAGCATGGTGAAAGTTGCCATAATTTGCTTCTAGTTTTCACAAAAATTCGAAAATATTCTACAATGTATATTTGATTTTATTTTACTCCACCTAACTTGCACCTGACAGCTGGCATAATATCACAACTGGTCAAGCAAAGCAACATTCAGTCACAACTGGTCATGCAGCTGCTAAGTTACTTTGCCTCCTAATCGAAATACAGGGCTTTGTCGATGTACAGAGCCTGATAGCGCTGTTACAGCTGACCAGGTTAAGTATATTCCATCAAAGGAATAAACTTTCATAACTACGGCATTCTGACAACCAAACCTTGCGTAAGGTAACCAGCATCAGATATATTCTATTATAAAAAAATGTGAATTGGCACAGACTTGCTTTCGAATTCGGACAGGAGGTCTCGGGTAGACATCCAGGATGGTTTTACACTAGAATCATTCCTGCTTTGCCTGAGATCCCTCTAAAACCCCGTATACACGACCCATAATAAATGACTGTTCCATCACAAACAAATGCAAATGACCGTGAGTTTAATGATACAAGTGTTCATGACAAACTGACTGTATCCTGGACCGCCGGTCTTAAACAAACACAAAGGCAAGCACGACAACGAGCGAGATAGATAAAAACACTGGGAACTATGAACATGTATTGATCGAAACGAAACAAAGCTCATACTGGGGTCATGTAACGTGAATGATCTAAGCTATGTAATTGTAAGAAACAATATAGAGGTATAGAGGGATGTATACCTAAAATGATCAACCCACTCCTGGTTTAATGGCATCAGGTGAGTTTACGAGTAGGTACCAGCCAGCGCCTGGTTAATATCAACACTTGTGTTGTGTCTGTTTAGTTCCCGCCCTTCAAAGAAACATACCATCGTTCTGACATCAGAAAAATCAATCACATTTATGAAAGGTCGAATCCTGCTTGAGGTGTGCTAAGGCTCACGTTGCTGTAAATAGAGAGTTGCGTGTCCTGGCAATTTGCTGGTTATAGCAAGTTTCATTTATGTCTGTCCATCGCTTCCTTTTTTGTTTGGACGCATATCCAAACACGTATCACAACGCACAGGGCCACGCCACTCCACGCACCGAAACGCACCGAATAAATCACCCAAACTTATCGCACCTAATCATATCGTGCGAGAACATATAGCACCACAGCACAACGCATCGGAACACAGCACAAACCATCTCAACGCAGCGAAACGCAACGCAACGCAACCAAACCGTATCGAGCACAACCTTAAGTCAACTGCAACCGCAGCTGGAAACTCCTCAAATATCAGAGGACGACGACATTTGCCAAACACCTGCTCACACATACGCACTTATCCCCACTTACTTCTGCAGATGGTATCCTACTCCAGCCTGCTCAGCCGCCAGTGGCGTAGTGAGGTCGAAGACGAACTGACCATCGTAGGTTAACTGGCCATTCTCCTTCGTGAAGGCGTGATGAAGCTGGCCTGGGCATGCCAGGAATTCCGGCCACGCCAAGACTCTCACAGCCTCTAAATCCATGGTGTCCCACTCAGGACATCGGATGTACACACAAAACAGCTGGCTCAAGGCTCTACGCTTCACAGCAAGGACATCGTGGACGTGGAGCTTCAGCTTCTTATAAGCGGTGGTCGTTCCTCGTCCCCGTGTGCGGTGTACAGGGGCGAATGAACATCAAGATGACAACAGTCCCATTGAACAGATGGTGGGACTCCTGTGTTGGGGGCTTCACGATGACAGTAATCCGGGCTGCTCAGTTATCTGAAAAATGAAACATATTTTAAATGTGTGGCATGCCTTTACTACTTATAATATATTCCACTTATGTTTGTTGTTTAACTCCGCCCTCAACACAGTGCAAGCTGTATGGCGGCGGTTTGTAAATAAAGAAAGTGATTAAAATTATGAGCATCGATCTATGCAAATGGGATATTATGTCGTATCAATCAAGTCTGCGAGTCTGACTACCCGATTCCTATTGTCACGTCTTACGTCTTGAGTTGCATGATATCAAACAAATGGTGATCGTGAGGCTGAAACATAGCAAAACCTATTCCCTTGATGTTGACAGATTGTATGTATAAACTAAAACATAAATACAGCTGCATTTGCATCATATTCTGAGTGAGGATGTCTACAGTTCGAACGTACTTCGTACATGCGACGAGTCTTAAATACCGACGCAAAATTATACGTGCCGTATCACGTATTCTCCACACATCAATCAACACCTGGTTGACTTGATTGTATTAAATAAGACTCCATCGAGGAACCATTTCTTATTTTTTCTTCAATTTTATATATCATCAAACACAGTCCACCTTTAGCTACCATCACATATGGTTGACAATCTTGGCTAACATCAAATATGGTTGACGTTCTTGGCTACCATGAAACATTGTTGTATACACTCTTTTTCACTTGTATTTTTTGTGTGAGGAGTGCTATACTGAGCTGATGAGACCCTTTGAGCAGAAGGATCCCTTTGGTGCGTGTATTTATGACATTTGTCAGTCACCCATGGCAATCATTCAGATAAGATAGCTTTATTCTGCGGTATGTAGGGGACGACTGGTGAAGGGACGAGGTTACCATGTTATTTAGTACCATCACGCGCCCGACACATGATCCAAGGCCCCATTTAAACCAGTATCCAAAGAGCATTACGGTCAAGTACGGAAATACAGATTATAGTCCAAGGCGTTTAGCTCAAGCCTTATACGCTGAGGATATAGGGAACAAGAATCGTGACTGTCCAGAGCAATGGTGTCCCAAAACAGGGATAGTCACGGATGAAGGTGGACTAACAAGAATGAGGATAGCCAGATCAAGGATAACCCCAAGGTGAGGATGACCGTGGATGACACTGATAACCCTGCAAGACGGTATTGCTGAAAACAATGGTTATCACCAAGGATGAGGATCATGGCAACATAAGCATGACCCATATATGTTTGTACAAGTAGGTAGTTGTGGTATGTACTACATACAAGTAGTCAGAATTAGACTGAAGTATATTCGCCCTGACAGGGCGTCAGAACTAGCTTCTTGTAGATATACTCCTACTAAGAATCTTTGGTACCCCGCCTACCCGTATGTAGTCGGTCCCTAGTACCTATCTTGTTAGAAAACATAGAAAACCCTTGATAGATGTCTCCCTATAATAAGTAATCTCTCTAAAAGTACTCATTAGTAGCTCCTTTTAAATATCTCTCTACAAGTAATCAGTAGCCCCTCCTAAATATCTAAGAGTAGTTACTAGTAGGCCCTGCTTAATACCTCTTTACGAGTACTCATTGGTAAACCCTGCTAATATCTTCAGAAAAGTACTCATTATCAGCCCCTGCTTAACGTATCTCTTCAAGTAGTCATCAGTAGTCCCGGCTAAATTTGCTCCCTACAAGGTGTCCTAAGCAGATTCTGCTAAATATACCTTTACAAGTACTCATAAGTAGCCCCTGCTAAATATACAGTACATCTCTCTACAAGTACTCATAAGTAACCCCTGCTAAATATACAGTATCTCTCCCTACAAGTCCTCACAAATAGCCCTACTATATATCTCTCTTCTAGTCAAAAGCAGCCCCTGCTAAATATATCTGCTAAAGTGGTACCTTCTGTTACAGGCATCCCCTACAAGCAGTCAGTAGCGGCCGCCTCTGTTACACATAACCAAGGCGTCAGTGCACTCTAACGCTGTGATGGAGCATAGAGCAGTTTGTGGTGCATTGATTACCTCAGTGTAATGGTCGTCAGACATCACATCAGCGGGGCACTGTCATCTGAAATGACTGAACTCATTAACAGCAGATTTAATGATACTGTCTGATCGCGAATGATATATTGATTGCAGGACATTAAGTGCCCGATACATACTATCTGTAAGCGTCTAGTTGCAGCTATTAACCGTCTTTGTGTCTCATAAATTCCATCCACGACTGGCAGTATAAGAGTTGTAGGAGCACTGATTCAACATCCCGTCGTACAGAACCATGACAGATTGGTGCATGTCTCACTCTGGGATCAGCTTTAAGAGAGGAGGTGAATAGGTGGACGGTGCAATCGGATGGAATCCCGCCCTTATCTGGTTCTTTAGCACTACACACACAGAAAACACTCACGGTCCACGTATTCTTCTGCAAGTCATATTATTTCGTTGGAATGCCACGTACCCCCTATGAATGAATGAATGTTAAAAAGAATAAGCCACGGAAATGAAGCAAATATAGCAAAATAAACAAAAACAAAGTCAAAACCAAAAAACGGAAAACTCTGACAACAAATAATATAGGAAAACTACAACATTTCAGTAAGTAGAAAGCGAAACTACCGTCTACGCTGAGCCGTCGTCCGGCGTAACATTTCTCTTCAAGCTTTGGATTTAATTCAATAAAATTATGAAAATGTATGTTTTATGTCGGCCACCAGTTCACAAACAAAATAATGCTGTCAAGAAAACCGCACAGATAACCTGATACTGACTATGTCAGCTATCTTTGATGGTACGAAACTTTTTTAATTCATCCAAGAAACAAAAAATAATTATTGCTTATATTTCCTTTAAAGTATGCACACAGTGTTGAAAAAGTAAAGTTCGTTTCTTATTTCTTTTTTTCACTTCATATGTCAGACACATGATCTTCAAATAATACATCTCGCAAAATATATTCGTTGATTTCATGTACTGCATGAATGTGTGTGATGGTCAAATGGATATAGTATGGTACCATCTTTCATCAGACAAGAGTCTCCAAAAGTGCAGTATTTAATTAATACAAATACGGGAAAACATTGGAACATACCTGTGTCAAAACGTTTATTTTTTTATTGGCATTCCAGAAGTTGGTGAGTCAAAAATGAAGCTTACAACTTTATGGGTGCTTCTTATTTAAGAGTCTACCAACCTTTGGTGAACAAGGTCGATTGTTTGTAATGCATGCTGTCTAAACATATCGGAGATACTAACAACATGGGGCTTGCTGCTTGAACATGTCGTGAGGAACCCTCTCGTACAGGCTTAGGCAAGCTACAGATAAGGCGTGTCCAGAGAATCGGAGATTATGTAGAAGAATTTGTTGACACCTACGAGCATTGGTATGAACCTGTTTGGCCATATTCACACACACGTGCATTGAACGCATGTGGAAAATTCAGTTCTAACAGCGTTTGCCATGTAAGGACCTTTTAACCAGTAAGTTGCATAATCGACCCGTGTGTTTTTTGACTGGTTTCTCCCCTGATTCCTCTCGAAGACGTTTGATCTGGTAGCATGAAGGCCAACTGCCCATGTAGTCCGTAGGGGTTAGCGTCACGTGAGGATGAAACCTCAGGTGGGTCTACCAACTGTGGCGTTTATATACTTACAAACGTCCGCTTCACGGACATGTAATCAGTATCTCCTTCTTTGGAAAAGTCGTTATTCATAAGATATGTGTGAAAAAACAGCATCCAAAGAATCCAAACGTCCAAAGAAAGTTGGCTAATCTCTTTCATTGCAACTATTCAGTGGAAGATAAAATATTGGGGATATTACAATAAACGGCATGGCAGTCAAAATATCAACTCAGACAAATAAGGTGAAATGCGCACCATTGCCAAGGGCAGGTTATTCTACGTAGCATCACTGCATCGTCCGAGGTATTCTATCTGTTTCTTCAGATTATTTAAGCACTGTTACCAAACTGAATCTATAGTTCCCCATATTCTGTATATGCGCCAACATCCAGGACGTCCAGTCCCAACATCTGGTTCTAGTATCCCCAGCTGTGATTTTGCTGGAATATTGATAAATGTCGTAAAACCTAACTCACTCACTCAGAATATGAGTATTCAAATGATGACCTCAGGTTGTCCTCAAGCATACAAGGAAATAGAAAAGGAAAGAACTACTGAGGTTTGCAGTGGTAACAGTAATGTAACAATGGTAAACATGGATCTACATGAGTACATCCTCCCCTACCTTTAACAGAGAATCCGGTCCAACCGTCTTTGTGATGCTCTGTGTCCAATAACGCACCCTTAACATGAACCTACAGCATTTAAATCCTCATCATTTGCAGTGTCTCGAAGGCTTTCCAATATCGCTAGCTACCTTAAGTACAACGTCAGTCAGTAATCACAGCCTGGAGTGTCGGGGCACAGAGCTCTAGAGGAGTCGACCGTGCTGGCCGTCGACGTCTTCAGCTACTGCACAGACAGCCGGGAGCGTTGTTATCTGACTCAATGCAACGACTCCCTCTCCGGTACAACATGAGAGCAGCTTCTACTGATATTACTGTTTAGCAATAAAGGGACCAGGGGGGTTTCATCAGCCTTGTTATTGGGCTCAGCTGATCACGAGGTATGTGATAACGCTTTGGGCGAACACATTATAACCAGCTCAGGCCGATCAAGATCTCGGTTGTCATGAATCGTCCCGGAGGGTTTGTGTAGGTCGTGCTGACTACAGATGTGTGGTCAAATGGATGGATGGATAAACAGACGGTGATGTGGATAGATGGATGGATGGATGATGGATCAGCTGATAAATATGCGGGTATATACTAGTATATTGATGGATGGTTTAGGGTTTTGATGAAATGGCAAATATAGAATCGCTAGTAGATAGATGGATAGACGGATAGACGGCGGTATAGACAGATGGAATTCCTGAAGGACTTGATAAACAGACGGATATACACTAGAAGGTGGATGGATGGATGAATATATTTTGTGGATGGATGGATGTATAATTTGTTAACGCAATGACGGGTGTAGAATAGCTAGTAGATGGTTGGATGGGTGAATAAACAAGGATGAGCTGTTTGGTGAATAAAGGGGTATATACTAGGGCATGAAAAGATGGATGAGTGTATTGCTGGATGGACGGATGGATGGATTTATTGGTTGATGAAATGATGAGTATACAATAGTGAGTAGATGGATGGTTGAATAGACAGTGGCATCGACAATCGAAGGGTTATTAAAAGGGTGATGGGAATAATGGATGAACAGATGGGGATAAATGGAGATGGGACGATAGATGAACGATACATGGACGGCATGCATTCGCAGATGGAATAATGGATGATGAATAGACGGGAAGAAAGACAGATGGAAGGATAGGTGGATGATGAATGGACGGTATACACTACTAGATGAATAATGGATGAAGACGGGAAGAAAGACAAATGGGAGGATGGATGAATGATGAACTGATAAATTGAATGAAGGATACATGAGGGATAGACAGTGATATAGGCAGGTGGATGGATAGATGGATGATGAATGGACACCTGACATCATCACCATCATCACTGAAAAGTATGTTTATGGCACGGTCGGATGTTGATGCTTGTGCTTTAAAATATTCAAACAGTTGTCAGTAAGGTCGTTGCATCTGCATATATGAGTGCAGATAAGTGATTTTCTCCGCCGGGTAAAGGTACTCAAATTAACAGCTACACAAAGCGAACCGCAGTTAAGCCTGTCTGTAACTGTTTCAGTAAAATCCGGAGTCATATTTACGGAGTAATCCCTTTCTAAATTATGCAGACAGTAATCCAGAGAATTGATTTCCGACACAACGTGTTCCACACTAACAACGCGTCAGTGTATATGTTTGTTAATTACTCCCACCGGTAGTCAAATAACGCGACAGACTGAGCCCTGTGTACTGAAATATTTAGGCACCTATACACTCAGGTAAGTACTTGATGAAAATCAATCCACATTTACCAAAAGCTGTCATTACACACGCACGGGTAACTGTATTCATTAAGTAATAACCGCCCGCTTTGTTGTCACACAATATACCTGATACACGGGTTACGGTGGTTATGTCAGCACCAGCTGTTGGGTCAGTTAATTTAAAACATCAGGTGTCTGACGTAGTCAGTGGTGTGAGTAATCAAATACATATATTATGGCACGCTGCATAATGTAATCAGACTTGTCTCTGAAATCGTAGAAGACAGCGTATAGCGTGGCTGAGTGGGTTAGCTCTTTCTGTGCAGGCGATTTGGTGCCTGATTTGAGAGCGTGGGTTTGAATCCCTCATGGAACTCAGGCAAAAAAGCATTAGAATCGGTATTTTACTGAGAAAGTGTAATCCCATATAAAAGGTATGGTACAACTTATCACTTTCTAAATGGCACTGTGTAATCGTGTCACTAAAGTTTCCTGTAGTGAGTGAGTTTGGTTTTACGACGCTTATAGGAATATTCCAACAACATAACGGCGGGAGACACCAGAAAGGGGCTTTACTTATTGTGCCCATGTGGGGAATGGAAATCGGGGTTTTGGAATGATGAGCGAACGCCTTAACCATTGGCTACCCCTTGCATACATCTCATTATCCCCAAGGTAATGATGGAAACAGAAACTTGTTCAGGTCCAAAGAATGATAATAATGGATGATCCTTACTGCCCAAATTTCTAAATGTCTCTCAAAGAAGTAACCCCAAGGCGAAACACCAGACGCATCTGGCAGATACAACAAAAGTGTGGTACCTATCCAGGAAGACACATCTACCGACGCATTACACTCATGCAGACACATTCGGGTTCATATAAAAATAAAGACATAATCCTCACAAATATCGGATTCTTCATCTCTTATACAACCGTTGTTACGTACGGTATCATATCTAGAACTGAGCTTCACACATTCTACCCATGTGGCTATATGGAATAGAACCTGGAGTTTCAGTGTGACGAGCAAACACTTCAGTCATGACGCCACCCCATGGGCCCATCGCTCCGAAAATTCTTGTTACTTATAGACGAACGGATATTAACCCAACAGAACCATTGCTAGTCTGTTTCCAGCACTGTCACGCCTTGTTTCAAGAATAATAACATCGTCTGCCTTGGGAAGGTTACGTACAGCAACCCACCCAGTTAACGGGGTCGGGCGGTCAGACTGGCTGACTTGGTTGACACATGTCAAAGGTGCGTAGGTCGATGCTCGTGCTGTTGATCACTGGGTTTTCTGGTCCAGTCTCGAGTATTTATGGTATGTGGTAAATTAGAATTAGTTCTGTAATGACCAATATGTACTCAAGGAAACAAATAAAGTAACACCCGAAGCACACACGTTCCTTTTGTTTTTTCTATTCTGCACAAGCAGGGGAACTACTAAACAAGGGAACACAGTGGTGTTCACATATTTCTTTCCCTCAGTATAGTAACAGGTACTTATAGGAACTCTGGTGATATAAATTACCTAACGTCACGAATATAGATGGCATAATAAATGATTTCACTTTTGAGGTCACTGTTTAAAGTTCCGTTAAATGTCAAAACCGTTTCCTCGTGTCATCAATCTTTGTCGGTGAATTGCAATAACGGCTGACAAATCTTTCAAAAATTGACAGCATTGAATCAAAGATTGCGTCTGACAGATGCGTTTTTTCAAAAGTCAGAATCAATTCTTTTGGATTCGGATACCTCCTACAAAATCTCTAAAAGCATGAAAACAGTTGGAATTAACTGTATTCAGGTAGCAGCTGCCAAACACATTTACCAGCCGCAGAAGCATCCCAAGGCATATGTGAAACGACACGGACAACATGTATAGTACAACAGTCCTATCAGTTTGTAGACTAACTCTTTAATGTAGCAAGGATGGCGAGAGGGTTGCATTTAAGGCCGATGTGAATTATAATTCCTGTTACATTTCTGCCTGCTAGCTAAATAATTCCCACACAGTTGCAGGTTTTAGATTTGACAAAATATTGACACCAGAATGAGTGAGTTTAGTTTTACGCTGCTCTTAACATTATTCCAGTAATATCAAGAGAGATGACACCAGAAATGGGCTTCACACATAGAACTCATGTGGAGCATTGAACCCGGATCTTCAACCTGACGAACAAACGCTTTAACCACTAGGCCACCGCACTGTAAATCAAACCAGCTGTCTTGTAGTTAGTACCAGCGATCATTCTATAACAGGATTATAACAGGTAGCATCAGAGGGATGCAAGTATGATTTTAAATCGTCAGGGCTATTATTTTTAGACTTTAGTTGGGAGCAGTGGGGTAGCCTGGAGGTTAAAGCGTTCGCTTGTCACGAGGAAGGCGCCGAAATGGGTTCAGTTGTGAAGGACATTTCTACTGTCCCCGTCTTGATTTTGCTGAGATATTGCCAACATAAAGCCAAACTCACTCACTCACTCACTCACCCACCCACCCACCCACCCACCCACTCACTCACTCACTCACTCACTCACTCACTCACTCACTCACTCACTCACTCACTCACTCAACCAACCACCCACCCACCCACACACTCACTCACTCACTCACTCACTCGTCATTGCTTCTGAAAAGAACTCGTCCTTATATAAGTAAAATTCTGAATCAAACAACGCTAATTACAATAGTTCTTCCTCTCACAAAAAAATAATGTGTGAACTATGTCATTTCTTGTATATATTATGGAGTGTATAGTCAAAATGATTACTGGATTTTGCACCAAAAACATCAATTTACGGGTACTACCACAGTATCTGAATAAAGCTCAGGATTACAAGTAGGTTGGTATTTTGCCTCCAGTCTTCAACGTGAGCCTTCAAACAAACAGCAGACTAAATTAGGCTCCAGTCTGTAATTTGCCCTGCTGAGGGGACAGCCGGTGCGTTATTGATAGCCCTTGTCCACAACCAATGAGCTGAAAAGGGACTGATCTTTTTTTAAATGAAAAATCATCGTTTGAATAAACCTTCATAAGACTTTTAATGTAGGGAATATGGTTGAACTCGATGTCTTCAGTATGCAAGTGACTGATTGCCTCCAAGACGGTGATGAGCGTTCGAGCTGAATGTGTTGTCATCCTTGATACGCTGTTATACACAGCTCATTTATAGTTTGTCATTGGTATATCAATATACTCAAAGCTCTTGAGAGGTATTCAGAAGTTGGCATTCACGTATAAGACAAAATGTTATGGATGTCAACTTCTCCTTTATTGCATATACAGCGTTTCGGGGTCTTTCCTTGCCTCCGCTTCACCTGGATATTTTTTTTATATCCAGGGCAAGGGAAACGACCAAAAACGTTATGCATGTATAAAAAGAAGGACCTGACAGATGTAACATTTTGTCTTATACATCTATATACTTGTAATTGTCAAATTCCCATTGGTATACTGCCATTCTTCAATTACTGCCAATTTCACAGTGTGCACTAACACACTGAACGCAATTTGTCGTTATATACACATGAACACATATGATTGATATGCTTATAAACTTATTTCCAATTTGCTATTGTTATATACCCATGCGGGGAATCGAACCCTGGTCTCCAGCGTAACGAAGGGGAGTACAGAGAATGTTCAAAGCTAGTCATTCATTGTTGGAATAACGACAGCAGATGGGTTCTACATCTTTGGTATTGTCATATATTTGCCTGCACAGAATTGCCTGATTGCCATTTAATGGTTCGCCCATTTCAGAGGAGTTCAACCAGTTGGCTTCCCTTGGAATCCTGGAAATCCTCCCTCTCACCTTTTGAAGCAGATGTTTCTACGGCTGTTTGATCTTTATACTGATTTCACTGTTGCTTAGTGTCTGGTTACAAGTCATGTGAGCAATCGACCCATGTCTTCAGCGCGACGAGCAAACTCATTAGACTACCCCTCCAACCCATCTCTGTGTGGGATACTTGGTGCGGAGGCTCGTTGTGGCCATTGTCCAAACGGACACACCCAAGCCCTCAACGCCTGTAGAAGCTGTCCTTTAAAATTTCATGAGATACTGTGAATGCATGGAATTAATGTTTGAAGCTTAAAATCATGAACAGTTTAAGTGGAGGTGTAGGCAGAAAGACTGCTGCTGCTGTTGAGATATAGCCAACCAAAGACGTATAAACGTCCTTGAACTAGCACACATACACAATGGAAAACAAAACAAAAGACCTCGAAATAAACACAAATATAAACAACAAATAAACAAAAAGAACACTGTTGGTCATCAGAGAAGGAGAGACCTATTTTGTTTACATGCCTAAGAGTCAAACGGTAAATCTTCTAGCAATACTGACATTACCAACTGGCGTGTTGCATGAGATTGTTTGAACGGTTAGTACTTTTAATGTCCTATCCACAGGCAACATTACACAGCATGAGCTGTTTATAGCAGAAGACAGCAATCCCACCACAATCTGACAGGAAACTCATCACTTGTTCCCTCATACAGGAAACCCAAGTCGTCGCTTATTGGTCACGTCTCGCACAATCTCACGAGATCTTCATCACGTCATTCTGGGGTAAACTGACTGCAGAAGATATTGCGTGACACTAGATTAATAAACGATGGAGTAATCTGGAAGCTGAAATCCACGTGGGATGTGTCATGTGACAAATCGACACATTATCTCTGTCTGATTGGTGTGATAGATCGCCGTGGGACAATTGCATCATTAATTCTGATAATGGATATATTTGACGTTTTAGTCGTCTTGATGGGATGGGGGTTGATATCGTTTACACACCACAACCAACACATATTACCACTACCACACCAAACGTTCGATGCACCATCTGTGGTTTTGGCTTCAGTCTTGCGATATTCGCAGGCTTTGGTTTACTGGTTGGAAAGTAGAGTAAAGGTTAAACAGCGATTGTTTGGATGAGCGGGTTGATCAGTGATTGTGTGGGTGCGTGAGTGAATCAATGATTGTGTTCATGGTTTTAACCTCCCACTCTTTCTCTTTCTTCTCTCTCTCCCTCCCTCCCTCCCTCCTCTCTCTCTCTCTCTCTCTCTCTCTCTCTCTCTCTCTCTCTCCATTGTATTTTGAGCATCGAGCATCGGCCCAGCGAGCATCCAGTGGCTCTGTCTATGTACTGATCGATTGTCTATAGTCATATCAAATAGCTATTTTATCATGAATTTCGATTATCCGTTGTATCTCTCGCAAAGCTGTCCACTATTTCTGTAGCGGTTCTGTAACTGGGAAATACAGATTTATAAGACAAATAAGAAGCATTAGTCTTCAAACGTTAACCCTTTAAACATCATGTGCATCGAAAGGGCTTTAATATGTCGAACACACGTTTTACAATTTTTCAAATGTAACGCCTGGGTTCGTTCGGAACAGCGCTTGGATTCTCTGATCTAATTCATTACAAAATCAGAAGCCATTGATGTTTGGGTACCTATTTCCCTGGAGATTGACAACGCAATACACATAGTTTCATTTCACGGTTCCTGATGGCTGGCTAATGGATTTCACCGAGCTAGGAACGTCTGGCAGCGGTGTGCACGCCGTTTGAATACTGCACTTGGACACCAACCATAAACACGGGTACTATCGATTTATAAATTGACAATTTCCTTTCGGGTAAGAAATCAATAGCGTGTAGAGAACATCACGTTTTAATTCATTACACAAGCTTACGAGCACAAGTTGCACTCGTCTTAAACGTGTTACCAAATATGATTACTGCCATCATCATGGCTGAAACAGTATCTTCTGGCTTCTTCTAATGGGTTGGAATTACAAATCAAAGGGATTGCTCTGAAATGGTCGTAAAACGTAAATCGTTGTTTTTTAAACTGTCTCTTCATATTTGAATTTTCTTGCAAGATCATCAGTTGGGACGTGTAGTCGGGGGCTCTCGACACATGAACTACAATCCAAATTAATAATTAACAGTAACCACAGGCACGCTGATAATACATTGCTTCTTATATGTTTACATATTCCATACTTCTTATCAAGATTCCGGAGGAGTACAAAACAAGATTAACAGTCATGTGAAAATTTCATACTACTATCGGGTACCCATTTTCTGCGGAGTAGTACTAAGCCGTATTGGAACAATGTCCTCGAGCTCAATGTTTCCCTGAAGCGCAGTGTACGCTACTTAACTTCGACTGTATGACACAGAACCACGCACAGTCGTTTGTCTACGTCTATTGCACGTCGTATTTATTTGGCCACCATCTGGTCATTTACGAATGGATTCGCGGGATCTTTTAAGTGCACAGGGTTGTGTACTGTAAACTATGATTTGTCGTAATACTGGAAGAGTCTTCACATACAGCTGACTCCAAGGTTTCTACACCCGGTCACAGGATGTCTCGATCCCCACACCTATAGCTCACTGGATCACCAGCCTGGCGCCTTAGACAGCTCACTCGCCGCGAGATAAAACACCTGACAGAGAGCATGATAAACCACAAGGTACTATAAAGAATCTGAGCAACCAATTATCATTTAGATCACCCTTATTCCCCCGAGTATGATGTGAGCGTTCAACCCATATTACGAATAATATTTTTGCTTTCCAATCCTAAATTTTCACAAGTACATGTTTTTAAGGAAAAAAAGACGACAGTCATCTGTTGCCATTTCCTCTTTAAATAAAACCTTGAAAGATCCCACAGATACGTACTTACCACTCACAGCGTCGCTTAATGCCTGAAGTTTATATATCACAAGAGTTACAGTGAAGTTCTCATTTGTTAACCACCTGTGTTGCCAGAGGTTGAACATCAATGTCCGAAATAAAAGGGCCCGGAAGTGATATAAAAGCAGGCGATGTGCGACTGCCTGGTCACGTGACAAGAATAGATTAACCATGTGTAGGGTTTCAGTATACGGGCATTATACCCGAGTACGGGTACTATACCAGTATACAGACGTAAAGGAACTGTTTTTACTTCAAAAAGTAAAAACAAAGTTGAACTGGACAATATGTTTTATTTGGATGCCCTCCATATTCCCACATCCAAGAAGACCTTTCATCTGCGGCCAACCATGTTTTGTCAGGATTTTACCTTTACCTTGACGTTGAGAAAAATCAACACTTCTCTACTAAAACAGGTGCCAAAAGCTACTGTGATAAACGTCAAGAGTATTTGCATAAATTATGTATATTAGAATGAATGTATCATCCCATTGTCTGTCTACTTAATATATATTTGCATTTTTTCATTATGAACCAATGAATCCAGTGATTGACATTGTGAGCCCCCGTCTACGGTATGACTAAGCCAAGTCAGCGAACCTGACCACCCATTAGTCGCCCCTTACGGCAAGCATGGGCCGGCTTTTGATTGATCCACGCAACTGTTGCACAATGGCATACATGAACAGAGTCAGCGAGTGTTACATCCTCATGCCGTTTGTCGCCTTTTAACACGCATGGGTTCGTGAAGACCATGGGTTCGTGAAGACCATTTGTTCGTGAAGACCATGGGCACATAGTGTATGTGATCGAATGTCGGTCGGCTAAGTCATTTATTGATCTTGAGGCTGGTATTCATAATCGGTGTTTGTCTTCAGCACATAAGTATTTCTATTTAGGGCAAGCATTTAACAAACTTAATACTGGAGCTGTAACGGGTTTGCAGTAGTTAATATATGTGTGTGTCTGACCGACTGAGGTAGTGTGTTTGTTCGAGTGAACTGATGTGTCTGACGAGAGAGTTGGTTTGACTGTCCGAAAAAGGTACCGATATTTTATACATATGTCTTAGTGCTGTGTACATTGTGAAACAACATGGCACAATACTAAACCATTCTCTTATTATTAGCATTATAATTAACATGGTACAGTGTCCAAGGCAATTAGTATGGACGTATTGATAATGGACACTGATCTCAAACACGAAATAGCCTCTACAATATTTACCACTTCGCTACATTGTCTGAGTTTGGCTATTGATCATTTGTCATTGTTGTGTACCGAACAGCGTTGACCGTGGATCCGGCCGCCTGTCACGAGAGCAGTGTATATAGAAATGCGTACCAATGAATAGCCAGTACTTTAATTTGCATACTTAGGCATCAGAATTGTAGTCGTAGAAGTGTCTACGTAGTATCAGCAGTAGCTGCAAGAGTAGTAGTAGCAGTCTCAATAGCAGCAGAAGTAGTAGTGGTAATGGTAGTAGGGGTAGTGGTAACTGTAGCAGTGGCAGTTGTAGTAGTAGTAATAGTAGTAGTAGTAGTCGTAGTGGCCGTGGCAGTGGTAGTAGTAGTGGTGGTAGTATTAGCAGCAGTAGTAGTAGTAGTAGTAGTAGTAGCAGCAGCAGCAGCAGCAGTAGTAGTAGTAGTAGTAATGGTGGTGGTGGTGGTGGTTGTATATCGATATAGTACAAGCATCAATCAAAGACAAGGCGTAAAAGCAAAGTGATATGCAAGATGTAGACGGCATCATCGACTCATCACACATGGCTCTCCACTGTCGGCTTCACATCTGTCTTCTATAAAGGACGCTCACAGCGTCGGTTGTTTGTGTCATGTTCCGATCAGAATCTGGGAATTGCTTTCATAATTAACCTCACGTGGCCAGAACCCCCGATAATGGAAACTGGGATAACCACAATCCGCCTGATGGGTTGCTGATAATGAAAGTCTCCCATCAACCCGGAAACGTTTTACCTAACTTGTAGGTTTGACGTACATTTGATCCCGGCAGTTTGCCTGACGCCCCAGTGGATTACACCAGATGATGACTACAATGTCCGAATATCATTCTGTAGCTGTAGCTGTAGCTGTAGCTGTAGCTGTATCAAGTGGCTATACATTGTAATGAGCATTTAAGTCAGGGAATTATCAGCTGGTCGTAATGGTTCCTTAAGTACCATATGTGTGATTGTGGGCTCCATGTTGTTTAGATAAACTGTCTGTGGCGTACTATTTGACATAGTGCTTTCTTCAGTCCTTTCACCAATCAACAGATAGCACATAAATACTGATGGTAGTCACGCACCTATACTGGCGTACGGAAGAAAGTCCACACCTGCTTTCGGAACATTTCGGAAAGAGTTATATTATGACTGTAGCGCAGTGGTTAAAGTGTTCGCTCGTCACGCCAAAGGAGTACATTGTGTGAAGCCCAATTGTGGTGTCCCCTGTCGTGACTTTCTTGGAATATTGCTAAAAGCGGCGTAAAATCCAACTCACTACATTATGATGTAGAATGTTTGTGAGAAATGTCATTAAAATCAAGTTTTTTGAACGCACTTGCATGATATGAACCAACAATATTAAACACAGTCAGTTTGACTGTATATATCATTATACATTAACAAGCCAAGGTTACCAGCTGCCAACCGAGAACAAACTGCTGGGATGTTGCAGATGGGTACTTCAAATGGCCATACTTAGAAAACGCTCGGCAGTTCAAGGTAGACCACATTCGGGGACACATCAACACACCAGTTAGACAGTCCCAATTCTGGGAGACTGAAGGTGACCATCTCGACTGATGAGCACCACCTGCAGTATCTGCGCTACCGGATGTCCACAGTAACGTCACCAGTATCTATAGCGTTCGTCCCCCATGTTAGCAGGAGCACAATGACCAGACGTTAGCATGGAGTCTGTATTCAGTCACGGGTAATGGTCCTGCCTGTTACATTGATGCTGAACACCTCCAGCTGATTGTCCTGCTTTACTGCGGTGGCGGTAGTTGTGGTGGTAGTGGTGGTGTCGAACACCTAGAGCTAATTGCCCTGCTTTACTGCGGTGGTGTTGAACACCTAGAGCTAATTGCCCTGCTTTACTGCGGTGGTGTTGAACACCTACAGCTAATTGCCCTGCTTTACTGCGGTGGTGGTAGTTGTGGTGGTAGTTGTGGTGGTGTTGAACACCTACAGTTAATTGCCCTGCTTTACTGCGGTGGTGGTAATTGTGGTGGTAGTGGTGGTGCTGAACACCTTCAGTTAACTGTCCTGCTTTATTGTGGTGGAGTGGATCACCTCCAGCTGAGTGTCCTGCTTTACTGTGGTGGTACCGAACATTTACAGATTTGTCCTTCTTTACTGTGATGGTGCTAAACACCTACAGCTAAATGTCCTGCTTTACTGTGGTGGTGGTGTCAAACACCTACAGTTAATTGTCCCGGGTTTTGGGCACCCAGATCTCATGCTTTACTGTGATGGTGCAGAAAATATACACCTAATTGTTCTGCTTTACTGCGATGGTGTTGAACATTTACATCTACATCTAAAGCCCCTAGTTCATAAGACTCGTGACAAGATAAATCAATAACTGTATATTCAAAAAATTATTTTCAGTTAAGTTTACCAGCTGCCCTGGGGATCAAGTTGCTTTCTGCCAGTTTTATAGACGGATGTTGTAAAACAAAAAAAAAAAGAAAGAAATGTGAAATGATATAAAAGGCCTTGCCAATAATGCTATCGTACCTAACTGAATCAACAATAACATTGCAGGATCAAACGACACGTCGAGGTTCTATCGATAACAAATCTTCCTTGAGCTAGCGAAATTGGCAAAAGCCATTATTGAAAGATATCTGTTTACGGAAAGCACACGAGCTTAATTCGTATTTCTTGTTACAAGAGAAGGTCCGTTCAGGAAACAAACAAGGAAATGTTGGCTCATGAACAGGAAACATTCAGCATCACACAGTTAATATCGTGACACAGTATATGCGTGCAAGTATGTGTGCGTGCAAGTATGTGTGCGTGCAAATATGTGTGCGTGCAAGTATGTGTGCGTGCAAGTATGTGTGCGTGCAAGTGTGCGAGCTTATATGTGCGTGCGTGGCTCTTCATACACGACTGGAATGATGAAATGATGATAAATAGTTTGTTGCACAGATTTACCGGCTGTACAATGTTTACATAGGGGCTCACATGCTCCGACTTCTCATCCGGTGTCAGTCTGCTCTAGTGTCAAAACATGCAAGTTTCTCCACTGTATGAACATTACGTCAACATGGACTCACAAAAATGTGTTAATGAATAATGACAACCAGCTGTCATTTTGTCGAAAACGAACCCCAAATAATACTTTATAAAAGCGTGAGATTATAGGTCATATCAAGAGTGAAGTTTTGTTTTCAGACAATCCTTATGATATTTTGTTTGTGTAAAACAAGGGTAAAAGAACTTATTCCGGGTTGTGGGTGTATTGGTTGGGGCGAGCTGGAGAGATTACCACTAGCCTGCTTGGTGTGTCCTTCATGTGCTGAATTGGGTGAGTGAGTGAATTTAGTTTTACGCCGCATTTTTCAATATTCAATCAATATCAAGCCGGAGAATACCGCAAACAGGATTCAAAATATGCACCCATATGTGGAATCGAACCCAGGTCTTTGGCGTGACGCACTAACGCTTTAAATAACTACTAGGCTACCCCACCGCCCACAGGTGTTGAAAGGGTAAGATGAGTGGTGGTTTGATTGGACGATCTTCGTACCGTTATCCAGAGAAACGTCGACAACGCCACCTTGAGTTACGTCTTGGCTTTATACGACAGCTCCTCCTCTTTAGTGATAACATTCAATATTCCAACCACATTCGGTATCCATGTATTCTACCAGGACACACTTTCGAGAGGACTCTCCGCGAAAATACAGTGTTGTCACACTTATCGTAACAATGGCCTATTTAACTCATATGGAAAAACGCACTCAAAGCAGGGCTGCAATAACAATGTGTTGTCATTTACGTAGACACTACTGCAGAAATTACAAGCACAATGGCTGCAGAGATCTTCCATGTCTATGTTATATAGACAGAAAATATTCATGTAATTATGAATCAGTAAACGTTTCATGAACATACAACTGTGTTTCTTAGGGTATGACACTTCACGCTTTTGTCATGCCTTGGTATGGGGGAACTTTGACATCAGCAGAACAGAACGCCTACCTTATTTACAAACAAACAAGCCATAAACATATAAACTTTTCTCTTGGACCAAACGACAGTAGCCGCTCTTGGACCAACTGATATTAGCATCTCGTGAAGCAGCTGACAGTCGCCTGTCTTGGACCATTTGACAGCTACCATCTTGGAACAACTGGCAGTCGCCTCATAATCTCTACCCTGTTTACATACGAACTAGGTACAGTGTACTACCCGTAAACTGTACTGGTGTCAATAAAGAGATGCATCGACACATTCGAAACACTCTCTAAAACATGAACAGTTCTACTTAAATATTTATCACGTCCGTGACGTTTAGCAATATTTATGTTTCGCACAACTTGTGAAGCAATAGGGACGCGAAGTCATGTAGTGTAGATGCATTCATTGTGGTATATAGGTCGTGAACGTCAATAATAGATAGCAGCAATCACCATAACATCAGTAATTGCCGTTGTCTACTAATAACCCGTGAGTGAGTCTGAGTGAGTTTAGTTTTACGCCACACCCAGCATTATTCCAGCTATGTGGCGGCAGTCTGTAAATAATCGAGTCTGGACCAGACAATCCAGAGACCACCAACATGAGCATGGATCTGCGCAGTTGGGAACCGATGACATGTGTCAACCGAGTCAGCGAGCCTGACCACCAGATCCCGTTAGTCGCCTCTTAGGACAAGCATTGTCGCCTTTTATGGCAAGCATAGATTGATGAAGGCCTATTCTACCCCGTGACCTTCACGTTACACTAATAACCCGTGACTAAGGGGCCAGATGAGAGTCGCCACCCTTGGATCTTGCCATTGTTTGATTAATGCTAATGACAGTTGGCATTCTTGGAAAATGACAGTCGCCAACTTTAAGTCAAATGACATTTGACATCCTTGGTGCAAATGACCGTTGACATGCTTGGATCAAATGACCCTTGGAACTAATGACATTTGGACAAATGAAAGTCGCCACTATTTCGGCAAATGACAGTCGCCACGACGTCGACAAATGACAGTCGCCACTACTTGGACAAATGGCAACAGTTAACTACAATAATATCATAACACATAAACCGAATGATCAATTCGAGAGTAAAATTGTCATTGAAGCATTTCTGACCTTGCAGATGATTCTGTGCTTGAAAGGTTTGTGGTTAGGCTATAGTGATCATACTGTTTTACATTACCTTACACATTTTAACAATAGATTGTAAGTACATTTAAGGGTTTTATCGGAGAATATTTTCACAAAGAGTCACTATATTCAAAGAATGCTGTATTCAAACGTCAACCTTGACCTTATACAATGACGTTTCGTTTAGCGTGTAAGATTGTGATGACATAACGTAACCGCAAGTACCACGTTATATTTATACGCTCACTCCCGTTACGTAATGTTTGAATACTGTTAGCTACTCTCATAATAATAACTCGTTTATCTGACGGGTCTGATTTGTAATTTGTATATTCATACTGAGCAGGTTACCAGATCTTCATGTATCCTAATGGTTTTATGAAGCTCCATCCGTTTCCGGATTCCTACATTGGTTTCATTAAATCATGTAACCAAAACAATCATCACGAGATTGACACAAGTGAATGGACTGGTAAAATGACTGACTGCATTGCACGAACTCCCATGTAGTTAAACGTGGAATGCCAGAACAAATTGAAATTCCTCATTGCTTACCTTTTTCTAGTGATGATAGTGCCCGACCACCGACGCGTCCTGTAGCAGTATCAGCTGACCACTTGATACGATGTCGGAGTTAGTCCCTCCAACTGATAGTTACCCTACGACCGCCTCCCACCACGTGTCGTTCCTCCGTGGCCATTGATCTACAACATCTCACTTCCAGCCAACCCGCCGCACTGCATTACCGAGCTGGTAGCAATTCCGTTATGTGTAAACTGTTTCAGCGCGAGTTACATGCTTCTACAGCGCGGTGCTTCTATGTAGCTAGGCGTTCTTCATTACCACATGACTGCTGAGGGATGCCACACTATGTTGCTATGCATACCTATCATAGATGTGTTCGGTTCCCTACAAGAAGTGAGCAGTATGACTTGGAGACAAAGAAATTAAAACGAGCTGCGTTTACACAGAGTGGCTAACGTCACGGACGTTACAGAGTTAACGATGTTAGACGTGATGTGTAGATAAAACTCGCTAGTTCAATTCGGCCTCTTCCACTGAACTAAGTGAAGTGTTAACACTTTGAAATAGCTAATATTGATTTACAGGAGTTTCAATGTTTGTTGTGACGGAATGATGTGTTGCCAAATACATCACTACTTACAATACCTGCTTATGTTGTCTGTTGTGTTCTATCATTCTTTGCATAGCTCAAATAGCATCAAATAGAACAATGCTATGCTGACAGTTCGGTGCCAAGGTAGGTTAAAAAGTACAACCCAAAGAGTTTGCGTGCTCTGTGAACGGCGTGTATCACCCCCCAAAACAAACTATCTATGTCTGCAAAACTTTGGTTACATTATTCTCAACTAATGACACTAAAGAAATTATCAGTTTATCAACATGTGTATCAAAAGTATCATCCCTTAAAACAAAACATAAACGTAGCCTAGTCACTGCCATCCAGTAGTGTAGGTTTGCATTTACATATGAAAGGTATTATGTATTGTTATATATATTTCCATTTGTTTTTGTACGAAACATATTTGCATTCGCTCGTGGTTATGTGAGAATGAATGATTGACTGTTTGATTGTTTGATTGTTAAACAAACAAACAAAATCAAAATTAAAGGCTTTATATGAACCGAGTGCATATCCAACCATCACTTTTGGGGCATCAGACGGGGTAATCTCCGCTGGTGACAATGGGCAAAATTAGCTTGAGCACTGTCACCAAGTATCGCTCGTTGACAATTCTTCATGCCGACGTTAAGGGAAGACATTCCTCCATTTGCTATTGTTAATTATACGATCATGTTACTGACTCCAAAAGGGAACAGTCCGATTTGCTCCAAACTGCAGTCTAGCTCGAAATCAAATAAACATAGATGAAACGCTGATCAAAACATAATCAAAACATCAGATGTACTCTGTGTGGTATTTATGTCACAAAATTAATCAGTAATTATATGAAATACTGACACAGTTCTCAATTTGTTACACGAGAGTTATGCACAGAAAGGAACAGCCAGACGTTCGAGAAGCACTTGCGCAAGTGGAAAGTAATTAATGAATTTACCTGTGCTTTGCCATTGAGTGTTATATGTTTATTAGTTTTCGTGTTAGATTGCAATTCGCCGATCTGCTTTTGAGTCAAACGGACTGTAAGTGAGTGATCCAAACCCAGAAAGACCTTCAACAGCACCCACTTGTTCTCAAATCCACCATGAGACATATCAAGGTCAAAGCATCCTTGAGGATGCTTCCTTTGACACTGTTATGGACATCGGAGTCAAGGGGGTAAAAGACCCTCGAGGTGCATCCACCAACAGGAAGACCTTCATCTGCCCCTACTAAGGAAGAATGCAGACATTGACACCCAGTGATAACCCAAAGCTAAGTTTTTAAACATCAGACAAAAACATTTTTTCTCAAGTACATCATGAAACATCTCCAACTACAACATATATTGAGTGTGATGCTGATTGATTTGACTGTCTGGAGAGCCTGGAGGGTGATGCTGATTGATTTGACTGTCTGGAGAGCCTGGAGGGTGATGCTGATTGATTTGACTGTCTGGAGAGCCTGGAGGGTGGTGATGCAGGCTAAGGATGACCTTCAACTAAATTACATAATGCAGTAGGCATCTCTCACACAAATGTGTACTGTCTGACCAGTACGATATATTGCCTATAGCAAGTGCTTCCCAACCATGACACACATCACAAAGAAGTTTATTGCACCACTTTACTCCTTCTTCGATAGCGGTGTTCAAATAAAGTACATGTGCACACAAACCGGTGACGTCATATTCACTCTCCTGACGTCTTTACTGCTGAAATGTTCGCAGGCCAATATACTACAGAGCTACAAGTTACCACACTGTTATGGGTACTAACTAATGTAACAAGTCATTCCGTAAAGACAACGCATAGTTCTTGTGGGAACGAAGACCCATGTAGATGTTCCTACATAGTACGTGCACAAACGCACGCACACATACAAACATACCAAGACAAACACCTATATCCCCTGCACGTTGTTTACATTCGAAGTGAATATCGGGGAAAGAAATTAAATGTAACTTGCGGTCATCTGAAAATCTTGAACAATGTAACTTTGTTCTATATGCTAGAGTTGTTACGCTCCTAACCTGGTATGGGTATAGTGAGTGAGTTTAGTTTTACGCCACACTCAGCAATATTCCAGCTATATGGCGGTCTGTAAATAATCGAGTCTGGACCAGACAATCCAGTGATCAAACAACATGAGCATCGATCTACGCAACTGGGAACCGATGACTTGTGTTAACCAAGTTAGCAAGCCTGACCACCAGATCCCGTTAGTCGCCTCTTAGTACAAGCATTGTCGCCTTTTATGGCAAGCATGGATTGATGAAGGCCTATTCTACCTCGTGACCTTCACGGGTCACTAACAACCCGTAACTAAGGGGCCAAATGAGAGTCGCCATCCTTGGATCTTGCTATTGTTTGACTAATGCAAATGACATTTGACATCCTTGGTGCAACTGACAGTTGGCATCCTTGAACCAAATGGCATTCTATGACAAGCACAATCACCTTCTATGGCAAGCATGGGTTGCTGAAGGCCTGTTTTACCCTGGGACCTTCACGGGTCCGGTATGGGTAGAGGTAGCCTATTTGGGTTCGCTCGTTACCCGATAGACCCGGGTCTGTAACATAGACACAACGTTTGCAGCCCTTTCTTCTGTGAAATATTGTTAAAACTAAACTCACTCATTCACTTCTCTCCTAACATTTACGGCTAAATTTCCATAGTAACACAATGCATGGATTGAAACATGCTTCGAAATCCGCAGAACTTCAAAAACATATCCTATTAATGTTCACCTTTACTTGTTTCGTTTATTGCAATGTCTGCTTGTTTGACAGAATGCTCCAACATATCGTAGATCAAACAAGGTGAAATGCATGTCGCGTGCTCTTATTGTTAATGTGTTTTAGTGAGCCCACCTTGCCTCCACAAAATACGATAACGTTAAAAGTACAAAATTGCAAGTAACAATTAATATCTCCGATAAATCTTGAAGACACGTCTGCTTTTCGTTTGGTTCGTTGTTTACTTCCACATCCAGCAATATTCCATCTGTGTGGCGATGATCTGTAAACAATCGAGTCTGGACCAGACATTGGACCAGAGTCTGGACCCTTGGTCAACGATATCATCCGCAATTGGGATACGATGGAATGTGTTAACCAAGTCAGCGAACCTGACCACCTAAATGGAAGGTTTGCAAGGTCAGGGCGTATTTGCTACTGAAATGAGAGCACATCTAAATAGCACATCTACACTGTGCGTTGAAGTGTAGTGGAGTAATGTGTTCTGGTTTTCACGATCTGCACCAAAAACAAACACAACATCCTGTCCTAAGTCAACGTTGTTGCCTCGGAAGCTCGAAAAAATATATTCAATAATCTCATTGAGAAAACAAAGTCTCATCTTTGTTCTATTGCTTTTAAAAACTTCGATTACTTCCGCCTGCATCTCCTACAGTGTAGGTATGATCATCATGGTCTCGGCATTGTGTAAGAAGACACTGAAAAAATGGTCCAAAATAACACCAGAAGAATGTGGTCTAGCTCTAAGGGTAACTTTTCTATTTCTGTTTCTCATCGCTCGGCCGACTGTAGTTTGGCTGCCGACCAATATTTTTTTCTCTTGTTAATCTATTTCCGCCGACTCGAACTCGGACCTACCAGCTGCTCGTACAGTTGCTTCTTTCCTCTGTCTGTGCTGGGCTGAAGATTGGAGATAGAGGACAAGGAAGGAAGTGCTATGTATTAATATTCTTCTTTCTTTACATTTCATCTTTTAACCCGCCATCATAATATACTGATGATGAACGGAGTTTTTTAGGACTGATGTGTTTATCTTTGTGACAGGAACATAATATTCAATCAGATTTCATGTTCTCTTTTGCGTTTCTCTGTTGTTCTCTGCTGGGATATGTTTGCTATTTTATGTCAATATTTTTACATTCGTACTTTTTAAATTTTTAAACCGCCCGACCATTTCCTGTCATTTTCCAGCCCCATTTAGCATCAGATATCAAAGAACAAAGGGCTCAAAAAACAAACGACTCCACTGATAATATTATCGTAAAACATACGCTTTTCAACCGGGACATTGTGCACATCAGTGTGTAAATCACCATGTCCAACGCCATCTCTTTCTTCAAATGGATTATCGCCTGTTCGGGCACTGCAACCACGACTGAAATCGGATCACCGATCAAGTATAGAAAGCTTTCATTTTATCGATATGGAGACCGGAAGTAGTAGTGAAATGTTGGGCCAGTCAGAGGTGTTCAGTGTTGAGTGAGTGAAGTTAATATTTTACGTCACATAGGCAATACTTTAGCCATGTCGTGACGAATGAATTATATATTACTTCATAAAAAGCTGGCAACGAAGGACACTATAACAACACGATTACCACATAATCATTTGTGAAAATGTAAATAATTTAATTTTTTAATTGACGAATACAATATAAAAACGGGCTAGAGATCCTTAGCAACGACAGCTAGCAACTCAAGTTAGGGTAGCAACTAAAGTTTGCCTCCATATTGGAGACCGTGCAGTTCCTGTGCAGAATGTATAGTCTTTCAGCTGCGAGCGACTGTAGGCAGGGTTAAACACAATGTATAACATATACAACTAAACTGCGATTGAAACAGTGATAAAAGCCTATCTACGCAGTTGGAATACGATGATGTATCAACCAAGTTACTATCCAGTACCGACAATCGCCTCTTACAATAAGAGAATTATCCCAGCATTATCACAGTGAGGACAACATAAATGGGCTGGTACCATTGCATCCATGTAGGGAATTGAACCTGGACCTTCGGCCTGACGAGAGAACGCGTTAACCGCAGGGCTACCCCACCGCCATCTCCCGACAAGTATGGGTTACAGAAAACCAGTCCTAACCAGGGTCTTGTACCTAGATTTTAGAAGCTCTCTTGGTGCTATGGTTGCCATAAGTGCCATACATTAATATTACCTTAAGAATGTCTTAGCGCCAATAGAGCTTCGAAAATCTAGGGCCAGAGGAAGCACTCTTAGCGCCAAAATAGTCGGAAGTGTCATACGTTAACATTAGCTTAGGACTATCTTAGTACTGTGAGAGCTTCGAAAATCTAGCCACTAGATCTTACAGCTCTGTATTGATTACATGATACTGAACCGTGGTGATGCTCTGTCGGCTGTCAGTGTGTAATAACGGAATAAAGATACCAGATCGTCATCAGGGTCTCAGCAGCAATCTGATGTGCGGTCCGATCATACTCATTCAGTATGCCAGCAAGTGAGCTGTACCAGCGTGCGTAATTAACGTCGGTAATTAGGCCCGAAGTCGAATAGGCCTCGAATGGAGATTTTGTTTTCTGCAGGTCCTTATGGACAACTTTATCATCCCCAACGACTCTCCCGGTCTGATTGAGATTTTTCAGAATACTTGGATCTTGACATGAATTTTGATATAGCTAACTAAACTCTTTAACTGTTTGGTGGGAAATACTTATATTGTAGCTAGGACTACACATTCTGGTCAGGACTCACAACATTTTATATGGTCTTGGGTCCTTAGGGTATGCAGTATTTTAGGGTTAAAGGCGAACATTGGTCTGTGCTCCTCGGTTGCACGGGAAGATGACTCCATCACTCTGATCTCCCACAATCATTCATAGAGCCGCTAATATGTTCAACGATGACCTCAATGTTTCTGACGTGTTGACTCATTAGATAATTACACATCGCTTCGAATTATGCTACACTATTATCTAACAAGAATTAACCTTTTAGAGCACCCATCACACGCCTGACACATCGATTAAACTGCATTGGAAGAAAGTGTCAGAATGTTTTAGCTCACTCATTCTTGCATCTTTTAATTCACCTGTTAAAAACATTATGTCAATGTGTTACAAATAGAATACATGGCTTTTCATCGCAAAATCTCGTTTGACACCTCTTCCAACACTTTTATAGCCATTAGTGAGCTGGGCTTGTCGCCGCTTTTTTGTAATAGTCAAGCAATATCATAGCGTAGAACTCCAGAAATGGGCTTCACACATCCATGTGGGTAAATGGAACCAAGCCTTCGGTGAGACGAGCGAACTTTGGATATCAAATTATGGCATTTAGGCTATAGATCACCAACAACTGACCCATACAAGGAGTCAGTGAGTGAGTGAGTGAGTGAGTGAGTCACCACTCAGCAATATTACAGCTATATGTCGGCGGTCTGTAAATAATCGAGCCTGTACCAGATAATCTAGTGATCAACAACATGAGCATCGATCTGCGCAATTAGGAACCGATGACATGTGTCAACCAAGTCAGTTAGTCTGACCCGTTAGTCGCCTCTTACGACAAGCATAGTCGCCTATTCTACCCCTGGACCTTCACGGGCCGACCCATACATGGAACCACGGGGACTTATAGTACCTTTGCATTGACCGTTGCTGGATTCACATTATCCCTTCGGCGATTATAGTTGTATCTAGCCATAATTTAAAACTATGAAGAATGCTACATTTAAAAAATCTGGCACGTTTAGTAGAGACAGTGATAGAATGTAGTATAATATGTGAGTAATATGCCAACAATATGACAGCAATAGACAGGTACCTCACGCACAGGTATTGATCACACTGTGGACCCTTCACCAGCAATGCACGGTTCGGACTCAGTCCTCCTTGAAGGGACGCAGACATTAGTGGTTGAGAACAGTGTGCGAAACAGGCTAGAAAACATCCTGTAGAACCAGTGAATCTCCACAGTGTCACGACTGGCTTATGAATATTTTTTTGGTAAATATAGCACTCTTTGAGACTTGTAAGACATAATACACCTTTAAATCATACAAAATTAAAATTGAAAAAAAAATTCCCTATATTTGTAGCTCAACAATGAAACACGTGTCATGCCGACAATATCTTATTCGCATCTGTTTGATATCTATATATCCTTTGCTTGGTGTCTGCAATCATGGTACGGACATGTGAATTACTTTGTTGGCTAGTAACTTTCAGGCACAGACAGCAAAACTTAGAAACTGTTTCGCACACTGGTCGAGAACAACATGACCAGGAGTACATGTACCAGGAACTCGGGTAATGGTGGATGGTCTGGTTGCATTGGCTGTTAAACACTTTCTCTCGTGGACAACAGGTTAGTGGGTGTTATCTAATTACATCCATAGCTGGTTTATAGCAGCTGCTGGGAGCAGTTAATATGATTCCCCTTGTTGGAAGTCGTTAATCTACAATCTCTGCACTAATGCAGTAATGGAGCCGAGTGGTCAAGGTGCCCTCCATCGGAAATCAGAGATTTCAAATATGAGTGGCAAGCCATAACACATCCCTCAGCTAACAGCTCCCTTTGTTGGTTAAACTTTTCATCACAGGGAATAAATGAACACGACCAGGCCCTGAAAGCGTATTAAATCCAAAACATAAAGGTGCTGATGGCACGTGTACGTAGTCCAGCAAGTGCAGATATGATGCTACAGATGGTGATGAAAACTGACGCAAAAGTGGTCTTTCGGGGGGCACAATTACTTTTAGCGTTTACAATGAAATTTTGTATAGATATTCAACATACTTGTTATTAACACGTATTCTCACCTAAATTTATTAACAAGTATCCATATATATCTTGATACTGAAATAGTATAGTATACGCATTGTATGGTACGTAATACTATATGATAATTTAATGTATTCTATTACAGTGATATAACTCTAAAAGGTACCATGTTTCCAATACAGTTACTCTAAGAGGTACGTACCATGTTTCCATCAAAGGTATTTTGTCTGTTGAAAGAAAAGCCAAACACAAGCAATAAAAGATGATTCTTAGAGTATGCTCCTCAAGCTGAGATTGAAAGGCCATCCTACCTCAGGAAGATTTTTTGGTTAATGAAGGGAGAGTGAATAATGACATATTACCCTTGCTTTGCATTCAGATCAGGTTTGCAATGCAAATGTTACACTTCGGTTTGCAGTGCCTAGCATTTATAGTGCTTGCTGGTCAAGCCGGATGCCAGCATTGGATTCGTGTACATTGGAGCGCATCTTTGGTAGCCTCTTCCCCACCACTTACAGCACATTGTTCAAAGCAGCATTACGCCATAACCTCTAATTTGGTTTGACGTGAATCACAAGATGCAGACATGTCATCACACCTATGTGGCGTGATCAGGTGCTCATGTTATCAAACACTGGTTTGCTCGGTCCAAACTCAAGTTTTGTCAAGACACGGTGATATTGATGCAAATAAGACTCCAAAATGTAGAATTTGTTTCACAAACTGATATGTCCTGTCGTCTGAGAATTCTCCAATACTTCGCTGATTTCGTGTCATGATGGAGCCATGCTCATAAAATCAATCACTGGTTCAGTCAAAAGATATTTTGTCATGTAGTCGGAATATAGGTAGTACAACGTTCAACAATGTAATGAATTGAAATGTAATCGTATTGATAGTGAGTGACTTGGGCCGCTTTTAGCAATGTTCTAGAAATATCACGGCGGGGACAACAGAAATGGGCTTCATATATAGTACCTATATCGGGACTGGAACCTGGACCTTCGGTGTGACAAGCGAACGCGTTAACCGAAGGGCTACCCCACTGCCATCTCCCGACAAGTATGGGTTGCAGAAAACCCATTCTAGTCAAGTTTTACACGCATAAGTGACTCAAGAGAGTTTAGTTTTACGCCGCTTTTAGGAACATTTCAACACATTAATCGCAGTGCATTCATTTATTTATAGTCTAGTTAATCAGCTACAGCCTGTGATAACTCTGTCCTTCATAGGTTTCGGTAAGAGCTGTTTAGCATTTACCTGGAATATGAATAGAAATATTCGCATAAACTAGCATGTCCTGTACACGTTTATCTGCTGGATGACCGATGTATGTAACAAGCATTTTCTTGTCTTGTCGTCGTCACGTTATAGCTGACATACTGCAGATAGGACGTCGACATTTAACTCCATACAAAGACGTCTCGCAACAGATCCCGCTACAACTGGTCTTCAGTATCCCATGATTGTCATAAGAAGCGACATATGGGATCGGGTGGTCAGGCTCGATTGACACGTCATCGGTTCCAAGTTGTTCAGATCGATGCTCATGTCGCTGATCACTGGATTGTCTGGTCGATGATTACTGACCACCACCATGTAGCTGGAATAGCTGATTGCGGCACAAGACTAAACTCACCCTTTTAAGCATCAATGTTAGTTTGAAAACACCATTGCGTTCTTGACGTATGGTCAGCCGTACTTGACTCGAAGTGGA
The DNA here is from genome assembly GCF_037392515.1 of Haliotis asinina. Lineage (NCBI taxonomy): Eukaryota > Metazoa > Mollusca > Gastropoda > Lepetellida > Haliotidae > Haliotis > Haliotis asinina. The sequence goes on from NC_090280.1 coordinate 28,978,895, forward strand.
TGTGCCTTCTCATGAAACGCATAACTTTGGTTATGTATTTAAGTATTGGATAAGTATTTAAACATCCGGGAACTAAAGCATTTGCCTGGTAACGAGTTCGTTCTTAATTCATATTTTAGACGCTTGTATGCTTGAGGTGAGCTTAGCGTAAATGCGTTTCAGATTAGCAGTCGAAATGTACCGTTAGATGACTGGAAATATTTCGTAATATCAACTTCGGATGAATGTCTTTAAGAATGTGTTTGCAACATCGAACTTTTATCGGAATCTGTTGAATCATACAGAATGAGAGATTAATGTTGGTAATTAACTCTTTCAAGCCCTGCGGCATCTTGTCTGCTAAGTGTCAGTGGTCCATGTTGAACATAATTCGACTCGCATTAGTATGGATTATATTTCTGAAGCTGAAACTAAACAAGCATGCGGATCATTCAGTGTTTCCAAATATCACGCTTTGATGTTTACTCGATACTCTTTATTAACATGAATGTAGGCAATAAAGGAAGTTTTTTAGGTTTTCCTGCAGCTGCGGATAGACATAATTACAAACAGCTTTACATCTCATCTCATGAAATGTAGTTTTCTCACACTCTCGGTTGTTAACTGCGTGTAGAATCTACACGTGAAATTAAGATTTGTATTACGTATATTATGCATTTCGTGGAGTATATAATAGTATATAATAATGTATTTGTTGTTGTGTAACGCAATATTTACTAGACAACACAGTGAGTAGTTTACGCAACACACAGCAGTATCTCAGGTGATTTGGTAACCAATCGAGTCTTGACCAGACAATCCACTGACTATTTTACTCCGCACTCATCAACCGATTTTGCATGTGATCGATTCCGAACAAGATAATCCAGTGACTGATGTCATAGGCATAGATGACATGCATTAATCAGTCTTTAACATACTTCTTGCCTCGGTTGCTGAAGACCATTTCTGATGATGTCATAAGCATAGATGACATGCATCAATCAGTCTTTAACATACTTCTTGCTTCGGTTGCTGAAGACCATTTCTGATGATGTCATAAGCATAGATGACATGCATCAATCAGTCTGTAACATACTTCTTGCCTCGGTTGCTGAAGACCATTTCTGATGATGTCATAAGCATAGATGACATGCATCAATCAGTCTGTAACATACTTCTTGCCTCGGTTGCTGAAGACCATTTCTGATGATTACACGATGCCATTTAGAAAGTGGTCAAATGCAATATATGTCATATTTGGGATTTCATTTTCTCAGTAAAATACAAATTCTAGTACTTTTTTGGTTGAGTCCGATCCGGGACTCGAACCCGCACCCTCAGAGTCAGGCACCTAATCGCCAGCACACAAAGTCAGCCGCCTAGCCCGCTCAGCCACCGCGACTTCCACAAAAATGAAAGTCGAACAACTGGTAGTCTAGACAGCCTACTTTGTGCACCCCTCTGATAAGTGTGAATTGGCACGGCTCCCACGGCCGAAAGCAATGATTACACGATGCCATTTAGAAAGTGGTCAAATGCAACATATGTCATATTTGGGATTTCATTTTCTCAGTAAAATACAAATTCTAGTACTTTTTTGGTTGAGTCCGATCCGGGACTCGAACCCGCACCCTCAGAGTCAGGCACCTAATCGCCAGCACACAAAGTCAGCCGCCTAGCCCGCTCAGCCACCGCGACTTCCACAAAAATGAAAGTCGAACAACTGGTAGTCTGGACCCCTCTGATAAGTGTGAATTGGCACTGCTCCCAGAGAGCCGTTAAACCACAGTGAAATGATGTATATTATAGATAAAATGGACAGAATTACCATTAAAACGCCCGCACGTTATCAGAATTGAGCGGGCCTCTGTAACTTGATAATGCCCGCAAAATGTTTGACGACGAGCCAGTATCAAGCCCGTTGTTAGGTGACGTCATAAGTAGCTCAGCTGTTGAAGTTCAACCACCTACGGCTCGATTGAACAAGGGTTCATTTTTTACCATATATTTGGCTCGCATACGTCACATGTACCTGTGCCATTATGCACTTTCCTGCCTGTGCCAACCTTAGCAGTTGTACCATAAATGCCAACATACAGCAATGAAAATATCGACTTGAAGCCTAACGTTGTTCATCACTGAAAACAATGGCGACTGGTAATATGGTCAAGGTCGAATGTCGTCACTCGCAATAGTGACGCCATCTGTGTTGTTCTATGACGTGTCTATATTTGTAAAATGTGTGTCAGTGACGTCCGTCGTTTGCTGTTGGCAGTAAATGCTTCTAAACCGATGCCGTTTTTTCATTCTTAGTTTATTAAAAATTCTGTCCATATTAGCTGTAATAACGTTAACGCTATTTTTCAGGGCATTATCATTTGCAGGAGTCCCCGGTCTTTTCAACTGCCCTCATTCGTCAGGCAGTTAATGAAAGACCTCGGGCTTCTGAAAATGATAATGCCCTGAACAATAGCGTTGCCCTTATAATAATACCACTGCCAATGAAAATGAAGCAAGACGTTGTATGAAATAAGAAAATGAAAATGCAAAATAAAATGATAGGTGAAAAATTAGTATTTTGATCTTGTTTGAAATAAACCTATACCCGCAGTAGTTACCATCAACTGTCAACATTAAAGCTCGCAACAACCATAAGAGTGGGTAAAGTGTGCGTTTACGTATAACACTACTTCAGCGATAATGTGAAGAAACAATAAGGCACTATTACTGGCTGAACGTCAATACAAGTTGTTCACTGGTTACTGGCCATGTACCCTCGAGGTCTGTTTATGTTCCACGAGCCCGCAGAGCCCATGGCCCCCGATGGACCAGTGAACAACGTATTTATCTTACCGTACACCTGAATTGTAATTTTGAACTGTTTGTGGCACTTCTGTTGAATATGAGGCGAATCGTCATTTTGCAGACGATACAAGGTAAACATATTTAGAGTTATCTCCCTTCCATCGATTTTCAATCGCAAAATATCGGTAATTTCCGTGCTTGATGCGTGATTCAATGTTATTCGAGATAAAAAAAAAATACTACCATGAAGCACCAGAAGAGTTCGGAATTCCCAGCGGTGTACACTGAAAATAATACATTGCCTGTAAGCGGGGTACATTGAAAATAATAGAATAGCGCTTAGCCAATCAGAAAGCGACATTCATGTGTGAGGTAAGATAATATTTTGAGTCGCAGGGATTTACGTAAAGCATATTAAACGCGTTATCAGGAACAGCTCTCCTGTGGCGTCTCAGCACCTCTATCGGTTCAGTGTAGTTCACCACTTCGAAGGTTGGACGTCTGATTTGGTGGTCAACATCATCAAAAAGACGTTAATACTGACATATTGAGCGACTCGGTTTCCTGGTGTTTTCGCAGGTTTGATGATGATTGTGATCATAATTTGATGAGAGGATTGGTATCATTGAGTGATTTTACATTCCCCTGTAGAACTACAGAGGAACATTGGTTTCCATGGACGAGATGGAATCTTTAATGCCGCTTCTGATATTATTTCAAATCTTGATTTCACTTCAGACCAACAACCAAGACAACAGTCATATTAACTCGACAGACCAACCCTTTTGACTTTTCTCATACGTTTGGACACCTAAATAGAACGCTTGTTTAACAAACGATTATTTCAAGAACAATTTCTCTAACAAAGAACAAAATACTACTTCATTCAAATGTGGAGTAAGGCCACGCTTTTATTCATGAAATACAAGGTAGCGAAAGCGTCGCGCAACATCTACAGCCTGGGCTAGGCCTACACTATGTACTACCGGCTTTACAGCAAAGGGAGGATGAAGCCCCAATAGTCCCATCACTCCCTTGACACGCAACAGTAATGAAAACAGCCTCCCAGGGCAAACCAAAAGAGGCATAATTATGTTAAACCGACCTGCAAGGGTATTAACAGTACTCCAACAGTACAAAACGGTACTTCAATAGTACAAACGGTATTCCAATAGCACAAAACGGCACCCCAATGGTGCAAACGGTACTCCAATAGTACAAAAAACGGTAACCCAATGGTACATTTCAAAAGTCGGTCAGCGAATTACTACGCCCAACTATGTTTCTAACACAGTTCCCCAATACTCGCAGGTGTATTTGAACATATGTAGTAATTCTGATAAGGGATAGCGCTTAAATGATAGAGCTATGTCCCCGTAAAATAGTTAAAAACCAAAAACCAAATATGTCTGGGGAAATATCCTGTATGTGTTGCAACTTGCAACTAAAATAAAACCAAAACCCAAAATACCATTTGAGAATACCAGAAACTTGAGTAACTACCTGGATAGATCTAACTCGCATCATAAAAAAACACCTTATTTGCTCCTGTTTTAGGAATGTCTCCAGACTCTCCTGTAATGCATTCAGAAATATAGCATTGCCCACATCTGACAAATGCATCCAATCTTCTCTGTACAAACCGGTATCACTTGAGGTAATAGCATGCTTAAATGCCCTGCCCCCAAAGCTCAATGCTGCCTTAATTCAGACGCCTCCTTGTATCTGTCACTTTCTGCACCATGCCAGTAAAGTCTGGGGAAAATCTGGGACCAGATAAGAACAATTTCAGCAATGTCTGCTTGTACACTATTTAAAAGGGATTTGATTGGCTGCCTTCCAAGATCATTAGATCCAAGATGTATCAAGATGACACTTGGTGGTGGTCTCCTGTTCAATTCTGTCAACAAAACTGGTTTCAACTCAGCCCATTTCGAAATTCTTCAAAGGCATTTAGAAGTGGGTGAGGTAATACAAGACACTATTATGGATGACAACTTCTTTAATTCTTTTAACACGACGTTTCAAGGCTAATTCTTGCCCCTTCGTCAGGTGGATAATGAGCATAGGTGACATTGCAGAATATATATAGGTATACATGAAGCCAGAGAGGTAAGATGTATATACAAGCACATAAATGTAGTTAGGTATGTACAATCACAGAGGAGAGATGAAAAGGAGGAATGTTGTAACAGTACATGGTTGTTTATACAGCTGATAGATTGAGAGTATGTGAGTCCTTGTTGACACACCAGGCAGAGGGTAGGTACACGCCTTGATCTCTATTGATCTGAGGTTCTAATCTTCTGATGATGATTGCTTCCCAAAGCTTCCTTCTTCGCCAATCACTGATATTGGAAGCCAGGATCTCGGTGTTTTTCCAGTCGATGGAGTGGTTTGGATAGTTGACGATGTGTTCAGAGAGGGACGATTTCAGATCTAATTTTCTTACTGAAGTTTTGTGCTCTTTGAGTCTGATGTTGAATGATCTGCAGGTTTCACCTATGTAGCTGCTGCCGCAATCACAATTTATCTTGTAGATGCAGCCTCTAGGGTTGGGGTTGGTTTGATAACTGCCACCTCTTCCATTTGCTCTAAGGATGTTTTTCAATGTCTTATCAGAATAAAAGGTCACATCAACACTGGCAGTTTTTATGAGGGGTCGACTGATTTGATGACGTATCTTGCCTTGGTAGGGAATGTTGACTCGGATGGGTGCAGGCTCAGGTTTAGGGACGCGGTCGTTCTGATGCTGGAGAGTTGTGGCTATAGTCTGGTCAACGAATTGTTTAGGGTATCTATTGAGGGTGATGAAAGTTCTCTTGAGGTGGTCAATTTCGTCTTGGAGGTGGGCTAGGTCACAGATGGCTTTGGCACGTCTGGCTAGGGTGGAGACTATGGCTTGCTTTATTTGTGGATGGTGGTTGGATAGGTAGTGGATATACTGGTCAGTGTGGGTGTTCTTTCGATAGACATTGGGAACGATTCTTTCAGATGAGTTGTCAAAGGATACGTCTAGGGTCTGTCTTCTATAACACTGTCGAGTTCCTTGCCAGACTTCTTGCTCCTTTGGGGAAGGAAGGCAAATCCTTCATCAGTGACTCCTCCTCCTTAGTGCTAAAACTCTTGGACGCTAAGTTATCTGGTTGTATGGTCAGCTATGATGTTGTTGATTTGTTCACAAACATCCCTCTACCTGAAGCTCTTGATGCTCTCCGTGCTAAGTTAACTAGTTGTATTGACACCCTTGACACCAAACTCACCACTGACAGTATCATCAACCTAGCTGTTTCCAGACCTCGTACTTCACATGGCAGAACAATATCTACCAGCAGATTCATGGCCTACCCATGGGCTCACCTCTCTCTCCGCTGATAACTGAAATCTTCATGAGCAGCTATCGTACTCCCACCATTTTTAACTCATAATTGTGTTACCATTAAATTCTGAGAAAAGACCACCATGTCAACAGATCTTCTTTTATGCCCCTGGTAATCCTTATTCGGTAGTGCTTTTTTCTTCCCTTCATGGAACTTATCAGTCTCCGGAGAAATGCTCTCCCTGGTGCCACCGCCTTGCACAGGAAGTGTAATGAACCAGCCAGAGATTGCATCTCAAATAATCCCACTTTTGATGAAGCTTTGTTTATTTTCTCTGTTGGAACCCTAATTGACATTGTCATACTGCCAAGCTCCAGACTAAGAAAGACTAATGATGTTGCTGGATTGTTGCCGCCATGGGTACACTTAGCTCCCCACACACATCACAAAATGTCTCTAATGATCTCTGACAACCATCTGAATCTGCAGGACCACTGAACAGAAAATCATCCGAGTAGTGCATTGTATCTCCTGACTGCTCCCTATCCTCCACCATCCATTCAATAAAAGTCGAAACCTTTTCAAAAAGGTGACAGCTAATACTACAGCCCACTGGGAGGCACTTGTCATAGTATCACTTATTATCCAGCACAAAGCCAAGTAAGTCAAAATCTTTTGGAGGTACTACCATTAATCGAAAATCACTCTTGATATCAGCTTTGGCTAACAATGTCCCTTTTCCAAACTTCTGAATAACTGAAGCAACATTGTTAAATCATGCATAATGCACTGGTGACTGCTCAATAAAGTCATTAACACATTCACCTTGGGGATAAGATAAATGGTGAATTACCCTGAAATCACTAGGAGTTGATTTTGGTAATAAACCTATTGGAGATACACTAAAATTAACTAATGAACGAGAGGTGAAAGGACCAGCTATTCTCCCTATATCAGCTTCTTTTTAAATCTTATTCTTTGCAATACTTATATTCTCCCTGACAGATCTTAAGCTCCGTGCTGTGAACCTCCTGCTGCAGTGCCGAAATCCTTCTCTAAACCCTGTTACCAGCTCCTTGGCGACTTCCTGGTTGGGATAACATTTCGCCATTTCCGCCAAAACCACTTGTTGATTGGAGTCCATCCCAGGGTGAATTGATTTTGAACGTCAACAACTGGCGAAAAAGGAAACTGACGGAGGCCATCCGCTCCAAACCGGAATGTAACAGACATCAGGGTGTCTTCCTACCAAATGCGTGGTGCACAGAATATAGCCATCAATAACATGTATCTCATTGTTTTTTCCACTATCACTGTACATGCCTTCATGTGTTTTCCCAATATTGTATAAATAAGTGGCTTCTATCCCATCATGTGCTTTCCTATCATTGTTTTCATAACTGGCTTCCAATCACCGAAACATGTTAATCCATCCTTCTACTTGTATAACAGTCGGTACACCCATTGCCCACTCTGTAGAGTCAACACTTAAGTTAATCCCCTTGATCTCTGTACATCTCATCTGTAAATACTATCTCACTGGTTTCCTATACATACTATATATTTTTACTATGTCATTCACCTGATGAAGGGGCAAGAAGTAACCCAGAAACGTCGTGTTGTAAACATCAAAGAAGTTGTAAATCCATACCATTTGTTGTCATGTCACCCACCAACTTTTAAATGCCAATCAAGCAACCAAACCATATGCATTTATTCCCCTTTGTTGAAAGGGAACCAGGGTTTGGAAACTTGTGAGCCATTTTAGCATACACACACAGAGTTACGTCCCATTGCAAGTCGTTAATCCATACATTGGTTTATACAAGGAAATTTAAGTTCATATAATCGAACCTTACACCTGAAATTACTGAAATAAAATATTTTATCCTGTAGGGATACAAGTAATTACATTTTCACATGTACCAACCGTTCCCTGATCATTCTTTGTGAACAACTGACTGGTCCTTGCGTATGTTTATGACAGGTGCACCCTTGCATAGGTTGATACTCACGGGCTTCTCTGGTCCAGACCTCATAGTTTACCAAAGGTAAGCTGTCGAAACAAATACATAAACACTTTAGCAAAGATGTTTTGGCTATTATTTGTTGCTTCCATTTCGAAACAAACAGAAACTTCTTGAATTTAGAAACAGAAGTATAAGAGCAGAACAGACTTCATATCTGTCACAATATTTATTTTTCAACTTCCTGAAGTTCTGGTCTGCACACCATAAAGTGATATACTCCGCCAAGAAAAAGGCATCCCTTTGGGCAATAACTGTACATCCCTCCATGCTAATTTGTTTCTTATATGTTTGTGCATGTGCATTTTCATACGAGTTCAGTTTGGACGAGACGTTAAAGAGCAGGGAGTGAGTGAGTGAGTGAGTTAATATTTAACGTCACATCGGCAATATCTCAGCCATATCGTGACGAGAACATTCAATACTAAAATGAAATCTATGTCTATTATAAAATCTGTCAGCGAAGGACAGTAAAACAACTAGGATATCACAGATTATAATATAAAACTAGTAACTATGCCTAAAACAATTTATCTATACAGGACAATACAATGTAAAAATGGGCTATAGATTGCTAACAACTGAAGGTAGATCACCATACTAGGGACCATGGGGACTTACAGTACCTTTGCTACCTGCATGGACCCTAGCTGGATTTACATAATTCCCTCAGCCGTCAGCAATTTGTGAAATCTAGCCATACAATAAAAGACATTTATTCTACGATTAAAAACCTGGAAATTTAGAATTTACTTTCACTGTTTGTGGACTTACGTACCCTCTCAGGAGGACAATAATTTTACAATACTTCAACCCCCTTTGAGGGTACAGCCACTAACAATTCTAGTTACAAATCTAAACAACCAAGAATTAAAATGCATCTATTTACAGAACATGTTGTTCAAAATTCAATCAAAAAATCAATTTCTTTTAAAAAAACCTATAATTAAATGAGAATTAATGTTTGTAAAAAGATCCTTTACAGTTTTGACATTGAAATATTTATCCCTTGTGATGGAGAATTCAACACAGTCAAGCAGAATATGCTTGACCGTGACTCTCTCATCACAAGGGATACAAAAAGGAGGATCCTCACCTTTTAAAAGATATGACTGAGTATATCTGGTATGGCCAATACGACATCGTCGTAAAATAACCTCTTCAAATCTGGACTGACAGCCCAAGTGGGTATAACCAATGTAAGGTGTTATCTCATGTAATTTATTTATACCCACTTGGGTGTCCCACTTCTTCTGCATCAGATCACGGATATAAGATCTAATGCTCGCTTTGTAATCACTGTAAGGAATAAGCAATGCTGTGACAGATTTGTTGAGTGCTGCCTTAGCAGCAAGGTCAGCCAATGTGTTACCAGAGATCCCTACATGGCTGGGTAACCAACAGAAGACGATGTCGTATTGGCCAGTAGCAAGATCATTATGCAATTCAATAATTTCTATTAAAAGTGGATGTTTGCAAGAAATATTTTTAATAGCCTGAAGGCAAGAAAGAGAGTCTGAATAGATTATATATTGTTTACGTTTAGGGTGTCTTTGAATATATTTAAGAGCCGTTAGTATGGCGTTTGCTTCAGCTGTGAAAATAGAACTGTTGTCTGGCAATCTAGAAGATATTGTTCGGGATCCAATGACAGTGGCACAAGCTACTTCGCCACCATCCTTGGACCCATCTGTAAATAAGGGTTTGTAATTGCTATATTTAGTTTTTAATTGGTTATATTCTTGTTTATACTGTAATTCATTAGTTTCTGATTTTTTAAATGAAGTTAATGTTAGGTCGACTTGAGGCCTAACCAACTGCCAGGGAGGAGAAGAAAGAAGACGAGAGGGAGCTATGTTTTTCAGCTCAATGCCGGCCGAGGAAAGAAAGGGTTTAATTCTGTGCCCTAGAGGTGGAACCAGAGAAGACTTCTTGTCATACAAATCCCCATAAAGTGGATTGAACACACAGTTATATGCAGGGTTAGGTTCATTAGAGTATAATTTAGTAATGTATTGTAAGGATAATTTTATACGACGTTGTGTAAGAGATGGTTCATCAGCCTCAACGTAGAGACTGTCAATAGGTGAAGTGCTGAAGGACCCAAGACAAAGTCTTAGACCTTGGTGATGAACAGAATCTAATAGTTTCAGGTTGCTTTTGCAGGCTCCACCATATACAATGGAACCATAATCAAGTTTGGATCGCACCAATGATCTGTATAAATGAAGGAGGGTAGTTTGATCCCCTCCCCACTTAGAATTGGAAACAACCTTCAGCAAATCTAGTGCCTTCAGGCATTTAACTTTAAGAGATTTAATGTGTGGTAAGAAGGTTAAATGAGAATCGAAAATTACACCCAAGAATGTAGCCTCCTTTACAACTTTGATTGGAGTGCCATTTAAAGATAGTTCTGGGTCTTTATGCGGTTTATATTTTCTACAAAAGTGTATACAATTAGTTTTTGTTTGAGAAAATTTAAAGCCGTTTTCAAGGCACCATTTATTTATTTTATTTAAACACAACTGTAATTGCCGTTCAATGGTGCGCATATTTTTACCACGACAAGAAATATTAAAATCATCCACAAAAAGTGATCCATCGATTGAATCAGTTAAAACCTTTGAGAGACTGTTGATCTTAATACTAAACAGAGTGACAGACAAAATACTGCCTTGCGGGACACCCTGATCCTGAGTATAATGGTCAGACAGGGTTGAACCCACTCTGACTTGAAATTGCCTGTCATTTAAAAAGTTGGATATAAATTGAGGCAGGCGGCCTCGTAATCCAAAGTCATGTAAATCTTTTAAAATGCCATGTTTCCATGTCGTGTCGTATGCTTTTTCTAGATCGAAAAAGATTGACACAGCGTGTTGTTTATTAATTATGGCATTCTTAACAAAAGATTCTAAACGCACTAAATGATCGATGGTACTTCTATTTTTACGGAAACCACATTGTATATCTGTTATTAGGTTATTAGTCTCCAAGTACCAAACAAGTCGATTATTTATCATGCGTTCCATGGTTTTGCAAACGCAGCTCGTTAGTGAAATTGGTCTATAATTCGATGGATCAGTATGATCACGTCCAGGTTTAGGGATGGGCACAATTATGGCATCTCGCCACGAGGGAGGAAATTTTGCGGTTGTCCAAATGTCATCAAATATATGTAAAAGTGTCTCTAAACAGGATTCTGGCAAGTGCTTCAGAAGTTGATAATGAATACCATCAGCTCCGGAAGCAGTATCGTGAGCTTGGTCAAGGGCAGTATGAAGTTCATGTATTGAAAAGGTTTCATTGTAGTCTTCCCCATTCTCTGAAGCAAAATTAATATATTGCTTTTCCTGCTGTTTTTGATATTTTTGGAATTCAGGTACATAATTTGATGAGGAAGAATGTTTCGCCAAAGTCTCACCAAGTTTATTCGCAATATCTGATTTATTAGTCAATAACTGATTCCCATCTTTAAGATGGTGAATACTAGGTTTAGAGCCCTTACCTTTTATTTTCTGGACCATGTTCTATACCTTTGAAATTGGCGTACGTGAATTTATTTTTGAAACGTAATTTTGCCATGACTGGCGTTTATTTTGTTTAAAAGTACGCCTTGCTTTAGCATTTAAAATTTTAAATTTGTTTAAATTATGGACCATAGGATGGCGACGGAAATACTGTTCAGCTTTCTTCCGGGCCTTCCTAGCTTGTTTGCAGTCAGCAGTAAACCATGGTTTACGTATGTGTGGATTTGAAGAGGACTTCGGGATACATTCATCAGCTATTTGAAGAAGTTCTTTAGAGAAGATTTTTATCGGATCAGAAACATCAACAAAAGCATCAGGTGTTAGTTTTGCAGAGCAGCGAATTTCATACAAATCCCAGTCAGCTTTAGCAAAATTCCATCGTGATGATGGAGGGACATCAGAAGGTGTCACAGATTTTAGAATGGTAGGAAAATGATCACTTCCACAGAGGTCATCGTGGACTGACCATTCGAATTCTGTAAGCAAATTAGAATCAACTAGTGATAAGTCAAGGCACGAATACGTGCCAGTGGCAGGATGTAAATACGTGTGAGAACCATCATTAAAAATGCAGAAATCATTATTCAAGGAAAACTCTGGTAATTGTATCATGAGAACCCCAAATTGGGTTATGACCATTTAAATCACCCATGATAACACATGGCTTAGGGAGCTGGTCATATAGAGCCTGGAGTTCAGACTGTTGAAGTGAATAGGAGGGTGGTATATACAAAGAACAAAGAGTAAACACTATGTTTAATGTAACTCGGACTGCAACAGCTTGAAGGGGCGTAGCTAGAGGAACAGGACTGTGAATCACACCCTGTCGCACTAGTACTGATGATCCACCAGTAGCTTTAACTCCCGCGGGAGAATAGTGATGATATGAATTGTAAAGCCGTAAATCAAATTTATCTGTTGTCTTAAGGAAAGTTTCTTGTAAACAAATTACCGATGGTTTGTAATCTTGAATTAATAACTGCAGATCATTGAAATTATTCTGAAATCCCCTACAATTCCACTGTATAATGTGACTTGCACTCATGGTGGGTTAATGGGTGAACGAGAACGTGAAGGAAGAACATTCCTTTTGGTTTGAAACGGAGTAGTAACCTCCATTTCCAGCGGTTCAAAAGAATTTTGAACCTCTACAGGTGGTTGCGTAGAAGGTGGCGCCTCCAAGTGTTGAAGCACCTTCGTCTTTTTTTTCTTTTGTTTTTTTTATTTCCTTGTTTGACGAAGAACATTGTTCTCAGTGTCAGAAAGGTCTGGAGATTCTGGCTCTGTGATCTTCAATGGTGGGCTTTCGGTTTGAGAGGCCGAAGTATTTGTCATTTGACTTGATAGGATACTTTCACTTACAGATATTTGTTTATCTTGAATCCATGAAATTTCAGTCTGGCACGATGTAGTCACTGTAGTAACTTTTTTCATAGGGGCAGGAGAAGATGCTACAGCTGAAAAGGATAATGTACTTGGAACTGAAAACGGATCTGGCACCAACTTTTTGGCTTCAAAATAAGAGAGATTGTTTGTGCATTTCACTTTCATAATTTTTGACTGATAAACGAAGACGGGACAGGACCTGGACGAGGCCAAATGCTCACCATCACAGTTTGCACACTTTATTGCATTGTTGCAATCAGAATTGGCATGAGTACCACCGCAGCGGGAACATATCTGAGTGCGAGTACAAGTTCTGGCACCATGACCAAATTTTTGGCAATGGTAACACCGGAGAGGATTTGGAACATAAACATCAACTCCGATGTTGAAGTATCCGGCTTTTATTGATTTTGGGATAGTTGGCAGGGCAAACGTGAAAAGATAAGTGTTTGTTTTTATCACAGTGTCATTTTGTTTCCTTGTAAATCGCTTAACAGCAATTACTCCTTGGTTTTTGAATTCGACCAGAAGCTCCTCCTCGCTCATGTCAGAAAGACAACGAGCACGATCTCGAATTATTCCACGGCAGGAATTAAGTGTATTGTGTGCTGAGACAACAACCGGGACATTTACAAACTGCTTTAATCCAAGCAGATTGACGGACTGTTGTCTTCGTATACATTCCACAAGAAGTGAGCCAGAGCGGAGTCGAGTGACGTTTTTAACTTCTCCACAGGCACCTTTGATGCCCAAGGATATGGCAAACGGATTCAACTTGATCGCATTACCATCGGAAGATGAAATGACAATAAATCTCGGCCAGTAATCATTAACTTCAGGTGTAAGTTCCTCATCAGATGATACACAATCAACATGACGGCGTTTGTTCTTCGACGAACCAGAGTATTGGTTGAGAAACATGGTGAGAGAATTATATTCGGCAAACTTGCTCCCCACCCGCCATCGAGTGTCAACAAAGGACGATGTTGCAGAGGAATCCAGTCTGCGTCATCAGGGCTACAAGTCTGCTATACTCCAGCAAATGTAACACGAATAGCTATATTTGTCTACCAAAGTGACTGTCCAGCTGGTTCTGCACATGACAGAAATTTGGAGACCTACAGAATTCGGAGGTTGACATTAACCAGATTGGCCCATGAGCCACCGCCTTCTGACGTAGGACTCTAGGCAAAAACTGTAGATATTTCTTACAAATGTGAAGCCCAAACACAAAAGAGTAGGATAGTAGACTCAAAACATGGTATGTCCAACACAGGGCTTGACATGACCAGCCGATTGATAGAATCGGGCCCATTCTACCACCCGTCTAGGTGAAGTCAGGGCCAAAGTGGTGTGTTGAGCAGTAGGAACACGGTTCCAAGAACCCACTGCCCTCAACCACCAGGATCCCCTCCTCCACCGACACAGGGCCGCAACCCACGGCAAACCTGTTGGTGGACCAAATATCCCCCCGGGTCCACTACGGGGGTGTCGGCGAGCACTTAGCGTTACCCAGCACCCACCACGAGGAGGTGGCTCGCCACGGGTGCCTAAAGAGCAGGGATATGGCTGATGTGATACCGTCCTAGAACGGTCAAACATTTCACTGACGCACTTGGATCACTGAGATGGTTTCTTTCAAAATCAGACCTGTGTGTAACGACTGAAGGAACCAGAATGTATCACCTGAAAACAGGTAGACAAGAGGAATAACATTTAATGAGTCAACGCTATCGCTTCGAGTAATTCCCCATCAGTGCCAGTCTGTGATGTCCACCTTTAACAAATGAAAAGCAACATTCGAGCAATATGGGAAAGATTTCTCAGAGTATTATGTCAAAATTTATTCGACCAAGGCTGCAACACTGAAGGCCTCGTGTTCGGCGAAATGTTCAAGAGGTACTTCTGAAGACATATGGAAGACATTTCTGAACTTTGCGTAGCAGTAACAAAGCAATACATCCCGAGAAAGCCGGTGTTCCAGTGGACATTTTAAGTGAACAATTGACAACTGACAAACTTCTGTTTGGATGAGTCAAGTTAGGTTAGTAGTAAGTAAATCTTACCACGAACATTACTTGAGTGAGTTAATGTTTAACGTCACATCGGCAATATGTCATTCAAATCTTGATGAGAACATATTTGACGATCATAAAGAATATGTGTACATTAAAAATATGTCGTCAAAGGACAGTAAAACAGTTTAGACTACCACTGTTCGAATTTAAAACTAGCATTTGAAGTTAAAACTAATAGCCCAATTTGGGCAATGCATAACACAAATAGTCTATAGATCGCCAACATGTGAAGGTAGATCACCATACCTTTGGGACATACATAACTGTTGCTATCTGTATGCTCTAGTTGGATTTACGCCCTCCCTTCAGCCGCTGCAGAGTGTAGGAAAAACGCTTTAAAACTTAAAAAGAGACATAGTTAAATTTTTACTTTGAATGTCCTAGGACTTACGTACCTTCTCAGGGGGACAATATTTTTACGATACTTTATCCTCATTTCACGATACAGCCATTCAGAATCGCAGATGTCACTTTACACTACCGTTGATACGATTACATTTACCTATGTACAAAATATCTAATAATTCTAAACAAATGTATTACATGATAATATACAATAGTAAAAAATATCCTTTATTGTTTTGACACTGAACTATTATCCCAAGTGACGGAACATTACTTCATACAGACTGATATGTCGTATAGTCGGAACTGATCGCTCAGCTTCCATTTCCATTATAAACTGTGTCATTCTTTCCATTGAAATATTTAATATGTTAAGTACAGACAACACGCTTTTTACGTACTTTGCATTATCGTCCATTCAATTTGAACCTCACAGTTACACACCCAAATTGGCATGTCTATATGTATATTAAACATATGGTACTTCACACAGATTAAGATTTCTTTATATAACCATCCCTTAAAATCTGACTTACAGTCAGACCAGAATGCTGCTTATCACGCTTGTGTCCGTCCTGCTCTTCCGCCAGGGACTCTCGGACACCACAGTCACCATCTACAACGAGTGGCTCTCCCAGGGTGGAAGGGTCCATTATGAAGTTGATCGCTGGCATAAACATAACGGGTTTACCAGCACCAATCTGATTTCAAAGTGTAAAGCTATTGGAACTGCGAGTGGGCGCTGGATTAACAGAGATATCGACCTGTTCAGAAACGTATGTATCGCTATTGTATCAAATTGATTATACTCGTACTTTATTGTTCTTGTCTTTCTTATCAACAGTCTTTGCATTCTATCCAGTAATGTCCATATTCTTCTTATTTCTCTGATATGAAGATCAGAGCCTGGTCAATACTGTCCACGTCATATTGATCTGAATTATGTTATGCATTTTGTGTAAGTTTCTAATTTTAATTCTCATGCAGTAAGTCATGTTTTCAGAAAAGCCGCGTATTATTTTCTTTTGGAAAAAAAAAATTAGACATATCAAGGCCAACACGACTTCTTCTACTATTATTTTCAAGTATATCCGATAGTCAACAAAACTGACTGGATGAATATGATGCTATGTTATCACTAATGGTGGGCAAAGATACCATTAACAGCTGTTCCGAGTGATGTCATATGACACTCCAGCAATCTGTCAGACTCTGAGGTTTCTTTGTGTAGAAGCATCGTGTCAGTGAATCACGAGGGACACTTGTGCACACATATTCATCGATAATTGGGAAAGTAAATAAGCGAATATTCCAAACAAGGACCAAATATATATTAATGCTACACCGTCGCCATTTTAACCCCATTTCTAGCTGTTCCTGGATTTCTAAACAACCGCAGAACGATAACATGAAACAAAATCTCTTGGTGATGTGTTGATTTCAACAATCTTTGACACGTTTAGCCCAAATATCGTCTTATTTTGTGTCATCTGAAACGAGTAAGTGAGTGAGTTTACGCCACAATCAGCAGTTTTCAAACTGTAAATAATCATGTCAATCTTGTGATCAACAACATGACCATCGTTCTGCGCAATTGGGATACGATGACAAATGTCACCCAAATGAGCGAGCCTGACCAGTCGACCATGGTACTCGCTTCTTACCATAAGCACGGGTTACGGAAGATCAGTTCTAACCCGAATGTTCCTCTGAAATGACAATTTCCAGATGTGAAAGTACTGGAGTGTATACTCCACTATGACTGATCGAGAATGACATGTTTTCCACCCACTGTTGGCTCTGTCTGTTAACATATGCTGATATCAAGTTGAACCTGATTTCCAAGCTTTATGGTTTGGGTTTCAGTGGCCCCAGAGCCCAAGTCACCATGGTTACCCAGACCCACACTACCTTCAAGACCACAGTCAACAGATGAAAGCATGGCACTTCTGGATGGAACAGGTGCACGGCTTTGGAAGTCAAGTCGACAATGTGGTCTGGGAAACGAAAAGTAATTATCCCCCAAAGCAGTAAACCCAATGCCCAGCTAAAGTATCACCATCTGTGATTTGACAGATACGTAGCTTGTGATTCGTAGGGCACAGATTAGATTCTAGATTAGCTAGCCACTATGCATACATCCACGCATTGATGATAGACTATGGTATTAGTCTCATGTTTGTCATCCTCGAAATATGTACCTTGTCGATACGCTTTCTATCAGTATAAGATAAAACACAATAACCATTGAACCCATGGCCAGCTAAATCGTCATCATCTGTGATTTGAAATTAATAGTTTGTTGTTTTGTCTGTGTTGCCTTCTCAAGGTTCCCAATCTTTTTGCCATGATGTTGTTTAATCCAATGGATGTTCTCGTTCGATAGTCACTGTGTGAATTGGAGGTGACGTTGTGAAGGACATCGTCTCTTTCTTTAAGATACCATGATTTAAGGTACTATGTAGTATTCCCAGAAGTCATTGAGAATGCTGTTTCGGCAAATATGTACACATTGTATAAAAACTAAAACAAATATGTTGTGACATGATTCTGTTACAGTCTAAGTGTCATTTCAGTACTTTGTGAGACCTCCTTGCCCTGCAATACTAGACTGAATTCGCCAAGGTACACTACCGATCAAAGTTTGTGGGAAATCGTGTATCGACCACTCTTTTCTTCATACTCTCACTATTTAGGAGTCCGTTCTGGTTTATTATATCATTCATTAGTTCTCACTCGTTTCCAACAGGTTGAACATTTGGGACGTAGCTGAGCCAGCTTAAAACTTGACAATTTTCGTCAGACAACCACTGATTAGAGTAGCCCGCAGTGTGTTGTATTATACCGTTTTAAGAAGGTCGTCATTTATGATTTGAACATATGAAAATACACTTCACTCCACATGATGATACCCGAAACCACATGTGCAATGTCGGGCTGTATTTTGCGCGTTGGTAGATAGGTTTCACGGTACCCAAATTTTCATACAGACTTTTCATACAACTTTCATGAGAAAAGAAAACATTATTCCAATCATGATTTTTGTGGGCCCTACCCCAGTTTAAACGTCCTTCTTTTGTGTATCGTTCATCAATGGTGAGGGGACACTATTTCACACAGTTAAGTCTTTGGAATTCTTGTCTAAGAGTTTTATTACACACCTGAGTATTTCCTCTATTAAACAGTAGTCTGCTGCCAATCCCTTGTACTAAACGTCTTTGATTTCCCAGTCGCTGTTTTGTGCTCAGTTCAAATCTTGAATGAATGTTCGTCAAGATCTGTGGAATATCGTACCTATCAGATAACCACTTAGCATTAGTCACGCTGCGATTGCTTGTCAAGTCTGCCATGACAACAAATGAAACCGTCTACAATACCAGGGGAGATACCTCTTGATGTAGTAACGTCAATTCTGACGTTTGTGTGCTTTGCCGCCATATCGAGTAGCTTACTACATAACATAACTCTTACGAAGTATATTCTAAATTCTATCAGTATCAGGAGACAAATTATTTTCTTAATAATTTCGGGGAAAACTGTATGTTAACCTATACAGACATGCAAATTTGCAAATTAAAGATGGATAGATTTATTATATTCCACTATGTCTTACAGTTTTTAAGTTTACTCATGGCTATTTTCTGTCTGCAACAGGTCAGTTCTGGCCCAGCTGGATAGACAAGTCACACCATCAGGGTAAATTCCCCAACAACCTCGATGCAGTGGGAGAGTTTATGTCACTTATGGTTCAGAGCGCCAAGGACTACTCCAATGGACACATACCTAAAATATTTGAGGTCATCAACGAACCTGAGATAGAACACTATATTGATGAACAAACTCTTCTGGATTTGCATAAAATAGTAGCCCAGAAGCTGAAATCCAGGTTTGGAATGAAGGTTGGAGGACCAACGTACACTGGCTATACCATTCTCAAATCAGATATTAACAACTTTAGCATCTGGCGAAGAACAGCTAGATTTTTGGACATGTCTCTTGATCACTTGGACTTCTTCTCTTTCCATGCCTACAATCACATATATGTATCAGGCGGAAGTCATAGATACAGTGGCATCAACGAAGCTCGTCTTGTTGGTGGTATTGATATGATTGAAAATTACTCTCATATGAAGAAAGGAAAAAATGTTCCACTCATTATAAGCGAGTTTGGAAGAGGTGGCGTACACGGGATAGATCAGTGGGCACCCAGTAGTTTGCTTGATTTTCAGACCATTTACCAACCAAATGGCTTCATGTTTACATATCTGCACCTGAGGGAGTTCATTGACAGGGCTATAGTTTTCATTCTTGCAAATGAACAATACCCTGGTCACGACAGTCTTAACTGGTCTTTGTTTACAAAAGATGGTCATCCGACACAAATGGTCAAATTCTTTCAGTTTTGGCATAATTTCTATTATGATCAGAAATTTCTCACAGTTGGAAGTAAATTCGATGGACGTGAACGAGTGGTCTCTCCTCTAGCTCTGGCAAACCCAAACAACAAAGAGGTGGTAGTTCTACTTCACAACTATGGCACTGCCTGGCAAAATGTGAAGCTGGACTTCCATGGCGGATGGATCAAACCCACAACTGGAGAATCAACTTGTGTCCAGTTCCAAAATGGTAAGCCAGCAATGAACTCCAATGTCCACTTCGACACAACCAAGAACCATGGAAATGTTGGCCTACCTGGAGAGTCAACATGTTTCTACAAGTTTAAAACCAACTACAACTTTGGCGGTGTCCGCACAAACAACGAGAACACCTACTATGGAAAGAACATGGTCATTTCCATAAGCAATGGGCATGCACAGACAACGATCCAGCTACCCAGCTCTGGCTATCATACATCTCATCTTAGAGTGGGAGTAAGTCGTGCTAAAAACGCCAATGCAAAACCACTTAAAGTTGATTTCAATGGATACACCCTACCCTCAACCTACACGCTGTTTGACGCCGACAAGGTTGAAGCATCTACAAAATGGGAGGTGTGGGAGTACTGGGTTCCATCAGATCGCATCAAATCGACTAACACCGTCAGCATGAGCTTTGCTGGAAATGGTGGTCATGTGACATCTGTGGCGCTGGTTGTAGGGAAGCTTCAATAAACGAAACTGTAGCCATTCAGTTTTTATTATTTGTTTGATGTTATTTAGTAGACACGAAACACTAGTATGAGAAAATATTTGAACAGAAAAAAATCAATGTATGTACTTTCAAGAAACACCTACCATGGACACAAAAATGCCAGTTCGTATGATTTGCTTGCCTTTATCGTTGAGCTGTACATTTATTACATGGTAGTGTTTCGTTTGGATTTAATACACCCGTGAAGATCCGGATTAGTATATTGCAGAGTGCGGATACAATAATATTTTGGTCACGTTTCTGGCAAATTTTTATAAGATGACAGCATCTCCAAAGTCACTGGAAGTAAAAAACTAAGTGTAACAACAATTTTTTTATCTGGTGACAGTGTATATATCAGGGTATATATCAGGGTATATGATAAACAAGGATATGAGGATGTGTGATTAACAAACGTAGTTTCTAATATCTAAAATAATTCTGACAGTTAAATTACTAACGCTTGCGAAACAAAGCCCTACTACCTTATCGCTACTCGCATGTCAACGTGAGGACAGCGAATGGGAGCATGGGCACAATTTTCACAAAGTGGTTAGCTGGCGACAATATGTTGATACCAGGAAATACCTACCTTGTCTTAGGAGACAGTTCATAATTACTTCTTTCATTAGGAATATGATGTACAAACATGGCTAACTTAATACTTATTGCATTATTTTCAGACTTACTTTTCACAACTTGTACCAACTTGTACATGTTCAGCTGTTTTACTGCGTTTTGTGTTGGCAGGCGTTTCATAATTTACAAATATTTAAGGTGAATTTATAACATGTTTTAGTCAGGACGTTACGGAAGACCAGCTCCTGCATGATGATCATTACTTGCCATTCAGCCTAGCAGAGGAAACATTTCTATTTCTCTCAGCACTGCATACGTTTTATATTGCCTTTGAATTTGCACTGAAAACTCTATTTCCGTCAGTATTTAGAGCAGAAAGGTGATGAAGAGATCGAGCTCATATCCCGAAGAACAGGTAGGCTTAGAGTCAGGGTACAACAAGAAGTAAGCCGGCACTGCAAAAAATACACATGTCCAGATAAGTAGAAATAAGCACGCTAAACACACGTGTATGCCGCAAGACAGATGAGATAATCTCGAAAGCAGCAGCCTTGAACCCTGAGAAGAAAAACTTGAAATGTGCACTATCAACAGTTGTGTTGATATTCTGTCTAATATTTGCGTTCTCGTCCGCCTTTGTGCCTCAGCACCAGTTTCCTTTTTTACATAGAGGTGCACAGAAGACGGTGACGATTTCACCTCTTTGGTTGACTGTTAAAGTACAAAAACGAGTTAATTGTACCTAGCTGGTAGTATTCACGGTAAAGACAGTTAAAGTTTGACATAGAAACATGTCGACGAAGGACAGTAAACCAAACAAAATGTCCACATACAGATGCTAAAACTGGGATATATCTCTACAAATCGATTTCTGTTCAAACAATACAATACAATATGGTCTCACCAGAAACTGCAGGTAGATCACCATACACCAGTGACCATGGGGAATTACAACACCATGCTATCTCCATGGGTCATAGATGGATTTGGTCGTTTGTACATGCACAGATGTCGTGTATTGTTCAAACAATTTCCATGCTGATTGCTGTCTTTGTTGAGTTGGATTTACATACTGGCTCACAGGATGATTATCTCTCTGCAGATTTAAAACCATCTGTGATTTAATCCTAATCCTACAATAACCACATGGACTTGCATACATAAACATATCTGGATGGCAGGACGTTCCTCGCTGATGTCATGATTCTCAACTGAACGATGGCCTCATTGAAAAACTGCAATTTGACATTCACATGCACATTTGTTTGTCAGCTCTGATTAATGGTTTATCAACCTATCCCAAACTAACTGTGTCCAATGTATTTCACCTTGACAAAATAGACACAAGATAAACCTTCACCCGGTTATATTCCATGTGTTCACTTCACATACAGATTACTAGCCATTATAGCAGCACCATACTCTTATCCTGCACATTCTGTCACCATGCGACTGATATTGGTCCTCCTGAACTCCGTGCTGTGGAGAGGAGTGTTTCTGGACGCTACAATCACCATCTACAATGAGTGGCTCTCTCAGGGTGGACGAGTCCATTATGAAGCTGACAGATGGACTAAACATAATGGTCTTGACCGAGCAAACCTTATTCCATACTGTAAAGGTGTTGGATCCCCAACAGGACGATGGCTGAATAGGGATCTGAATGATCATCTCTTTGCAAATGTAGGTATACAGTCCAAAAGACATTAGCTTGTACATACACAAACCACAAATAACGCAAATTGCTTATTTTCGAGCAGTATAACACGCTGAAAACTGTACTATAAGAAGTGTCCACATTGAGGTCACAACCGCCACTGAATGTGTAGGTGCTGGTATTGGGACTAGGATTTATGGATCTACTGATGGCAGTGATATCATGTATGAAGGTCCGTGGAGTGTAAAAGTGTACTTTTACCCTCTGTGACTAATTGATATGTTCTGCTGAATTTCGCTTCCTTAAGATAACAGATATTATACAGAAACAGTAAGGGCAGATAACTCTGCACATTTTGCCAATGGTAATCCTACCCTCGATGTTGACTCTCGGTTCATGAGACGAACGTCTCCTGTCAGCAGAATTCTGTCCATGTTTCCACGTTTTTGTTTTGACAGTGGCCCCAAGATCCCCAACACCATGGTTATCCCGATCCCCACTACCTACTGGACCACGCCCTACAATCAAAGATGTTTAATCACTACATGGAACAAGTGCGTGGTTATGGAAGTGGAATTAAGAATATCATTTGGGACTTAAAAGGTATTTGTATTGTTAGTTTCATCTTCTGTTCAGTAATACGTCAGTTTGATATTTCTACATATGCTTACATGCCATTATTTCTCTATCTTGCATTGGTTCACTGGAGTAGTTTTCTTTTTCGCTGAAGATGTGTGAAGAATGTTACCGGTCCCCTTTTGTGATGTTGCTGAGGAAGGGGGGAAGGGGGCGGCTAACTCACACGGTTTTACTACTTATCTAAGGAAATGCTTCTGTGTAAGAGTCCACGTCCTCGTGGAGCAGTGCTGTCGTGAGGTGTCTGCCTATCACACATTTAGGTTCGGGTCCCATGGTAGGTGCATGTGCGTAGTATCCTTGGAGAAGATACTTAACTCCACATTGTCTCAGTTCACCCAGCTGTGAAATGGGTACCCGTTAGAATGTGATTACAATGTGAGTGATTAGTTCATTCCACCTAAGAGACAGCATGGCTGTATACTAACCAGGAAGCTGAAAATTATTGGATAGTCGGTCATGGTGTCCTATGACTGAGGATAATAATGTACATAGCGCCTTGAGCAGGTAATGTGCCTGGCTATGGGCGCCATATAAAGTGGACAGTACCGTATACACAAGTTTTAGAATGACGCGTTGTCATAGTATGTCTTTCCATACAGGTTTGAGCTGGCCTTCGTGGATGGACAAATCTCACCATGAAGGAAAATTCCCCAACAACCTCGATGCTGCTGCTGAATTTGTGTCACTTATGGTCCAGAGTGCTAAAGACTACAGCGGGGGTCATATCCCTCACATACTGGAAGTCATCAATGAACCAGAGGTGTCCAATTTTATTGGACTGCAGTCAATTATTGATTACCACAAGGTTGTTGCTCAGAAGCTGAAGTCCAGGTTCGGAATGCAAGTAGCAGGACCAACATACACCAGTTACGCCATAGTCAAATCGGATCTCTACAATTTTGGTATGTGGAATAAAACAGCAGTGTTTCTGGACATGTCTCTTCACCACCTGGACTTTTTCTCCTTCCATGCCTACAACAATCTCTATGTCTCTGGTGAGAAGTTTCACTTCTCTGGCATTAATGAAGCTCGCTTGGTAGCTGGTGTTGACATGATAGAAAATTACTCACATCTTAAAAAGGGTGAAAAGGTTCCTTTAGTTATCAGTGAATATGGAAGAGATCGTGTGATTGGTCTTGATCGGCATCAACACAATAGTATCACAGATTTTGCCACAACTTATCTGCCCAGCGGTTTCATGTTTACTTTCCTCAAACTGAGGGAGTTTCTGGACAGGACCGTGATCTTTATGTTTTCCAATGAGCAATATGGCAGCGAAACCAGTCTTAACTGGTCCATATTTACCAAAGATGGACACGAGACAACAATGGCCAAATTCTTCAAATTCTGGCACAGCTTTTACTACGATCAGAAGTTTCTCAGGGTTTCAAGTCCATTCACAGGATGGGAGAGATCTGTTTCGCCATTAGCTTTGGCCGACCCTCACAAAAAGGAGTTGGTGGTTCTTCTGCACAACTATGACACTACCTGGCAGAATATAAAGCTTGACTTCCACGGTGGGTGGATCAACCTTACAGTTGGAGAATCAACATGTATCCAATACAAGAATGGAAACACTGAAATGCGTTCCAACGTCCACTTTGACACTACAAAGTACAAGGGAAATCTTGGTCTCCCGAGTCAGGCAACTTGTTTTTATAAATTCAAAACAAATTACAACTTTGATGGTTTACGTACCAACAATGAAAACACCTATTATGGTAAGGACATGGTTATTCCTATCAATAACGGCCATGCCGAGACAACCATCTCCTTACCAAGCTCAGGGTATCATACATCACATCTTCGAGTTGGTGTTAGTCGTAACAAAAATGCCAGTGGTAAACCCCACCGTGTCGTATTCAATGGATATACCCTGCCCTCAACCTTCACATTGTTCGACTCTGACAAAGTGCAGGCAACAACTAAATGGCAAGTATGGGAGTTCTGGGTACCAAATGATAGGCTCAAAGCAGCTAACACTGTTAGTATGACTTTTGATGGAAATGGTGGTCACGTGTCATCAGTGGCTCTTGTTGTTGGCAAACTTGAATGAAATCTTTTCATGTTTTGTTTTGTTTTGCTTGGTATGTTCGTTGTGTAACACAAATTGTTGGACCATCCAGAGATAAAGATTTAGCATATGCCTTGTGCATACTTTTGTTTTACAAAATATCAATATGATAATACCTCTCGGATGGGTCTCTACAGCGCGGAAGCCAACAGATGAGAAATATTTTGTGTATCTTACCAATCAAATATATCCGACTCATAAAACATTTCGAACTTGATGTTCAACTATGGACAGCGGGCAATATTCACTGTGCCTGGTATTCTTTTACAAGCGCTTCATTAAGTCAACTTATCAAGTATGCTATGAGCAATGTCTTTGCATGTATTTTGTGGTGAACAACACACACACACACACACAGACACAGATATATATATATATATATATATATATATATATATATATATATATATATATATATAAGACCGACAGAACAAATTCCAAATGCCACCCCAGCCATAGTACTCGGGAATTCTTACTTTCATTTATATAGCCTAGGAACTTTATTTGTGGAAGTAGATTCAATTCAAATTCAAACTGGGTTGTGATTAGACTACCTTCCCACGCCACGTATGTGGTGGAACCTCCAAAACCAACCTTAAACAATTTGATTTCGTTCACAATCATTGTCACAGGGTCAGAGAATTTGTCTTGTCTCATGTTGTTAGTCTCTACGTCGAGCCAGATCAGTCAGACATCTTTAAACTATAGAGCTATGAATTATTTTTACCCAACCCATGAATCCAACCCTTCATCCAGCTGTGTTTTAATACTCTTATTGCAGACCCGAACAATGAGAAATTTGTTAATCCACCAATAATAATAATAGCAATTAAAACCTTCATTTCTGTTGCTAACACTGACCTAGAGAATATGTATCCTTTCCGCTTTCTTCCCCTCCTTGGAAATTACATCAAACACAGTATCGCCGTTTCTAGACCCGATTATTTTACAGACAGCTGTCATTTTGAGGGAATATTTCTGAGTGTAGATTTAGATAAACCAACAAACGAATCATGTCAGGATGTGACAGGAACGAGACGTCAAATCCAGCTAACTGCCAAACGTACTTACCGTCACGATACGGCTGCAGTATTGCCGATGTGACGTTAAATATTAACTCCCTCAGTCACCCAAACGTACTCACCCAGACGTTGTCATCACAATACATTTTGTATCTGTGTAGTGCCAGCATGTCTCTGTCCACGAAGAACACCATATCAGTACATGTCACAAGAACAAATGTCAATCTCGTCTGCCGAAATGTACAGATGTAATTACGTAAGCCAAAGTACGCGATGAAATAAGATTTTCATGCAAACTAGTAGCACTCGCCAGTCATGCAGTTTCCATAGAAATGTAAGCATGTGTTACTGAGTGGGTGAGTGAGTTTATTTCCGCACTCGGCAATGTTGTAGGTGCTGATCTTTAAAAACCAGGTGACAATCCACCTTCATCAGGGTGGAATTTCACTAAGGCAGATTGGCCTAAATATGGACAATTATGCATTGGGAAATTAACACCTGATCACTTCAGTAATGTACCAGATTCCATCCTTATGTTCTCAACACAACTGAATGAAATTACTGATCAAACCATTCCTAAGTCCTCTGCAACTCCTCATATTCGTAAACCATTGTTTACTGACGAATGCAAACAGGCAAGAAAACGTAGGAAAAAAGCAGAAAACTATTTTCGCAGACATCCTATCGTTCATAACTTCAACAATCTTTAGATTACTAGTGCTAAGGCACGACGTACGTATAAACAAAACAAGCGTCAATCTCGGAGGAACTATGTTTCAAACATTAATTCACGTACACTCATGTCTAAGGTGTGGAACATGGTTCAGCAAATAAAAGGCAAAGGTTCAAAATCTGCTGTTCGCCATCTTAAAGATGGTGAAAAATTAGTAACTAACAAAGCGGACATAGCAGCAAAAATTAGCGAAACTCTTGCATAAAATTCTTCATCATAGCTGGATTTACATCATCCCCTCAGTCGTTAGCAATTTAGACACATCTAGCCAAAAATTAAAAATACACATATCCGAACTTCCCATAATTAAAATACATCTATTTACACAACAAGTTTTCAAAATTCAACTAAAAGATCAATTCCTTTAAAAAAAACAATAATTAAATGAGACCTAACGCTGGTAAAAAGATCCTTAAATCTTTTAACTGTATAATAATTATCCCTTGTGATCCAGAATTCAACACAGTCAAAAATAATTAAATATTAACCTTATTAAAGTTAAAATAACCTCTTCAAATCTGGACTGACAGCCCAAGTAGGTGTAGCCAATATACGGTATTATTTCATGTAATTTATTTATACCTACTTGGGTGTCCCACTTCTTCTGCATCAGATCACGGATGTAAGTTCTAATGCTTGCTTTGTAATCAGAGTATGGAATAAGAAGTGGTGTCACAGATTTGTTGAGTGCTGCCTTTGCAGCAAGATCGGCCATTGCGTTACCAGAAATGCCTACGTGGCTGGGTAACCAACAGAAGACGATGTCGTATTGGCCAGTAGCAAGATTATTATACAATTCAATAATTTCAATTAAAAGTGGATGTTTACATGATAATTTTTTATTCGCCTGAAGACAAGAAAGAGAGTCTGAATAGAGCATATATTGTTTACGTTTAGGGTGTATTTGAATATATTTAAGAGTTGTTAATGTGGCGTTAGCTTCTGCTGTAGAAATAGAACTATTATCTGAAGATACAGAAGATACTGTTCTGGCTCCAATGACAGTGGCACAAGCCACTGCACCACCATCCATGGACCCATCTGTACATAAGGATTTATATTTGTTATATTTATGTTTCAATTGATTATTTTCTTGTTTATATTGTAATTCATTAGTTTCTGATCTTTTAAATGTGGTCAATGTTAGGTCTACTTGGGGCCTGAGCAACTGCCAAGGAGGAGAAGAAAGAAGACGGGAGGGAGCTATGTTTTCCAGCTCAATGCCGACAGCAGAAAGGAAGGGTTTAATTCTATGTCCTAGAGGCGGAACAAGAGAAGACTTTCTGTTGTATAAATCCTCATAAAGGGGTTGAAAACACAGTTATCCACCATAGACGATGGAGCCACAACCAAGTTTAGAAAGCACAAGTGATGGATAGAGATGGAGAAGGGTAGCTTGATCCCCTCCCCATTTAGAATTTGAAACCACTTTCAACAAGTCAAGTGCTTTCAGGCATTTATTTCTAAGAGATTTAATATGCGGTAAAAACATTAAGTGTGAATCAAAGATTAGACCCAAGAACTTAGCTTCCTTCACAACTTTAATTGGCGTGCCATCTAGAGATAGTTAAGGGTCCTTATGTGGTTTAAATTCACGACAAAAAGGTATGCAGTTAGTTTCCGATTTAGACAATTTAAAGCCGTTGTCAAGACACCATTTATTAATCTTGTTTAAACACAACTGCAGGTGCCGCTCAATGGTATCCATATTTTTACCTCGACAAGAAATATTAAAATCATCCACAAATAACGATCCATCAATTGAATTGTTTAGAACTTTGGATAAAATGTTTATCTTTATACTAAAAAGTGTGACTGACAAAATACTGCCTTGTGGAACACCCTGATCCTGATTGTAATGATCAGACAGGGTAGAACCCACGCGGACTTGAAATTGCCTGTTATTTAAGAATTTGGCTATGAATTCGCAAACCGAAGTCATGTAAATCTCTCCGAATGCCATATTTTAAGGTTGTGTCACATGCCTTCTCAAGATCGAACAAGATAGACACATCATGTTATTTATTAATCAGCGCTATTTTCACAAATGATTCTAAACGCACTAAGTGATCGACAGTACTTCTGTTTTTCCGGAAACCACATTGTATATCTGTGATAAGGGTATTTGTTTCAAAGTAAAAAACAAATCGGTTATTTATCATGCGTTCCATGGTCTTGCAAACACAGTTGGTTAATGAAATCATTACGATAATTGGATGGATCCGTATGATCACGTCCAGGTTTAGGAATCGGTACTACTATGGCATCACGCCATGAAGAAGGAAATTTTCCAAAGTCCAAATATCATCAAAATTTGATAAGAGCGTTTCTAAACAGGATTCAGGAAAGTGCTTCAGGAGTTGATAATGTATGTTATCAGCTCCTTTAGCAGTGTCATGAGCTTGATCAAGAGTTGTAAGGAGTTCATGAATAGAAAACGTTTCATTATAATCTTCCCCATTATCAGAATTGAAATTAATAGTTTTCTTTTCTTGTTGTTTTTGATATTGCTGAAATTTAGGTACATAATTAGAAGAGAAGGAATGTTTAGCGAGAGTTTCGTCTAGTTTATTCGCAATATCTGATTTATCAGTAAGTAATTGATCTCCATGTTCAAGATGATGGACAGTAGATTTAGTACCTTTACCTTTTATTTTCTGGACCATGTTCCATACCTTGGACATGGATGTCGGAGAATTTATTTTGGATATATAATTTTGCCAAGATTGGCGTTTGTTCTGTTCAAAAGTACGCCGTGCTTTAGCATTTAACATTGTAAATGTATTTAAATTAAGCCCCATAGAATGGCGACGGAAATAATGTTCTTTTTTCCTTGCCTTCCTAGTTTGTTTGCATTCATCGCTGAACCATGGTTTTCGAATATGTGGACCTACAGAGGAATTTGGTTTACGCTCATCAGCTATGAGTGAGTGAGTTAATACTTAACGTCACATCGGCAATATCTCAGCCATATCGTGACGAGAACATTCAACAATGAAAGAGAGCATATATAAATCATAAAAACCCGTCAACGAAGGACAGTAAAACAACTAGAATATCACAATTTCAGTTAAAACTAGCATGGAAAGGTAAAACTAATAGCACTATTTAGACAATACAATATAAAAACAGACTATAGATCGCCAACAACAGAAGGTAGATCACCACACTAGGAACCATGGGGACTTACAGTACCTTTGCTACCTGCATGGACCCTAGTTGGATTTACACCATCCCTTCAGCTGCTGGCGATTGTATGAAAAGTTAGCCGAAATTAAAAGAACATGAATGCTACGATTAAAATCCTGGTAGACTTAAATTTACTGTGAATGTTTGTGGACTTACGTACCCTCTCAGGAGGACAATATTTTTACAATACTTCAACCCCCTTTGAGGGTACAGCCACCAACGATTCAAGTTACTAATTCAAACTACCAATCATTAAAATGCATCTATTTACACAACATAATTTTCAAAATTCCACCAAAAAATCAATTTCTTTTAAAAAACCAATGATTAAAGGACAACTGACAGTGGTAAAAAGGTCCTTGATAGTTTTGACATTGAAAAATTTATCCCTTGTGATGGAGAATTCAACACAGTCAAGCAGAATATGCTTGACCGTGACTCTCTCGTCACAAGGGATACAAAACGGAGGATCCTCACCTTTTAAAAGGTATGCATGAGTGTATCTTGTATGCCCAATACGACATCGTCGCAAAATGACTTCTTCAAATCTGGACTGACAACCCAAGTATGTATAACCAATGTAGGGTTTTATTTCATGTAGTTTATTTATACCTACTTGGGTGTCCCACTTCTTCTGCATCAGATCACGAGTGTAAGCTCTAATGCTAGCTTTGTAATCACTGTAAGGAATAAAAAGTGGTGTCACAGATTTGTTGAGTGCTGCCTTGGCAGCAAGATCGGCCATTGTGTTACCGGAAATGCCAACGTGGCTGGGTAACCAACAGAAGACGATGTCGTATTGGCCAGTAGCAAGATCATTATATAATTCAATAATTTCTATTAAAAGTGGATGTTTACAAGAAAGATTTTTAATAGCCTGAAGGCAAGAAAGAGAGTCGGAATAAATTATGTATTGTTTATGTTTATGGCGTCTTTGAATATATTTAAGAGCTGTTAATATGGCGTTAGCCTCAGCGGTAAAAATAGAACTGTTGTCTGGTAATCTAGAAGATATTGTTCTGGATCCAATGACAGTGGCACAAGCTACTGCGCCACCGACCTTGGACCCATCTGTAAATAAGGATTTATAACTGCTATATTTATGTTTCAATTCATTATATTCTTGTTTATACTGTAATTCATTAGTTTCTGATTTTTTAAATGTGGTCAGTGTTAGGTCCACTTGGGGCCTAACCAACTGCCAAGGAGGAGAAGAGAGAAGACGGGAAGGAGCTATATTTTCCAGCTCAATGCCGGCAGCAGCAAGAAATGGTTTAATTCTTAAACCAAGAGGCGGTACAAACGAAGATTCATATTATATAAGTCCTCACACAGAGGACTGAAAACACAGTTGTATGCAGGGTTTGACTCACTGGAATATAATTTTGTTACATACTGTAAAGCTAATTTGATACGTCGCTGCTCAAGAGATGGCTCATCGGCCTCAACGTACAGGCTGTCAACAGGTAAAGTTCGAAAGGAGCCAAGACAAAGTCTTAGACCTTGATGGTGAACAGAATCTAAAAGTTTCAGGCTGCTTTTACAGGCTCCACCATATACAATGGAGCCATAATCAAGTTTTGACCGGATCAGTGATCGATAAAGTTGCAGGAGGGTAGCTTGGTCCCCTCCCCATTTAGAATTTGACACGACTTTCAACAAGTCAAGTGCCTTCAGGCATTTAGTTTTGAGGGATTTGATATGTGGTAGAAACGTTAAATGTGAGTCAAAAATTAATCCCAAGAACTTGGCCTCCTTTACAACTTTGATGGGAGTGCCATCTAGAGATAGTTCTGGGTCCTTATGTGGCTTATATGTTCTGCAAAAATGTATACAATTAGTTTTGGACTTCGAAAATTTGAAGCCGTTTTCAAGACACCATTTATTTATTTTGTTTAAACACAACTGCAGTTGCCGTTCAATAGAATGCATATTTTTATCACGACAAGAAATATTAAAATCATCCACAAATAATGATCCATCAATTGAATCGTTTAAAACTTTTGACAAACTATTTATCTTGATACTAAAAAGTGTGACTGACAAAATACTGCCTTGTGGAACACCCTGATCCTGATTATAATGATCAGACAGAGTAGAACCTACGCGAACTTGAAATTGTCTGTCATTTAAAAAGTTGGCTATGAATTGAGGCAAACGACCTCGCAAACCGAAATCATGTAGATCTCTCAAAATGCCATATTTCCAGCTTGTGTCATATGTTTTTTCTCGATCAAAAAAGATAGACACAGCATGTTGTTTATGAATTAGTGCGTTTTTCACAAATGATTCCAGTCGCACTAAGTGATCGACAGTACTTCTATTTTTACGGAAACCACACTGTATATCTGTGATTAGGTTATTGGTTTCCAAGTACCAAACAAGTCGATTATTTATCATGCGTTCCATGGTCTTGCCAACACAGCTGGTTAATGAAATCGGACGATAATTGGACGGATCCGTGTGATCACGTCCAGGTTTAGGTATTGGTACTACTATGGCATCACGCCATGAAGAAGGAAATTTACCTGAAGTCCAAATATCATCAAAAATAGATAAGAGCGTCTCTAAACAGGTTTCTGGTAAGTGTTTCAGGAGTTGATAATGTATGTTATCAGCTCCTTTAGCAGTGTCATGAGCTTGATCAAGAGGAGTATGGAGTTCATGAATAGAAAACGTTTCATTATAATCTTCCCCATTATCAGAATTGAAATTAATAGTTTTCTTTTCTTGTTGTTTCTGATACTGCTGAAATTTAGGTACATAATTAGAAGAGGAAGAATGTTTAGCAAGAGTTTCGCCCAGTTTATTCGCAATATCTGATTTATCAGTAAGTAATTGATCTCCATGTTTAAGATGATGGACAGTAGATTTAGTACCTTTACCTTTGATTTTCTGGACCATGTTCCATACCTTGGACATGGGTGTCCGAGAATTTATTTTAGATACATAATTTTGCCAAGATTGGCGTTTGTTCTGTCTAAAAGTACGCCGTGCTTTAGCATTTGAAATTTTAAATTTATTTAAATTATGCACCATAGGATGGCGACGGAAATAGTGTTCTGCTTTTTTCCTTGCCTTCCTAGCTTGTTTGCACTCATCGTTGAACCATGGTTTTCTTATGTGTGGAACTACAGAGGACTTTGGTATACACTCATCAGCTATGGAATTCAGTTCATCCGAAAAGCATTTAATAGCATCAGGAACGTCAATAAAACGTTCAGGTTTAAGTTTTTCAGCACACAGTGTTTGATATAAAGCCCAGTTAGCCTTTTTAAAATTTCGTCTTGATGATGGAGGAACATCGGATGGAGTTACAGCTTTTAACATAGTAGGAAAATGGTCACTTCCACAGAGGTCATCGTGAACTGACCATTCGAATTCATTTAATAGTTCGGAATTTGTCAATGACAAGTCAAGAGCAGAATAAGTCCCTGTACCAGGGTGTAAATATGTGTTGGAACCATCATTATAAATACATAAGTCATTGTCAGAACAAAAGTCCTCCAACAACTTACCTTTAGTGTTTGTGGTTACACTACCCCAGAGTGGGTTGTGCCCATTTAAATCTCCCATTATAATACAGGGCTTCGGGAGTTGGTCATATCGAGCTTGAAAATTAGTTTTGGCAAACGTCGAAGACGGCGAAATATAAAGAGAGCATAGCGTAAATGCTACATGTAAAGTAATTCTCACTGCAACAGTCTGCATATTAGTATTAAGTGAAACAGGGTTTTGAATAACGTTTTGTCAACTCAATCGATGCAGACGTTCTATGGTCAGTATTAACAGGGTCAATATCAAGTGGACGTTTTGGTTTTTTTTGGTTGGAGTTTCATAAGCCATGGTTAGGTAGTGTAATATGGTTCATCATCCGAGCTCCCCACCCACCACGGAGTATCACAAGGACAATGCTAAAGCAAGCGGGCCTCCAGCCTGCATCACCAAGGGTACCCGGATGATATACTCCAGCAGAAGAATTAGAAATAATTAATCTACCAGATTGGCCCATGAGCAACTGCCTTCTGGGCAGAAGACTCTAGGCAAAAGTTCAGAACTTCACAAATGCATTTTAAAATCAGAAAAGCTCAATGAACAAATACACCAAGACCGAAAGTAAATGACATATATATATATACTTCATGCACAGGCCTTGGCATGACGAGCTGTCTAGGTGAAGTCAGGACGAAAGTGGTGTATTGAGCAACAGGAACACGGTTGCAAGCCACTATTGCCCTCAACCACAATCCTCCGCCGACACAGGGCCGCAACCCACGGCAAACGGGTTGGTGGAGCAAATATCCCCCCGGGTCCACGACGGGGGTGTCGCCGAGCTCTTGGCGTTACCCAGCACCCACCAAGAGGAGGTGGCTCGCCATGTTTGCCTCGATTTGTTAAAAGTTGTTTCTAATTCAAAGTGGGGAGGGGACCAAACTACCCTCCTTCACTTATATCCCTTGTTCGATCGAAACTTGATTACGGTTCCATTGTGTATGGTGGAGCCTGTAAAAACAACCTAAAGCTGATGATGATTCTGTACATCACCAAGGTCTGAGGCTATGTCTTGGATCTTTCAGAACATCTCCCATTGACAGTCTCTACGTTGAGGCCGATGAGCCATCTTTGGAACTTCGTCGTATCAAACTGTCTTTACAATATATTACAAAGTTATATTCAAATGAATCCAATCCTGCTCACAACTGCGTTTTAATCCTCTTTATGAGGAGTTGTATAATACTAAAACTTCACCTGTTCCTCCTCTTACGAATATGAATCCAACAATACATTTCTGCTGCTGGGATTGAATATATCTCCTTCCCGTCTTCTTTCTTCTCCTCCTTGGCAGTTAGTGAGGCCACACTTTGACCTAGCACAGACAAAGTTTAAAAAATCAGAAACTAACCAATTACAATGTAAACAAGAATATAATCAATTAAAAAGTAAATATAGTACATACAAATCCTTATTTACTGACGGGTCCAAGGGTGGTGGTACAGTTACATGTGCCATTGCCATTGGATCCTAAACAATATCTTCTAGATTATTGGATAACAGCTCTAGTTTTACAGCAGAAGCAAACGCAATACTAACAACTCTGAAATACATTCAAAGACATCCTACACATAAACAATATATAATCTTTTCTCACTCTCTTTCACGTCTTCAAGCTATTAAAAACTTATCTTGTAAACATCCACTTTTAACTCATTAACACCTGGAGCCGCTCCACTGCCCAACACCTGGCACCCCTCGCTGACTGCCTGATTGCTGCGACGAGGCTAATTAGTGCTAATCATGCCTGATTTCCCTGGCAGGTCTCGGATATGACAGGGAACTGTCTAGTCTCACAAACAAGTACTGATTATTTAATTGTGTCGTAAAGATGTAAATGGAAAAGAGGCCGATGTGAATACATATATTACAGCATTTCATGCAATTTATTACCTGTGTCTCTCATACCCCTTTGCCAGTGTGTGCTGTATTTTTATCAACACCTACGCGGTCTTTGTACGTACGAGATGAGCAAATATACAAATTCCTCCTGTCTCTCTGACTGAATTATAATATATTATTTATAATAGAGTTTAAAAGGGCGGGGGGGGGGGGGGGGGGGGGGGGGAGTTGCATTATAATCGTCTAGATTTTTTGCCAATACATTGCTCGTGCTTACTGACTGTTTCAAGATCTTAACTTAACGCTGCAAACATACATCACCATTCATACACATACATACTGCATGATACATTTATCATTACTCGATGCTAAAGAAAGCTTCCCGTCATGTGAAGGGATAAAATATCCCGAATGTAACGCATTATATCTCAGTTACTCATTATATTGGCTGATACTTTGGCCAATCGTATCATGAGAACCTGTCACATAGGAAGGGCAAGGTTATGGGGCGTGGCCTAAATTTCTGAAGAGCACGTTTGGACACTCAAAGTGATAGGGTAGAGATTGATTATTGGCTTTATCGTTGACCAATGGTTATGTTGTGTTACGGCTGTATCAACTATCATGCAACAATTTGTGTATTGTAAACATAACATCAGTTACTGTAATGAGGTATGAAAGAAACACATAAGACATATAGGAGTAGACTGACACTATGATGAGTGTATTCGTTCTCAGATGGTGAACACACATGTCTTAGTGTTTTGGACATGTAAAAGAATAACCACTGAAATGCAACAATTGAAAAGAATGAGTGAATTTAGTTTTACAGCGATTTTAGCTATATTCCAGCAGTATCGCGCGGGCTTCACACATTGTGCCCAACACCTGACAAGAATGGTATACCGTACCATTTGTACAACACAACTAGTGCAAAAAGAGTTATTGTCCTTGGAACAAGTCTTTATGGTAGGCCTCAAAACAGTCAACGCACAAAAACACATCACAGCTTGAACATCTGCATTTGATGTCTCGACGTTTGTCAGTCCGTTTCATTGTATGTAAGACATACTTAAACCAAATGACCCTCTCATATCATTGTGAGAGATTAAATTGTTCAAAACATCTATGTCAATGGCAGTAAAGACGAATTTACGCACATGCATAATAATCTATGAAAGTAGCGTTTTTGCTGATACATTGCTAGTGTATACTGAATTTTTTAAGGTAAGTACTAATAAGCTAGTCTGTGACTTATATAACATACAACAGATTCAGTTTGTCGCTTTGGTTTTGTCGCTGAACATTTCAATATAGTCTGTACATTGTTATGAATAAATATCATAATTCAAGTAATAATTGTCACGGGACAAACGTTTACCTGGACATGCATTCGACCAGAGGCTGTTATTTTGAGGTTGAAAGAGGTGTTCATATATTTAGTGTTGTCTGATTGAATGATTATATGCATCAATTCCGTAACTGATATATTCTCCTCCTTTTATTGACGATGGATCTGATACACGTGATCATTACACAGGATAAGATAATTACACAGATCAAATACAAACGTTTCTTACACAATGCTTATGTAAATTGCATTGAAAAATCACATTTCAAATAAGCATGATACAGCTTGAACAAAATACCCCAGTTACCTTTGTATAGTTTATGTGTACTATATATGTATATTATGAGTAGATGCAAGAGTTATCACTTCATATTCGATTATGTATTATTGTCAACTTTAAAAATCAATAGTCGCAAATGAATTAGGTCTAAATTAGTAACTTGTTTTTTTTTCAAATCTACACGAACATGAGTGTAATACAGTAGTGCTATTTATGTCTACGATTCATTATATGAACTATTACAATGAATGAATGAATGATTTAATTTAGAAGAAGGTTTCATAACCTTGTCACCGTTAATTCAATCAATGTGCAAACATGGTATCTTAGTATTCACCCCCAATGACGAGTAACAAACACGTACCTCCTGTAACAACATCTCATAATCTCTTTTCTCGCAGACATGTGTTCATTTGTCTGTATAAGCCCCCGACATTGCAAGCAATTGTTATCAAAACACATTAATAGTTCTTCTGATTAACACACAAAGTAATCTCTCTCGTAAGAAAGGCTAATCTTTGATCATTACTGCTAAATTGATTGAAATTATAGGTAATGTACGAATTTAAAATGTAAAACCCCCAATACGCGGCTCTCGCTGAATGAGAGGTGCTTTTCATAACCCCCAATATGCGGCTCTCGCTGAATAAGAGGTGCTTTTTATTACCCCCAATATGCGGCTCTCGCTGTGAGAAGCTAATTAATTTGCCGCATATATGCGGCTCTCGGCCTTAATGAGTTAATTGAAATTATTGAATTATATAATGATCTTGCTACTGGCCAATGTGACATCGTCTTTTGTTGGATACCCAGTCACATAGGAATCTCTGGGAATACAATGGCTGATCTTGCTAAGGCAGCACTCAACAAATCTGTTACACCACTTCTGATTCCATATTCCGATTATAAAGCTACCATTAGATCGTATATCCGTGATCTGATGCAGAAGAGGTGGGACACCCTAGTGGGTGTTAATAAATTACATGCAATAAAACCCAATATTGGTTACACCTAGTTGGGTTGTGAGTCCAGATTTGAGGAGGTCGTTATGCGACGATGTCGAGTTGGCCACACTAGATACACTCGCGAATATTTGCTTAATGGTAAGGATCCTCCGTTTTGTATCCCTTGTGATGAAAGAATCACGGACAAGCACGTCTTGCTTGACTATATTGATTTCGCCATCACAAGGGAGAAATATTTCAATGTCAAAACAATGACGGATCTTTTTAATGTTAATTATCATTTAATCATTGAATTTTTAAAGGCAATAGAATTATTAGATAAATTATGAATAACATAATCGATAAATAAAAATAGAAAGCTGATATTTTAAACACGGTGGAATGAATTGTCAACTCCGATTGTTAGTGGCTGTACCCTCAAAGGTGGTTAAAGTAGCGTAAAGGTATTGTACCCCTGAGAGGGTACGTAAGTCCCAAAACTTGCAAAGTGAAATTTAAACTTATTTATTTAACCATATTTAACCATAATAATTTTGTCATTATAAAGCTCGGCTACATTTTCCTACATTCACCAGCGGCTGAGGGAATGGTGTAAATCCAGCTAGGGTCCATGCAGGTAGCAAAGTAATGTAAGTCCCCTTGGTCCCTAGTATGGTGATCTACCTTCAGTTGTTGGTTATCTATAGCCTGTTTTTATATTATGTATTGTCCGAATTGTGCTGTTACTTTGTAACTCCATATTTTAGTTTTAAACTCAAATTGTGATACTCCAGTTATTTTACCCTGCTGTGACGACGGGTTTTAGAATATATACATATTCTTTATAATCATGTTTGTTCTCGTCACGGTATGATTGAAATATTGTCGATGTGACGTTGAATAATAACTCACTCACTCACTCACTCACTCGTATATGATTATGATATGTAGGGGCAAAGAGGTAAAGTTGTGAAGGACACCATCATTTTGTTTAAGATGATGTCGGTCGAAATATAACGACATGATAAATTTCACTGTAGGCCCCGTTCTGCTTTAAATAGAATTGTTTCTTAAAATTTAATTATGAAACTTGTAAACTGATACACGACAGTTTGTGATTTGCTGTAAAAGTTTGCAACTGAGATTCTTGGTGGTTGTATTCTCAAATGGGGTGAAAGGATTGTAAAATTATTGTCCTCGAGAGAGGATATTTAACTCCCCAATAATTCACAGCAGAGCCAGATCTATCACTCTCTTCTGTAGAGTTATACATGCTAAGTTTAGACTAGGTTAGACTGCAATTACCTCCATCTAAATGTTAATCTAGTTTAAATCCATCCATGTTGCAGAACATGTCGCCAGGGACACACCCACCCACACGCATCCTGCGTGAGTCTCACGCATGTGACGCACTCACCACGTGCAGGTACAAAAACGCATTGAGAAATTTGGAACCAAACCACTACCCCCTACACCCTACCCCCTACCCCCTACCCCCCACCCCCGAAGAACAGGTAGACTTAAAGACAGGGTATAACAAGAACTAGGCCGGCACAAAGAAATACATGTGTCCACATAAGTAGAAATAAACACGCTAAACACACGTGTATGCCGCAAGACAGATGAGATAATCTCGAAAGTAGCAGTCTTGAACCCTGAGAAAAAAAAAACTTGAAATGTGTACTATCAACAGTTGTGTTGATATTCTGTTGGTATTGTTTAAAGAATTGCCATGCTGATTGCTGTCTTTGTTGAGTTGGATTGACATATTTGATGAAAGGGTGATGATCTTTCTGCTGATTAAAAACCATCTGTGATTTAATCCTAATCCAATAACCGCATGGACTTGCATACATAAACATATCTGGATTGCAGGACGTTTCTCGCTGATGTCATGATTCTCAACTGAACGATGGCCTCATTGGAAAACTGCAATTTGACATTCAATGTATTTCACCTTGACAAAATAGACACAAGATAAAACTGCACCCGGTTATATTCCATGTGTTCATGTCACATACAGATTACTAACCGCTATAAAAGAACCATACTCTTATTCTGCACATTCTGTCATCATGCTTCTGATATTGGTACTCCTGAACGCCTTGCTGTGGAGAGGAGTGTTTCTGGACGCTACAATCACCATCTACAACGAGTGGCTCTCTCAGGGTGGACGAGTCCATTATGAAGCTGACAGATGGACTAAACATAATGGTCTTGACCGAGCAAACCTTATTCCATACTGTAAAGGTGTTGGATCCCCAACAGGACGATGGCTGAATAGGGATCTGAATGATCATCTCTTTGCAAATGTAGGTATACAGTCCAAAAGACATTAGCAAGTACATACACAAACCATAAATAACGGAAGTCGCTTATTTTCGTGCAGTATAACGCACTGAAAACTGTACTATAGGAAGTGTCCACATTGAGGTCACAACCGCCACTGTGTAGAGGCGGATGTTGAGACTATGATTTGTGGATCTACAGATGGCAGTGATATCATGTGTGAAGGTCCGTGGAGTGTAAAAGTGTACTTTTACCCTCTGTGACTAATTGATATGCTCTGCTGAATTTCGCTTCCTTAAGATACAAGATAGTATACAGAAACAGTAAGGACATATAACTCTGCACATTTTGCCAATGGTAATCCTACCCTAGATGTTGACTCTCGGTTCATGAGACGAACGTTTCCGGTTAGCAGAATTCTGTCCATGTTTCCACGTTTTTGTGTTCACAGTGGCCCCAAGATCCCCAACACCATGGTTATCCCGATCCCCACTACCTACAGGACCACGCCCTACAATCAAAGATGTTCAATCACTACATGGAACAAGTTCGTGGTTATGGAAGTGGAATTAAGAATATCATTTGGGACTTAAAAGGTATTTGTATTGTTAGTTTCATCTTCTGTTCAGTGATACGTCAGACTAATACTTCTACATAGGCTTACCGACGATTGTTTCTTCTTTTTGCATTGGTGCAGTGGAGTGGTCTTGTTTTCTTTTTCCGTCACGCTGAAGATATGTGTGCAATATGTGAAGAATGTTTCTGGTCCCCTATTGTGATGTTGCTGAAATATTGTTTACAGCGGGGGAAAGACCTAACTCACTCGATTTCTATCACAGTTTTACTACTTATCTAAGGAAATGCTTCTGTGGAAGAGTCCATAGAAAAGAGCAACACCTCCTCGTGGAGCAGTGATGCCGTAAAGTGTCTGCTTATCACACTGAAGGCCCCAGTTCGATCCTTGGTGGAAGCACTTAGGTTTGGGTCCCATGGTATGACATTTGCGTAGTATCCTTGGAGAAGATACTTAAATCCACATTGTCTCAGTTCACCCAGCTGTAAAAGTTTTACCCGTGAGAATGTGATTACAATGGGAGTGATTTGTTCATTGCGCCCAACAGACAGCATGGCTGTATACTCCCCAGGGAGTTGAAAATTATTGGATAGTCGGTCATGATGTCCTAAGGCCGAGGATAATAATGTACATAGCTGCGTGAGCAGATAATGCGCTTGGCTATGAGCGCCATATATGTGGATAATACCGTATACACGATGCTTAGAATGATACGTTGTCATAGTATGTCTTTCCATACAGGTTTGAGCTGGCCTTCGTGGATGGACAAATCTCACCATGAAGGAAAATTCCCCAACAACCTCGATGCTGCTGCTGAATTTGTGTCACTTATGGTCCAGAGTGCTAAAGACTATAGCGGGGGTCATATCCCTCACATACTGGAAGTCATCAATGAACCAGAGGTGTCCAATTTTATTGGACTGCAGTCAATTATTGATTTCCATAAGGTTGTTGCTCAGAAGCTGAAGTCCAGGTTCGGAATGCAAGTAGCAGGACCAACGTACACCAGTTACGCCATAATTAACTCGGATCACTACAATTTTGGTATGTGGAATAAAACAGCAGTGTTTCTGGACATGTCTCTTCACCACCTGGACTTTTTCTCCTTCCATGCCTACAACAATCTCTATGTCTCTGGTGAGAAGTTTCGCTTCTCTGGCATTAATGAAGCTCGCTTGGTAGCTGGTGTTGACATGATAGAAAATTACTCACATCTTAAAAAGGGTGGAAAGGTTCCTTTAGTTATCAGTGAATATGGAAGAGGTGGTGTGACTGGTCTTGATCGGCATCAACACAATAGTATCATAGATTTTGCCACAACTTATCTGCCCAGCGGTTTCATGTTTACTTTTCTCAATCTGAGAGAGTTTCTGGACAGGACCGTGATCTTTATGTTTTCCAATGAGCAATATGGCAGCGAAACCAGTCTTAACTGGTCCATATTTACCAAAGATGGACACGAGACAACAATGGCCAAATTCTTCAAATTCTGGCACAGCTTTTACTACGATCAGAAGTTTCTCAGGGTTTCAAGTCCATTCACAGGATGGGAGAGATCTGTTTCACCGTTGGCTTTGGTCGACCCTCACAAAAAGGAGTTGGTGGTTCTTCTGCACAATTATGGCACTACCTGGCAGAATATAAAGCTTGACTTCCACGGTGGGTGGATCAACCTTACAACTGGAGAATCAACATGTATCCAATACAAGAACGGAAACACTGAAATGCGTTCCAACGTCCACTTTGACACTACAAAGTACAAGGGAAATCTTGGTCTCCCGAGTCAGGCAACTTGTTTTTATAAATTCAAAACAAATTACAACTTTGATGGTTTACGTACCAACAATGAAAACACCTATTATGGTAAGGACATGGTTATTCCTATCAATAACGGCCATGCCGAGACAACCATCTCCTTACCAAGCTCAGGGTATCATACATCACATCTTCGAGTTGGTGTTAGTCGTAACAAAAATGCCAGTGGTAAACCCCACCGTGTCGTATTCAATGGATATACCCTGCCCTCAACCTTCACATTGTTCGACTCTGACAAAGTGCAGGCAACAACTAAATGGCAAGTATGGGAGTTCTGGGTACCAAATGATAGGCTCAAAGCAGCTAACACTGTTAGTATGACTTTTGATGGAAATGGTGGTCACGTGTCATCAGTGGCTCTTGTTGTTGGCAAACTTGAATGAAATCTTTTCATGTTTTGTTTTGTTTTGCTTGGTATGTTCGTTGTGTAACACAAATTGTTGGACCATCCAGAGATAAAGATTTAGCATATGCCTTGTGCATACTTTTGTTTTACAAAATATCAATATGATAATACCTCTCGGATGGGTCTCTACAGCGCGGAAGCAAACAGATGAGAAATATTTTGTGTATCTTACAAATCAAATATATCCGACTCATAAAACATTCCGAACTTGATGTCGCCTATGGACAGCGGGCGATATTCACTGTGCCTGGCGCTACATTAAGTCAACTTATCAAGTATGCTATGAGCAGTGCCTTTGCATGTATTTTGTGGTGTACAACACGCACACACATACACACACACACACATATATATATATATATACACACACACACACACATATATACATATATTCAGATTGTCTATGTGGTTGTACATGTAAGCAATTTCAAAATCATAAACAACAGAAGTGCATGAAGACCGACCGAACAAATTCCAAATGACACCCCAGTCATAGTTGTAAGCGAGGGAATTCTTCCTTTCATTTATATAGCCTAGGAACTTTATTTGTGGAAGCAGATTCAATTCAAATTCAAAATGGGTTGTGATTAGACTACCTTCCCACGCCTAAATACATCACTGTTCCATTCAAACTGGGACCATCGGATGTGGTGGAACCTCCAAAACCAACCTTAAACAATTTGATTTCGTTCACAATCATGGTCACAGCGTCAGAAAATTTGTCTTGTCTCATGTTGTTAG
This sequence comes from Haliotis asinina, assembly GCF_037392515.1. Lineage (NCBI taxonomy): Eukaryota > Metazoa > Mollusca > Gastropoda > Lepetellida > Haliotidae > Haliotis > Haliotis asinina. The sequence continues at coordinate 29,023,182 of NC_090280.1, forward strand.
TCTTTACGTCGAGGCAGATCAGTCAGTCAGCTTTAAACTATCGAGCTATGAATTATTTTCACCCAACCCATGAATCCAACCCTTCATCCAGCTGGGTTTTAATACTCCTAATGCAGACCCGAACAATGAGAAATCTATTAATCCACCAATAATAATAGCAATAAAAACTTTCATTTCTGTTGCTAACACTGACCTAGAGAATATGTATCCTTTCCGCTTTCTTCCCCTCCTTGGAAATTACATCAAACACAGTATCGCCTTTTCTAGACCCGATTATTTTACAGACAGCTGTCATTTTGAGGGAATATTTCTGAGTGTAGATTTAGATAAACCAACAAACGAATCATGTCAGGATGTGACAGGAACGAGACGTCAAATCCAGCTAACTGCCAAAAGTACTTCCCGTCACGATACGGCTGCAGTATTGCCGATGTGACGTTAAATATTAACTCCCTCACTCACCCAAACGTACTCACCCAGACGTTGTCATCACAATACAAGTTTTGTCTGTGTACTGCAGGCATGTCCCTGTCCACGAAGACCACCATCAGTATTTATATCACATCAGTACATCTCACAAGATCAAATGTCAGTCTCTAACGTCTGCCGAAATGTACAGATGCAATTAGGTAAGCAAAAGTACGCAATGAAACCAGATTTTCATGCAAACTAGTAGCACTCGCCAGTCATGCAGTTTCCATAGAAATGTAAGCATGTGTTACTGAGTGGGTGAGTGAGTTTAGTTCCACACTCGGCAATGTTGTAGGTGCTGATCTTTAAATAATCGAGCATCGATCTACGCAAACAGGATAAGGCGACAGACAAACAGACAGACAAACTGTTTATTAACGTCTCACTACTGATGCATATAAACACATTACCTTCAAGTTATACACACTAATAAATGTTTATATACCTCTCTTTTATGGAGTTATGGGAGAGACATTTAAAACATGCTAATCTCGTTCTCCGCACACCAGGAGTGTAACGTATTTAACAGGTATTGTAGGTCTTCTCGTTCAGCCTATTAGAACAACTGTTTGTCCCTTGAGTGAGTGAGTGAGTGAATGAGTTTAGACCTTAGACCTAGGTAATCTTAGTGCAATGTTAAAGAATGAGAGTGAAGGATAAGGTAACCTTAGTAAAGGTTGCTTTGTGAAAGGCGCCCAAAGTCAGCGGGACGGACCATCCGATCCAGGTAGTCGCCTCAACGACAAGAATAGTCGCCTTTCATGGCAAGCATGGGTTCCTGAAGACCTAGTCTACCCCGGACCTCCACGGGTCAAATACCAGATTATCGCCTACTGAACAAGTTGTTGACCCATTGGGGATGTCTAAAAGCTATACATGGGCATCACAAATAATGACAAACTGAATGAATACCAATTACCATCCGTATTCCGATCATTTGATACACGTGTCATACGTAAATTTACACTAGCTTAAATCGGGTATTGTTTTCGGTCTAATAGCATTTGCAAATTCCACGTGTGCAGTACTTGATACATCGTGTCTGTGAGAACTTCTCAACGAGTCACTGGTTTGAGTCCAGAAACATTTGTAAATTTCAAATGTATGATAATTAATACATGTATCTGTGAACATCTCACAATAGAGACTGTTTTCAGTCCAGTAGCATTTCAGTAAAAGTTTCAGTTTCTTACAATACGAGGGCTGGTCAAAAGGTTCTAAGCCTACATAACTTCTACACTGGGGACACCAAGTAATCTTAGGAGTGTTGTTGGACAGTGTTCTTCATCAGCATTTCCAGTTAGTTTACTCAAAAAGATCAACTAGTGGAAAGCAACAGGTCCTTCAAGGATACTGGGGTATAATACATACGTGTACAACAGATTGGAGCTCGTCATTACCGGAATAGATGTTTCCATGGAGATGTTCCTTCAATTTTGGAAATAGGTGAAATAGGGCCAGGTCAGGTAAACTTGGAGGATGAGGAAGTTCTTTCAAGCAACATTGATGTACTGCAGACTTTGCCAATTCAGAGATGTGAGACGAAGCAGTGTCATGTAAAATCAGCACGCCAGCCTTCACCAGCTCTAACGTTGTAAGATTAGTTGGTGTCACTAGTCTAGAAGTTATCTAGGCTTCGCTTGACCTGCCCGCGTAAATAGAGGAACACTGCTATGATGTTGGTGTGGTGTTCCCTTTATTGTTTGTTTCATGCTGTTTGTTTGTTTCATTGTAGCGTTGACATTCTGGAACCAAGTCAGCGAGCCTGACCATCCGATCCCGTTAGTCGCCTCTTGCGACAAGCATAGTCGCATTTTACGGCAAGCATGGGTTGCTGAAGGCCTATTCTACGCTGGACCTTGACGGGTCCCCATTTCTAGGAGGGTACTTTAGTGGAGATCTGAATAGAGAAAAATGCAGACCATTTTCTTTTTATTTTTCTATTTGAACAAGAAAGTTTTAAACACATTCTAATGAACTTACATAGTTAAAATTGGGACCAGTAAAAACTCACCGAACGTCACACGTTACTGAATTGGCAGGTGAGCTACCTTGCCACTTGAAGTGGCCATGCTTGTGAAAGCTTAAACTCTATAAGTAATGTGAATGGTTCAACCAACCAACAATTTACTCTGTCTATACTGCAAGTTTCTATCTCAACAATGGGAGTACCCGTCCCCAAAATGGGTGAAGTACAGATAACGCTTCATAAACACTTTGCATTGTCATCCAATCATGTCTACCTCACAGTTACACACACATATAGGCATGTCTGTGTGTGTTAAACATATGCTACTTCACACAGATTAAAATTTCATTACATAGCCAAACCATGTAATATGACTTACAGTCAGACAAGAATGTTGCTTATCACGCTTGTGTCCACATTGCTGTTCTGCCAGGGACTCTCGGACACCACAGTCACCATCTACAACGAGTGGCTATCCCAGGGTGGACGGGCCCACTATGAAGCTGATCGTTGGAATAAACATAACGGGCTGACACAATCCAATCTGATTTCAAAGTGTAAAGCTATTGGAACTGCGAGTGGGCGCTGGATTAACAGAGACATCGACCTGTTCACAAATGTATGTATTGCTTTTGTGTCAGGTAGTCAGGTAATCGTCTGTAATTTTGCGATTAGTATTTCTTAGCATGTATATTTTTGATAAAGATCCTTTGACGCAGTGATGGTTTTGCACCGCAGCAATATCATGGTGTGTGCCATACACATTGTGCTCACAAATGGAATCGGACCCGTGCCTTTATGTGACGAGCGGACGCTTTAACCTTTAGGCTACCTCATTCTCTCGAGTTCCGTTGAAAGTACAGGGATGTATGTGTTGTTTTTATGAAACAGAAGCGTCTTTTGGATATGAATTTAGACTTATATTTGTGTAAGTGGTTTTCTTTTGAATTATTGATCCAACTCCTTTGCTCTATGTTTTAACTGAACTACACGAAATGAACTGCATTTATTTCGACGTTAGTAGTCCATTGACTTCGGTACAACCGTAGTTTATTGTCACTGGGTTTTAACTGAAAGTGTTTCATATGTATTGCAATTAGCATTCTAGCCACTAACGTCCTCGCCGGCCAATCTGTTAGAGTGACAACGCTGATCCAGTCTTGTTGACTCACCATATTCTTCAATAATTATGTAGTGGAGATGTCTAAATTTCATGCATCCTTGTTACAGATGGTGTACACCTGACGTGCATTTGCGACAGGTGTTTTTGATTCAATTCCTTAGTTTCTCATGTGTGCCTTCCCGGTTTTTATCCTGTGGATATAACGCAGGAGATACAGGCATCGCCTCGTCCACCCGTCCATAATCAAGATCACCTGTCCAGATCATGTTATATTTATCTTACCTCACTCATAAATGTTGCTTTCTGATTGGCTAAGCGACCTTTGATTACTTTCAATGTACTTCTCTTACAAGCGAGAAACATTTCAATGTATCCCGCTTGGAAAGCCAAACTCCCTGGTAATAGGTATTAGTGGTAGTAAGTCTATATCTCAAATCTAACGACTCAAGTATCATGTACGGAAATTGCCAATGTTTAGTGAAAGCAAATTGATGGAAGGAAGATAACTCTTGTATCAGTGCTCCAAACAATTCAAAATAACAGTGACATGTTTGGTGAGACAGATACATTGTTCACCCATCGGGGCCAGTGGGTTGTTGTTCCCTTGATGTGTATGTGTAAATGTTAACAGGACATCATGTGTGTGTGTCCTAAAACAATTTTGACTTTGTCTCTGCAGGGAGGGGTGGATTGTATGCATGATTGCCATTGGCAGCATTGGCACTCTGCTCGGTACAGACTGGATAGGTAAATTAAGTACTGTTGCTTTTGAGGGATTCTTACCCATTTTGTCTGCAATGTGACAGTCAGTTGTCGAAGTGTCTGAGGGGTGTTCTGACGTTGAGGGCGATCAAGCTCATACTGTCAGGTTCAAATCTGGTGTTTGGGAAGGACACGAAAGACACTGAGGCAAGAACGGATGTAGGCGGATGCATGTAAAGTAGCGTTGTCATGCTAGAAGAACTCTTTCTGTTGGTCCATAATTGAAAGCATGTTCCAGTTCCGGACTCTATGACATCACCATAAACGACTGTGCCCGATGGAATTCTCTTAAATCAGAATCGAGAACTGTCTTAGGGTTGTCCGTTTAAACGGTCGTCTCTCGGGCGATCTTGTGCGATCTTGTGCGAAATGATCCCAAAAGCAAAATATGGTGCTCTGATAACGGTGAAATATCGGGAAACCGCAGTATGCGACTCCCCAGCCTAAAGGTCGGACATGGTGATGTTTCGTGACATAATGATTTCTGGCAAAAACGATTGACAAAACTATACACAACGTTTGTATTTTTAAAGTGATCACTGCATCAAAATTTCCGACATTTATGCACGTGTATTTTGCTTTCGTGTTTCCTTGGTGGCGTGTTTGCAAATATTTCTCCAAACGTTTCTAAAACAAATGTAAAGGTTCAAAAACTGGCAATGAGGCTGTTTACGATCACACAAAAATGATGTTTTGGAAAGAGATAGTATACTTGTATTTTTGCTTTGCTGGTGCTACACCAATGCAGTTCCTCTTATTCTTCTTATCTTCTTTTCTATTTACAAGAGTGTACTGTCCTATTTTTATTTCTTTCAAAATTGTGATGGCGGGATAATTTGTCACATTTTGTTGCTCATCCAATTCTTTCAAGTTGACTCACCTTTGTCCATGTTTTGGATCGGTGTCATCAGTAGTACAGGATTCACTCACCTTTTCGAGAATTCCTGTAAATTATAGGTTCTGTAAGCAAAGGTACTGGACATGCTCGTACATGCTCCCAGCTGTTAATTTTGTGTGCTTGGTGATATTGATTTCAAGCTCAAACTGATTTCCAAACTTTATGGCTTGGCTTTCAGTGGCCCCAGAGCCCAAGTCACCATGGTTACCCAGATCCAAACTACCTCCAAGACAACTCCAAACAGACGAAAGCATGGAAGATCTGGATGGAACAGGTGCATGGCTATGGAAGTCAAGTCGACAATATGGTCTGGGAAACGAAAAGTAATTAAACGTTCTCTTTTGAAAAATGGTAAACCGTTCCCAAGCTCCCCAACCGTTTTGATATGGTGATGTCCTCGTATATGATAATGATATGTAGGGGCAAAGAATTGAAGTTGTGAAGGACACCATAAGATGATGTCGGTTGAACTATAACGACATGATAAATTTCACTGTAGGCCCCGTTCTGCTTTAAATATAATTGTTTCTTAAAATTTTAAGTAGGAAACTTCTAAATTGATACACGGCAGTTTATGATTTGTTGTAAAAGTTTGTGGTTGTATTCTCAAATGGGATGAAGTGATTGTAAAATTATTCTCCTCCAGAGAGGATAGGTAACTCACCAATAATTCACGGCAGAGACAGATCTATCACTATCTTCAGTCGTAGTATACATGCTATGTACAGACTAGGTTAGACTGCAATTACCCACATCTACATGTTAATCTGGTTTAAATCCACCGATCTTGCGAGACATGTCGTCATGGTCCTGAGTGTGGTGATGGCAATTTATAGCCATACCTGTCAAATCGCACGCATCCTGCGTGAGTCTCACGCATTTGAGTCAAAATCTGACGCACTGAGAAATTTGCCACCCCAAAAAATGTTTTCATGTACAAAATAATTAGACCGAAGTAAATATGCAATTTATGTCATGCGAATTGTCCGGACATTAAAATATCAAACTGGGTAATGCCCATTGCAGCGAAGTAGAGGCTATAAACCAGTTTTAAGCGAGGAGTAGCGTGCCAAGATGAGCGACCTAAACATACGTACCTAAAACCGGTTTCGGAAGGTGTGGAGGGGGCTTTGGCGACTGGATTTTACAACAAAATGTATTTATTACGAATTGAAGACACTCTCTCGTCTCAATTGTATAATTGCTGTAAGCGAAAAGTTCATCTCGCTCATTCACGAAAGGCTATAACTTTAATCGTGACCATTTTTTTTGTCTGCAACAGGTCAGTTTTGGCCCAGCTGGATAGACAAGTCACACCATCAGGGTAAATTCCCAAACAACCTCGATGCAGTGGGAGAGTTTATGTCACTTATGGTTCAGAGCGCCAAAGACTACTCCGATGGACACATACCTAAAATATTTGAGGTCATCAACGAACCTGAAGTAGAACACTATATTGATGAACAAACGCTTTTGGATTTGCATAAAATAGTAGCTCAGAAATTGAAATCCAGGTTTGGAATGAAGGTTGGAGGACCAACGTACACTGGCTATACAATCGTCAATTCAGATATAAACAACTTTAGCAAATGGCAAAGAACAGCTAGGTTTTTGGACATGTCTCTTGATCACTTGGACTTCTTCTCTTTCCATGCTTACAATTACATATATGTATCAGGTGGAAGCCATAGATACAGTGGCATCAACGAAGCTCGTCTTGTTTGTGGTATTGATATGATTGAAAACTACTCTCATATGAAGAAAGGCAAGAACTTTCCGATCATTATTAGTGAGTTTGGAAGGGGTGGTGTACACGGGATATTTATTATTTTCAGTCTATTTACCAACCAAATGGCTTCATGTTTACATATCTGCACCTGAGGGAGTTCATTGACAGGGCTATAGTTTTCATTCTTGCAAATGGACAATACCCTGGTCACGACAGTCTCAACAGGTCTTTGTTTACAAAAGATGGTCATCCGACACAAATGGTCAAATTCTTTCAGTTTTGGCATAATTTCTATTATGATCAGAAATTTCTCACAGTTGGAAGTAAATTCGATGGCTTGGAGCGTGTAGTTTCCCCTCTAGCTCTGGCAAACCCAAACAACAAAGAGGTGGTAGTTCTACTTCACAACTATGGCACTGCCTGGCAAAATGTGAAGCTGGACTTCAACGGCGACTGGATCAAACCCACAACTGGAGAATCAACTTGTGTCCGGTTCCAAAATGGTAAGCCAGCAATGAACTCCAATGTCCACTTCGATACAACAAAGAACCACGGAAATGTTGGTCTACCTGGAGAGTCAACATGTTTCTACAAGTTTGAAACCAACTACAACTTTGGCGGCATCCGCACAAACAACGAGAACACCTACTATGGAAAGAACATGGTCATCCCGATCAGCAACGGGCATGCACAAACAACGATCCAGCTACCCAGCTCTGGCTATCACACATCTCATCTTAGAGTGGGAGTAAGTCGTGCTAAAAACGCCAATGCAAAACCACTTAAAGTTGAGTTCAATGGATACACCCTACCCTCAAGCTACACGCTGTTTGACGCCGACAAAGTTGAAGCATCTACAAAATGGGAGGTGTGGGAGTACTGGGTTCCAACAGATCGCGTCAAATCGACTAACACCATCAGTATGACCTTTGCTGGAAATGGTGGTCATGTGACGTCTGTGGCGCTGGTTGCAGGGAAACTTCAATAAAGGAAATTGTTGCTCACTTGAATTTATTTATTCATCTTATATTACTAACTATTGAAATTTTATTATGAAGTAGTTGCATAGATTATACTCATATTTCCCTGATATAGTCTGACTTTATGGGTTTTATTATTAAGCGTTTTTCATCAATGGTTTCTTGGCAGTTTTCTCTGAAACTTATATTGTATATACTTATTGTTACGGTTACGAATTTGCCATGACAAAAGATGTATGAAATCCCCTGTGAACAGGCAAAACAGAACAAAGACAAGTCTAAACTATTCAAATATTATTAGCAAAGAGAGTTATACAAAGTCAGAAGATAAGTTCATAATATCGATTTCAAATACAATGCAAATGCATTTGTGTCCATCGCACCTATGCCTTTCTTTCCAGGTGGTTCTGAGGAGAGTTTTGTCTGTGAGAGTAAGTCTCCAGATTCTGTAGTTTGGAAGGAGTTTTTGCCCTTTGTGTATAAGGCTTCGGTGTCACTTATGGGAGATAATTCTACCCCACGGCCTGTTATTATCTTGAGGGATTCTGGAGCTCTTCCATCTCTGATTTTGAAGGATATTTTGCTTTTTTATGATGAGTCTTCAGCTAACTCAGATGTTTTGCTTCAGGATATAGGTGGCAATTCTTCTGCGCCTCTCCATTTTGTGAATTTGACCTCAGACCTGATTTCAGGTGAGGTGAAAGTTGGTGTTCTTGACGCTCTCCCAGTTCCGGGTGACGATTTGTTGATCAGTAATGATCTTATGGAGGCCAAAGTTGGCGCTGATCCTATTGTCACTGTTTCACAGGAGAGTTCAGTTAGTACAGAAAAGTTGGATGATGAATTTCCGGGTATTTTCCCCTCTTATTCTTGGAACAATATTTGACTTGACTTTGATATGTTTATCGTGAACTTTGCCTATAGTCCTATGCCAGAAGGCGGTGGATCATGGACCAATCTGGTAGAATCATTAATCTCTTAATTTTTCTGCTGGAGTATATCACCTGGGTATCCTTGGTGCTGCCAGCTGTAGATCCGCTTGTTTTTAGCATTGTCCTTGTGATACTCCGTGGTGGGTGGGGAGCTCGGGTGATGAACAAATATGTCTTAACTCATTAAGGCCGAGAGACGCGTATGTGGGGCAAATTAATTAGCTTCTCACAGCGAGAGCCTCGTATTGGGGGTTAAAAAAAGCACCTCTCATTCACCGAGAGCCGCATATTAGGGGTGATAAAAAGCACCTCCCATTCAGCGAGACCCGCGCATTGGAGGTTTTAAATTTTGAATTCGCATTGTACCTATTATTTCAATCAATTTAGAAGTAATGATCAAAGATTAGCTTTTCTTACGAGAGAGGTTACTTTCAGTGTTAATCAGAAGAACTATTAATGTGTTTTGATAACAATTGCTTGCAATGTCGGGGGCTTATACTGGCAAATGAACAGATGTCTGAGAGAAAGGGGATTATGAGATGTTGTTACAGGAGGTAAGTGTTTGTTACTCGTCATTGGGGGTGAATACTAAGATTCTGTGTTTGCACATTGATTGAATTAACGGTGACAAGGTTACAAAACCTTCTTCTATATTAAATTATCCATTCATTTTGTGGAGTCCATTGTCAATAATCTGAAATTCGCTTGCTTTCAAAACAAATATAAGCATGCCCATCCTCATAAATATTTGGGGAGATTCAACTGCAAGTGTATACATCACAATAAATCAGTATCGTGTAACTTATTTTAATTCTATAATACATGTACTTGAATTATGATATTTAACAATGTGCAGATTATATTGAAATGTTCAGCAAGCCATTATATTTGATGTACAAGTAGTGTGCGCAAAATGTATATGCAAATAAATACTATCTCTACTCAATGATAGGATTGGGTTATCCGGGGTAAAAATAATCGGATTGTAGCGCCTTGAGCGCTTTAGAGAAAAATAAACTAGTCAAAGTGCTTGTTAGTCTCTACATGTACATTTCAGGCATCCTTATGATTATGTATGTTCACGATACACAAACTTTTTCATGATAGCTAGAGTTGATAAAACCGAAATCCAGCATATCGATTGGTCAACGATCAAACCAATAGTCAATCTGTATCCAAGCAGTCTAGTGACCTAACGTGCTCTTCACAAATTTAACCCACGCCCCATCACCTGTCATTTCCTCTGTGAGAGGTATCTCATGATACGATTGGTCATAGATAACAAATCAGCCACTATATTGAACAGTTGAGATACAAAACGTCCTATTCGGGAACTTTGATGACGCCCATACCATGACCCTTTGTCTTATGTATGTGCAAGGAATAGCATTATACAATATGCATACATGGATGTTCGGGTGATAACGTATATTTTCTGCGTTAAATCTAGATGAACCAAAGTGACAAACTGTGAATCTGTTCCATGTAAGTCACACATTAGCTTATCAGTACTTACCTTAAAATATTCAGTATATACTAGCAACGTATCAGCGAAAACGCTTCTTCCATAGAAGATTATTAGGCATGTGCGTAAATTCTTCTTTACTGCCATTGACGTAGATGTTTTGAACAATTTAACCTCACACAATGATATGAGAGGGACAATTTCTTTAAGTATGTCTTACATACAAAGAATACAAACGTGTTAAGAAAATACACACGCCACCAAAAGTCTACAAGAGAAAGTGTAATAAAATTACGTAAAACGTTATATATATGACACGTATTCACTCCTGCTTTCTTTCAACATATACCTTTACAACGCAATTAAACAATCAGGACTTGCTCGTATGACGAGACAGTGTCCTGTAATCTCCGAAACCTACCAGGGATATCAGGCGTGAATAGCCCTAATTAGTCTCGCCACAGCCAGTCAGGCAACCAGCACGGGGTTCCAGGTGTTGAGCAGTGAGGTGGCTCTCGGGCTTAATGAGTTAAACATGGAATACCAAAAACCCCCCAAAAAAACAAAACGTCCACTCGATGATGTTGGAGAACAGCGACAAGGCGCTTCTACTTATCATTGACCACGATTTTTGATACTGGAAACTCCGGATAAGACTTCTTTAAAACTTAATCCTTTTGGGATTTCTAAAGGTATCAACGGAATAGCTGGAGAGGTACAAAACATCAAACACTTGCGTTCAGGATCCATTCTAATTGAATGTAGCAGAAAACAGCAGGCTATCAACCTTTTATCTACGGATATGTTATTGGAGTTCCTGTGACAGTCTCTGCCCATAGAACACTAAATATCAGTACAGGTATAATCAGAGACAGGGATCGACTGTTGGCTGATATGTCTGACTTAGACATTGCTTCTGAAATGAAAGATCAGGGAGTAATATTTGTCAAGCGTTTTACTACCCGCAGAAATAATGAAACTCTTTGCTTTCTCTTCACCGAATCCTCCAAAGTCACTCAAGGTTGGTTACAGCAATATGTCCGTTGACATCTATATCCCAAATCCTTTGAGCTGTTTTAGATGTCAAAATATGGACACGGCGTTAACAACTGTATAAAACCATTAACATGCGGCCACTGCAGTGAAACTACCCATGTTACAGAAGACATCAAGAAGTGCCCAAACTGTACAGGAAATCATTCTTCCTTCTCAAAAGACTGCCCAATTTGGAAATAAACAAATGGAAATTACTAATATCAAATTTACCGAAAATATTAACTTTGTAGATGCCAAAAAATCGTTGAGTCAACAGCACCAAGTGGTTTATATGCATCAGTTGCCAGGACATCTTCGGACACTAACCCACAGGTAAACACCTTATCAGTACCCACCTCCTCAATACATTGTCAGACCGACTTGACGTGGGTTACAACCAACACACCTCAGCCACTCACACCTGAACAGTCTACTAAGACAGTGAACTCTGGAAATAACGTGGTTATCCTACCTGACATTCCATCACAGTCTTCTAATCAAGATTCATCTTCATCTTCATCCGGGGAACATTCATTATCTCAGTCCAACCAACAAACTCGAACTAAAGTCAATTCTAAAAACACTGTTCAAAGTATTCATAAACCAAGAACAGAATCATTGAAAAAAGGTGGCAGACCTCAAAAGTGTTCAGAAAATCCAATCACGATATATAACAAATACGGTTCACTAGAGGACATGGAAGTGTCCGAAAACTCCTATCCCAGGGCACATAGCGTGTCGCCCTCGAAGAAAGTGAGGGGTAGATCCCCTATCAATCCACCTAAAAGATAAGTCAACCTGCTACTATCGTACAGTGGAATTGTAGAGGTCTTAAGATTAATTTTAATAAACTACAGTTATTAGTCCAGGGTCTAACACCATCGTTTTTTTGTCTGCAAGACACGTATCTAAAACAGACGGACAATTTTACTTTGCGCCAGTTTACAGCCTATCATTGTTTTTCCTCTCTAGGTGACAGGGCCACTGGAGGATCTTCTATACTTGTACAGATGGATGTTATTCACACTAACAACTTCGCTCCAAGCTGTGGCAGTACGACTTACTCTCGGTGTTGCATTTACATTATGCTCTCTCTATATTCCACCTTCATCTGCACTTCAACATCTTTAATCACTCTATGATCAACCCCCGAAGCCATGTGTTATTATGGGTGATCTAAATGGTCACAACCAACTTTGGGGCAGCACTAACACTAACACTAAAGGCAAAATACTTGATGTTATTTCCAGTAATGATCTGTGCATATTCAATAATGACTCAAGAACATATCTGCATCCTGCAAGTGGTACTTATTCTTCTCTGGATCTGTCTCTTGCAGATTCTATTTTACTGAATGAATTTGATTGGTCTGTTCATAATGACGTTTGTGGAAGTGATCACCTCCCAACTATTCTCTCAGAACAAACTCCATCTGCTTCTCCATCACACACAAGATGGAACTTTTCGAAGGCTGACTGGTCTTTATTCCGAACTATTTGTAAAACGAAACTGCGACCTGGCTGTTTCAGTGTTATAACCGATCCCATTCAAACCTTTGCTGACATTTTAAATGAAATAGCTGATGAGTGTATACCGAAGTCCTCTACGACTCCACATGTACGAAAACCATGGTTTAATACAGATTGTAGACAAGCTAGAAAAGCGAGGAAAAAGGCAGAAAATTATTTCCGTCGTCACCCAGCTGTCCACAACTTGAATAAATATATAATACTCAATGCGAAGGCACGTCGCACCGTCAAACAAACTAAACGGCAATTTTGGAGGAACTATGTGTCCAAACTTCATTCACGTACACCAATGTCCAAGGTCTGGAACATGGTTCAAAGAATTAAAGGTAAAGGTTCAAAAGCTCTGTTCACCATCTTGAAGATGGAGATAATTTAATTACTGGCACATCTGAAATCGCAAATACAATTGGCGAATCTCTTGCCAAGAATTCATCGTCGTCGAATTATGTCCCTGAGTTTCAGAGATATCAGAAACAACAGGAAAAGACTAAGCTTAATTTCGATTCAAATAACGGCGAAGATTACAATGAAGTGTTTTCATTACATGAGCTCCATACGGCTCTTGAGCAAGCTCATGACACTGCAACAGGTGATGAAAATATACATTACTAGCTACTAAAACACTTACCGTAATCATGTTTGATGACACTTTTGGATCTATTTGACCAAATATGGACGTCTGGCAAATTTCTTCCTTCATGGAGAAATGCCATTGTAGTTCCAATACCAAACCTGGTAAGGATCATACAGATCCGTCGAATTATAGACCAATATCGTTAACTAGCTATGTCAGCAAAACCATGGAACGTACCATTGCTCCTTGGCAATTGGTTAGGCCACAAGCTGACCTAACATTGACTTCATTTAAAAAAATCAGAAACTAATGAATTACAAAATAAACAAGAATATAATCAATTAAAAACTAAATATAGCAATTAGAAACCCTTATTTACAGATGAGTCCAAGGACGGTGGTGCAGTGGGGATTCAGAACAATATCTTCTAGACTACCAGATAACAACTCTATTTTTACAGCTGAAGCAAACGCCATACTAACGGCTCTTAAATATATTCAAAGACGTAAACAATATATAATCTATTCCGACTCTTGGAATATTCTTTCTTGACTTCAGGGCATCCGTGGCGAACCACCTCCTCGTGGTGGGTGCTGGGTAACGCCAAGAGCTTGCCAACACGTCGGTGTGGATCCGGGGGCATATGTGGTCCACCAACCTGTTGGCCGTGGGTTGCGGTGGAGGTGGAGGACGGGGGTCTGGGGTTGAGGGCACTGGGAGCCTGTAACCGCGTTCCCTTTGCTGAACACACCCCTTCGATCCTTACTTCACCTAGACGGGTGGTAGAACTGGCCCGATTCTATCAATCGGCTGGTCATGCCAAGCACTGTGCATGGTAGATATATTATTTGCACATGTCCTTATTTTTTGGGCCTTGGATATTTTGATCTTGTAACATACATTTATTGATTACTATAAATTGCCTAGAGTCCTATGCCAGAAAGCGGTGGCTCATGGGCCAATCTGGCAATATTGACCTCCAAATTCAATATGTGTCCAATTACTTGTCACGGGCAGAACCACCCATTCAATTTAATTTGGTATACAAGTATTGCTATTTGTGTCATAATTGCTGGAGTATAACATCCCTGTATTCCTTGTGTTGGCGTCTTGGAGATCCGGTGCTATTTGACACCGTCCTTGTTGACACTTCATGGTGGGTGGGGAGCAGGGGTGCTGAATACTCTTCCTTTCATGATGTCTTCCCATCTCGCTCTGAAAAAAAAGAGGCGTCTGGTTGAAACAGATTGTACACCTGAAACTATTCCTGTAAATGTCGATTCTTAAACTCGATTTTTAGTGATTGAGTTTAAGGATTTTTTACCGATGAAAATCAATCCCTTCGCAATTTCAAAAGCCTTCTCTGGAATTTGTGGTGAGGTAAAGAACGTTACCCGTCTTTGTAGTGGCTCGCTTTTGGTTGAGTGTGCACGGAGACAGCAATCTCTCAATCTGCTGTCTGTCAAGAACTTTGCCAATATCGAGGTTGCTGTGTCTGTGCACATGACATTGAATTCTTGCCGTGGCATCATACGGGACAACGCCCGTTGTCTCTGTGATATGTCAGAGGAGGATATAGCTCTTGAACTTGAGGACCAAGGAGTTACAGCGGTGAAACGTTTCACTTTCAAGAAAGATGGTAATATCACTCCAACTAATACTTAGCTCTTAACCTTTTCGCGATCTTCTCTTCCACAGTCAATACAAGCAGGGTATGTTAACATCGGGGTGAATGTGTATGTCCCCAATCCACTACGGTGTTATAAGTTTCATCATTTCGCTCATGGGTCTAACTCATGTCGAAACGCTGTGGTGTGTCATCGCTGTGGTGACCATCATGAGGGTGCAGACTGTGAGCATGACATAAAATGCTGACTGTGAAAGCCCACATGCAGCTTCACCCAGGTCCTGTCCCTACCTTGTCTTAGGAGACAGTTCATGATTACTTTTTTCATTAAGAATATGATGTACAAACATGGCTCACTTAATACTATTATTTTCAGAATAACTTTTCACAAGTTGTACCAACTTGTACATACTCAGTTGTTTTACTGCTTTTTGTTGGCAGACCTTTTTCATAATTTAGAAATATTTAAGATAAATTTAAAACATGTTTTTGTCAGGACGTTACAGAAGACAAGCTCTTGCGTGATGATCATTACTTGCTATTCAGCCAAGCAGAGGAAACATTTCTATCTTTATTTCTCTCAGCACTGCATAAGTTTTATATTGCCTTTGAATTTGCACTGAAAACTCTATTTCCGTCAGTATTTAGAGCAGAAAGTCAGAGCTCGGTTATGAAGAGATCGATGACATATACCGAAGAACAGGTGACTTGAGCCAGGGTACAACATGAAGTAAGCCGGCACTGCAAAAAATACATGTGTCCAGATAAGAAGAAACAAACACGCTAAACACACGTGTATGCCGCAAGACAAATGAGATAATCTCGAAAGCAGCAGCCTTGAACCCTGAGAAGAAAAACCTGAAATGTACACTATCAACAGTTGTGTTGATTTTCTGTCTAATATCGGCGTTTTCGTCCGCCTTTGTGCCTCGGCACCAGTTTCCGTTTTTACTTAGAGGTGCACAGACGACGGTGACGATTTCCTTGGTTGACTGTTTGAGTACAAAAACGAGGTAATTGTACCCAACTGGTAGTATTGTAGCCATATCACGACTAAGGCAACCTAATTCACGGTAAAGACAGTTAAAGTTTGACGTAGAAACATGTCGACGAAGGTCAGTAAACAAATCAAAAGGTCCACATACAGAAGTTAAAACTGGGATTTGTCTCTACAAATCGATTTCTGTTACAATATAATACAATATGGTCTCGCCAGAAACTCCAGGTAGATAACCATACACGAGTGACCAAGGGAAGTTACAGCACCATGCTACCTCCATGGGTCCTAGATGGATTTGGTCGTTTATACATGCACAGATGTCATGTGTATTGTTCAAACAATTTCCATGCTGATTCCTGTCTTTGTTGAGTTGGATTGCTGGCTCAAAGGATGATTATCTCTCTGCAGATTTAGAACCATCTGTGATTTAACCCTAATCCTACAATAACCGCATGGACTTGCATATATAAACACATCTGGATGGCAGGACGTTCCTCGCTGATGTCATGATTCTCAACTGAACGATGACCTTATTGAAAAACTGCAATTTGACATTCACATGCACATTTGTTTGTCAGCTCTGATTAATGGTTTCTCAACCTATCCCAAACTAACTGTATCCAATGTATTTCACCTTGACAAAATAGACACAAGATAAAACTTCACCCGGTTATATTCCATGTGTTCACTACACACACAGATTACTAGCCACAATAACAGCACCATAATCGTATTCTGCACATTCAATCATCATGCTACTGACATTGGTCCTCCTGAACTCCTAGCTGTAAAGAGGAATAAGAGGGGGAAGGGGGGTTGTCTCACATGGAAAAAGGAATAAAAGTCAAATTATATAGATACAGTAAGGGCAGATTACTCATTGGCACATTTTGCCAATGGTAGCAGCAATGGTTGCTATTAGAAGAATTCTGTGCATGTTGTTTCTTCTGTTTTCACAGTGGCCCCACGATCCTCAACACCATGGTTCTCCCCACTACCTACCGGACCACGCCAAACAATCAAAGATGTTCAGTCACTACATAGAACAAGTACATGGCTATGGAAGTGGAATTAAGAATGTCATTTGGGACTTAAAAGGTATTTGTATTGTTAGTTTCATCTTCTGTGATAGTTCAGCATAATATTTCTATATATGCTCACCTGTCATTGTCTTTTTATATCAGTCCAGTGGAGTGGTGTTGTTCATCTGTCACGCTGAAGACCCTTCTTCAACTGCGTACAATGTGGGAAGAATGATTCCAGTGTTGCTGAAATATTGTTTGCAGCGGGGCAAAAGACCTGACTCACTCGATTTCTATCACAGTTTTACTACTTATCTAAGGAAACGCTTCTCTAGATAAGAGCAATACCTGCTCGTGGAACGGTTCTGTCGTAAGGTGTATGCCTATCACACTGAAGGCCCCGGTTAGATATCTGGTCGAAGCACTTTGGTTCGGGTCCCGTTCTGGTCCCCATGGACATTTGCGTAGTATCCTTGGAGGACATACTTAAATCCACATTGTCTCAGTTCACACAGCTGTGAAATGGGTACCCGTGAAATACAATTGTGCATACAATGTGAGTGATTAGTTCATTCAGCCTAACAGACAGCGTGGCTGTATACTCCCCAGGGAGTTGAAAAATTATTCGATAGTCGATCATGACCGAGGATAATAATGTACATAGCTGCGTGAGCAGGTAATGTGCCTGGCTATGGGCGCCATATAAGTGGACAATACCGTATACACAGTGTTTAGAATTGTATTTCTTTCCATGTAGGTTTGAGCTGGCCTTCGTGGATGGACAAATCTCACCATGCATGAAAATTCCCCAACCACCTCGATGCTGCTGCTGAATTTGTGTCACTTATGGTCCAGAGTGCTAAAGACTACAGCGGGAGTCAAATCCCTCACATACTGGAACTCATCAATGAACCAGAGATGTCCAATTTTACTGGACTGCAGTCAATTCTTGATTTCCACAGGGTTGTTGCTCAGAAGCTGAAGTCCAGGTTCAGAGTATCATAGCGTTTGTCACAACTTATCTGCCCAGCGGTTTCATGTTTACTTTCCTCAATCTGAGAGAGTTTCTGGACAGGACCGTGATCTTTGTGTTTTCCAGTGAGCAGTATGGCAGTTTTAACTGGTCCATATTTACCAAAGATGGACACGGAAATACAGTGGCCAAATTCTTCAAATTCTGGCACAGCTTTTACTACGATCAGAAGTTTCTCAGGGTTTCAAGTTCATTCACAGGATGGGAGAGATCTATTTCGCCATTAGCTTTGGCCGACCCTCACAAAAAGGAGTTGGTGGTTCTTCTGCACAATTATGGCACTACCTGGCAGAATATAAAGCTTGACTTCCACGGTGGGTGGATCAACCTTATAGTTGGAGAATCAACATGTATCCAATACAAGAATGGAAACACTGAAATGCGTTCCAACGTCCACTTTGACACTACAAAGAACAAGGGAAATCTTGGTCTCCAGAGTCAGGCAACTTGTTTTTATAAATTCAAAACAAATTACAACTTTGATGGTTTACGTACCAACAATGAAAACACCTATTATGGTCAGGACATGGTCATTCTTATCAATAACGGCCATAGCGGGACAACCAACTCCTTACCAAGCTCAGGGTATCATACATCACATCTTCGAGTTGGTGTTAGTCGTAACAAAAATGCCAGTGGTAAACCCCCGTCGTATTCAATGGATATACCCTGCCCTCAACCTTCACATTGTTCGACTCTGACAAGTATGGCAAGTATGGGAGTTTATTTTTATAAAAGAAATAAAAATATAAAAGAATAAAAATAAGAATAAAAGAATATAAGAATCTTAATAAAAAAAAAAAAAAAAAAAGTATGGGAGTTCTGGGTACCAAATGATAGGCTCAAAGCAGATAACACCGTTAGTATGACTTTTGATGGAAATGGTGGTCACGTGTCATCGGTGGCTCTTGTTGTTGGCAAACTTGAATGAAATCTTTTCATGTTTTTTTTTTTTTGTTTTTTTTCTTGGTATGTTGTTCGCAGTGAAACATAAATTGTAGGACCATCCAGAGATGAAGATTTAGCGTATGTGTTGTGCATACTTTTGTTTTACAAACTATCAATATGATAATACCTTTCGGATGGGTCCCTACAGCGCGGAAGCAAACAGATGAGAAATATTTTGTGTATCTTACAAATCAAATATATCCGACTCATAAAACATTTCGAACTTGATGTCGCCTTTGAACAGCGGGCGTTATTCACTGTGCCTGGTATTCTTTTACAAGCGCTTCACTAAGTCAAGTTGTCAAGTATGCTATGAGCAATGCCTTTGCATTTATTTTGTGGTGTACAACACACACACACACACACACACACACACACACACACACACACACACACACACACACACATACATATATATACATACATTCAATCAGATTGTCTATGTGGTTGTATATGTAAGCAATTTCCTAAACATATAACAGCACAAGTACATGAAGACCAACCGAACAAATTTTCATTTTGAGGGAATATTTCTGAGCGTAGATGTAAATAAACCAACAAATGAATCATGTCATGATGTGTCAGGAACGAGACGTCAAATCCAGCTAACTCCCAAACGTACTTCTCGTCACGATATGGCTGAAGTATTCCCGATGTGACGTTAAATATTAAGTCACTCACTCATCCGAACGTACTCACCCAGACGTTGTCATCACAATACATGTTTTATCTGTGTACTGCCAGAATGTCTCTGTCCACGAAGACCGCCATCAGTACTTATATCACATCAGTACATCTCACAGGAACAATTGTCAATCTCTAACGTCTGCCGTAATGTACAGATGTAATTACGTAAACCAAAGTACGCAATGAAATCAGATTGTCATGCAAACTAGTAGCACTCGCCAGTCATGCAGTTTCCATAGAAATGTAAGCATGTGTTACTGAGTGGGTGAGTGAGTTTAGTTCCGCACTCGGCAATGTTCTAGGTGCTGATCTTTAAATAATCGAGCATCGATCTACGTCTCACTACAGATGCATATAAACACATTAACTTCAGTTTAGTCACAGTAATACATGTATATATACCTCTCTTTTTGGAGCTATGAGAAAGAGATTTAAAACATGCTAATCTCGTTCTCCGCACACCAGGGGTGTAACGTATTTAACAGGTATTGTAGGTCTTCACGTTCAGCCTATAAGAACAACTGTTTGTCTCTTCAGTGAGTGAGTGAGTGAGTGAGTGAGTTTAGACCTTAAACCTAGGTAACCTTAGTGCAATGTTGAAGAATGAGAGTGAAGGTTAAGGTAACCTTAATAAAGGTTGCTTTGTGAAAGTAGCCCAACGTCAGCGGGACGGACCACCCGATCCAGTTAGTCGCCTCAACGACAAGCATAGTCGCCTTTCATGGCAAGCATGGGTTACTGAAGACCTAGTCTACCCCGGACCTTCACGGGTCAAATACCAGCGGATCGCCTACTGAACAGGTTGTAGAGCCACTGGGGATGTCTAAAAGCTATACATGGGCATCACAAATAATGATAAACTGAATGAATACTAATTACCATCCTTCTTCCGATGATTTGACACACGTGTCAATTTACACTTGCTTAAAACAGGTATTGTTTTCAGTCTAATATAGCATTTGCAAATTCCAGGTGTGTAATAATTGATACATCGTGTCTGTGAGAACTTCTCAACGAGTCACTGGTTTGAGTCCAGAAACATTTGTAAATTTCAAGTGTATGATAATTAATACATGTATCTGTGAACATCTGACAAGAGAGACTGTTTTCTGTCCAGTAGCATTTCAGTAAAAGTTTCAGGTGCCAAATGTTCGAGGATGTTCTCTTCCCAGGGAGTTTAAACGGAAGGATATGTGTATATTGTTTCACGCAACGCATGTAGAAATCTTCAATATGAAAGGATTGGTCCCATGTGTCCTTTTTAAAGATACTTCAAGATACTACTCCCCAAAATACTTCATTATTCTTAGCATAACTTAAAGTGAAATGTTAAGATAAGGGTTTTATCTTTCTACACCACGCCGCCGTCACTCTTATCCGTCGCTGCTCCAGTAGTGAATTCGCAATGTGTGACTTATCTCGAGATCGGTAAAGTTACCCCAAAAGCAACGTCTTATATATACTGAGAGAAACAAATAGAGGAACAAAAGAAAATGCAATCGTTCTGTTAATATTTACCATTTTTCCTCAGCATCTTTCAATAGCGGAAGAACATCTGACAATACGAGGGCTGGTCAAAAGGTTCTAAGCCTACATAACTTCTACAATGATGACACCAACCAATCTTAGGAGTGTTGTTGGACAGTGTTCTTCATCAGCTTTTCCAGTTAGTTTACTCAAAAAGATCAACTAGTGGAAAGCAACAAGTCCTTGAAGCATACTAGGGTACACATACGTTACAACAGATTTGAGCTCGTCATTACCGGCATAGCGGTTTCCATGGAAATGTTCCTTCAGTTTTGGAAACAGGTGAAATAGGGCCAGGTCAGGTAAACTTGGAGGATGAGGAAGCTCTTTGAAGCCACATAGATGTACTGCAGACTTTTCCAATTTAGAGATGTGAGACGAAGCAGTGTCATGTAAAATCAGAACTCCAGCCTTCACCATCTCTCACGTTGTAAGATTAGTTGGTGTCACCAGTCTAGAGGTTATGTAGGCTTAGCTTGACCTGCCCGCGTAAACAGAGGAACACTGCTATGACCACTGTGTGGTGTTCCCTTTATTGTTTGTTTCATGCTGTTTGTTTGTTTCGTTGTAGCATTGACATGCTGGAACCAAGTCAGTGAGTTTGACCATCCGATCCCGTTAGTCGCCTCTTACGACAAGCATAGTCGCATTTTACGGCAAGCATGGGTTCCTGAAGGCCTTATTCTACCCTGGACCTTGACGGGTCCCCGTTTCTAGGAGGGTACTGAATAGAGAAATTGCAGACCCTTTTCTTTTTATGTTTCTATTTGAACAAGAAAGTTTTAAACACATGCTAATGAACTTACATATACTGAACATCATTGAAAACGCACCACCTGTAAATTTTGAAATAAGGCAATAGAATGTTTTGGAAATGGAAAATTAATGGTGGGAATTTTGATAATAACACACTAGATCGTAAATAACACTCTACAGTAAAAAACGGATCGTTCGAACACATCATCGAACACATCACATGAAAACAACAAAATTTATGCACATCACACACGAAGGGCACAAATTGCATGCAGAAAGCATGCTGTTCAGGGGTATAAATGACCTTCGGCACAAAACCGTTCTCATTTTCGCAGTACTTTCGTAAGTAAAGTTTTTTCGCCATGCCAAGATTGTCACCAGAGGAACGAGAACAGGCCTTGGGTATGTTGCAGGTCGGCGCTTCAAGCAGAAACATTGCACGACGATTTGGGTGTCATCATTCGACCATTCTGAGGCTTGCTAACAGATACCAACAAACAGGATCCAGCAGGGACCGGCAACGCCCAGGTCAGGCACGTGTTACCACCCCTCGTCAAGATCGAGACATTGTACGGCGCCATATTCGGGATCGAACCTTGCCCGCTGCCAGAACCGCCAACGCTGTCCAGGGTCGACGTGGTTTGATCAGCGCTTCCACCGTCCGACGCCGTCTCCGTGCGGCAGGGTTACGTTGTCGACGCCCTTACGTTGGACCCATCCTGACTGACAGGCATCGCCGTGAACGCCGACAATGGGCTGAACAGCATCGTGTGTGGTTGTTACGACGTTGGCATGGTGTGGTGTTCTCCGACGAGTCGCGTTTTCACTTGCGAAATGCTGACGGGCGTCTACGGGTATGGCGTTGACGGGGTGAACGTTATCATCAGGATCGTGTTGTGCAAACCGATCGGTGGGGTGGAGGCAGCATTATGGTGTGGGGAGGGATAAGTTATCACCACAGAACCGCTCTGATTGTTTGTCGTGGCAGAGTGAATGCCGTTTACCACCGTGACAACATTCTTCAGAACAACGTCGTTCCCTTCTTTCACCAGCATCAAGATCTGCACACATTTCAACATGACAATGCACGAGCCCACACTGCACGTGTTTCGATACAGTATCTGGCTAACAACAACATTCCTCTACTTCATTGGCCTGCATTGTCACCAGATTTGTCACCCATCGAACACTTGTGGGATTACATCGGCTAACGCCTCGCACGTCGTCCGCAGATCAACAACCTTGGGGAACTCGACAATGCCTTGCAGCAAGAGTGGAATGCAGTGCCTCAGGACTTTATTCAGAGACTTATCCATTCAATGAGGAGACGTTGCACAGCTTGTGTTGCTGCTAACGGGGGTGATACACGCTACTGACTCTCCATTTTGACCCCATCTTTATTTCATTGTCAGCTGCATTAAATCTTCACTGTTTTGCTTGATTGTTTTTTGCTTCTTTTCTTTATCAAACATTGGTCTACACAAATATGTAAAATTTACATAGATTGCTCACTTCCGCTCTTAGAAATCCACAATTTTAGGGGTGGTGCGTTTTCAATGATGTTCAGTATAGTTAAAATAGGGACCAGTAAAAACTTACCGAACGTCACACTTTATTGAAGTGGCAGGTGAGCTACCTTGCCACTTGAAGTGGCCATGCTTGTGAAAGCTTAAACTCTATACATAATGTGAATGGTTCAACCAACCAACAATTTACTCTATCTATACTTCAAGTTTCTATCTCAACAATGGGAGTACCCAAACTGGGTAACGTGCAGATAACGCTTCATAAACACTTTGCATTGCCATCCATTCATGTCTACCTCACAGTTACACACATATATAGGCATGTCTGTGTGTGTTAAACATATGCTACTTCACACAGATTAAAATTTCATTATATAGCCAACCCATCTAATCTGACTTACAGTCAGACAAGAATGTTGCTTATCACGCTTGTGTCCACATTGCTGTTCTGCCAGGGACTCTCGGACACCACAGTCACCATCTACAACGAGTGGCTATCCCAGGGTGGACGGGTCCATTATGAAGCTGATCGTTGGAATAAACATAACGGGCTGACAGAATCCAATCTGATTTCAAAGTGTAAAGCTATTGGAACTGCGAGTGGGCGCTGGATTAACAGAGACATCGACCTGTTCAGAAACGTATGTATCGCTTTTGTGTCAGGTAGTCAGGTAATCGTCTGTAATTTTACGTTAAGTATTTCTTAGCATGTATATTTTTTATAAAGATCCTTTGACGCAGTGATGGTTTTACACCGCTTTTAGGAATAATGCAGCAATATCATGGTGTGTGCCATACACATTGTGCTCACAAATGGAATCGGACCCGGGCCTTTATGTGACGAGCGGAAAAAGTACAGGGATGTATGTGTTGTTTTTGTGAAACAGAAGCGTCTTTTGGATACGAATTTAGACTTATATTTGTGTAAGTGGTTTTCTTTTGAATTATTGATCCAACTCCTTTGCTCTATGTTTTAACTGAACTACATGAAACAAACTGCATTTATTTCGACGTTAGTGGTAACATGACTTCGATATAACCGCAGTTTATTGTTATTGGGTTTTAACTTACAGTGTTTCTTATGTATTGCAATTAGCATTCTAGCCACTAACGTCCTCGCCGGCTAATGTGTTAGAGTGACAACGCTGATCCAGTCCTGTTGACTCACCATATCCTTCAATAATTATGTAGTGGAGATGTCTAAATTTCATGCATCCTTGATACAAATGGTGTACAACTGACGTTCATTTGCGACAGGTGTCTCTGATTCAATTCCTTAGTTTCTCATGTATGCCTTCCCGGTTTTTATCCTGTGGATATAACGCAGGAGATGCAGGCATCGCCTCGTCCACCCGTCCATAATCAAGATCACCTGTCCAGATCATGTTATACTGATCTTACCTCACTCATAAATGTTGCTTTCTGATTGGCTAAGCGACCTTTGATTACTTTCAATGTACTTCTCTTACAAGCGAGTAACATTTCAATGTATCCCGCTTGGAAAGCCAAACTCCCTGGTAATAGGTATGAGTGGCAGTAAGTCTGTATCTCAAATATAACGACTCAAGTATCATGTACGGAAATTACCAATATTTAGTGATATTTAGTTTGAGACAGATACATTCTTCACCCCTCGGGGCCAGAGGGTTGATGTTCCCTTGATGTTTATGTGTAAATATTAGCAGGACATCATGTGTGTGTGTGTGTCCTAAAACAATTTTGACTTTGTGCATTCAATCCACCCCTCTCTGCAGAGACAAACTGGCGTCAAAGTCAGTAGTTTGCATGATTACCATTGGCAGCATTGGTAGTCTGCTCGGTACAAACTAGATAGGTAGATTAAGTTGCTTTTGAGGGATTCTTACCCATTTTGGCTGCAATGTGACGGTCAGTTGTCGAAGTGTCTGAGGGGGGTTCTGATGTTGACGGCGATCAAGCTCATATTGTCAGTTCAGATCTGGTGTTTGGGAAGGACATGAAAGACCCTGAGGCAAGAACGGATGTAGGCGGATGTATGTAAAGTAGCGTTGTCATGCCGGAACAACTCTCTCTGTTGGTCCATAATTGATGGCATGTTCCAGTTCCGGTCTCTGTGCCTGATGGAATTCTCTTAAATCAGGATCGAGAACTGTACTTCCCCACTGAAACCCCACTTCCTGCAATCGATTTCTGAGGGTTCTTCCCGAAGTAGGAATCAGTCTGCACGGCTGTGGCAAGACGTTGACGTAAGGTCTTACGGTTCTTCGTTTAAACAGTCGTTTCTCGGGCGATCTCGTGCGATCTTGTGCGAAATGATCCCAAAAGCAAAATATGGTGCTCTGATAACGGTGAAATATCGGGAAACCGCACTATGCTACTCCCCAGCCTAAAGGTCGGACATGGTGATGTTTCGTGACATAATGATTTCTGGGCAAAAACGATTGACAAAACTATACACAACGTTTGTATTTTTAAAGTGATCATTGCATCAAAATTTTCGACATTCATGCACGTGTAGTTTGCTTTCGTGTTTCCTTGGTGGCGTTTCTGCAAATATTGCTCCAAACGTTTCTAAACCAAATGTAAAGGTTACAAAACTGGCAATGAGGCTGTTTACGATCACACAAAAATGACATTTTGGAAAGAGATAGTATACTTGTATTATTCCTTTGCTGGTGCTACACCAATGCAGTTCCTCTTCTTCTTCTTATCTTCTTTTCTATTTTCAAGAGTGTAACTGTCCAATTATTTATTCTTTAAAAATTGTGATGGCGGGAGAATTTGTCATCTGTTGCTCATCCAATTCTTTCAAGTTGACTCACCTTTGTACATGTTTTGGATCGGTGCCACCAGTAGTACAGGACTCACTCACCTTTTCGAGAATGCATTTGTGTCCTCTAAATTATAGGTTCTGGAAGTAAAGTTCCTGGACATGCTCGTACATGCTCCCAGCTGTTAATGTGTGTGTTGTGTGTTTAATAATATTGATTTCAAGCTCAAACTGATTTCCAAAGTTTATGGCTTGGCTTTCAGTGGCCCCAGAGCCCAAGTCACCATGGTTACCCAGATCCAAACTACCTCCAAGACAACTCCAAACAGACGAAAGCATGGAAGACCTGGATGGAACAGGTGCATGGCTATGGAAGTCAAGTCGACAATATGGTCTGGGAAACGAAAAGTAATTAAACATTCTCTTTTGAAAATGGTAAACCTTCCCCAAGCTCCCTAACCGTTTTGATATCGCGATGTCCTCCTATATGATAATGATGTGTAGGGGCAAAGAGGTTAAGCTGTAAAGGACACCATCATTTTGTTTAAGATGATGTCAGTCGAACTATAACGACATGAGAAATTTCTCTGTAGGCCCTGTTCTGCTTTAAAATAGAATTGTTTCTTAAAAATGTAATTATGAAACTTCTAAATTGATAAACGGTAGTTTATGATTTGTTGTAAAAGTTTGTAACTGAGATTGTCAGTGGTTGTATTCTCAAATGGGGTGAAATGATTGTAAACTTATTGTCCACCAGAGAGGATAGCTAACTCCCCAAGAATTCAGAGCAGAGCCAGATCTATCACTATCTTCAGTCGTAGTATACATGTTATGTACAGACTAGGTTAAACTGCAATTACCTTCATCTAAATGTTAATCTAGTTTAAATCCACCCATGTTGCAAAACATGCCGCCATGGTCTTCAGTGTGGTGGTGACAATTTATAGCCATACCTGTCAACTCTCACGCATCCTGCGTGAGTCTCACGCATTTGAGCTAAAATCTGACGCACTGAAAATTTGACACCCCCAAAAATGTTTTCATGTATAAAAATTTAAACGAAGTAAATATACGACTCATGTCATGCGAATTGTCCGGAAATTAATATATCAAACTGGGTAATGCTCATTGCAGCTAAGTAGAGGCTATAAACCAGTTTTATGCGAGGAGTACCGTGCCAAGATGAGCGACCTAAACATACGTACCTAAAACCGGTTTCGGAAGAGGGGCGGGGGAAGGGGGCTTTGGAGACTGGATATTACAACAAAATCTATTTATTACGAATTGAAGACACTTTCTCGACAGAATCGTGTAATTTCTGTCAGCGAAAATTTCACCTCGCTCATTCACGAAATGCTGTAACTTAATTTAATCGTGACCATTTTGTTTCTGTCTGCAACAGGTCAGTTCTGGCCCAGCTGGATAGATAAGTCACACCATCAGGGTAAATTCCCCAACAACCTCGATGCAGTGGGAGAGTTTATGTCACTTATGGTTCAGAGCGCCAAGGACTACTCTAATGGACACATGCCTAGAATATTTGAGGTCATCAACGAACCTGAAGTAGAACACTATATTGATGAACAAACACTTTTGGATTTGCATAAAATAGTAGCTCAGAAATTGAAATCCAGGTTTGGAATGAAGGTTGGAGGACCAACGTACACTGGCTATACAATCGTCAATTCAGATATTAACAACTTTAGCAAATGGCAAAGAACAGCTAGGTTTTTGGACATGTCTCTTGATCACTTGGACTTCTTCTCTTTCCATGCTTACAATTACATATATGTATCAGGTGGGAGCCATAGATACAGTGGCATCAACGAAGCTCGTCTTGTTGGTGGTATTGATATGATTGAAAACTACTCTCATATGAAGAAAGGCAAGAACTTTCCGATCATTATCAGTGAGTTTGGAAGAGGTGGCGTACACGGGATAGACCAGTGGGCACCCAGTAGTTTGCTTGATTTTCAGACCATTTACCAACCAAATGGCTTCATGTTTACATATCTGCACCTGAGGGAGTTCATTGACAGGGCTATAGTTTTCATTCTTGCA